>NC_090655.1:260569877-260875377 GCF_040937935.1 Hyperolius riggenbachi
TATACAAGTCTAGTAGCCTATATACACTAAGGGGGGAATCTCCCTATATATACTAAAGGGGGGATCTGCCTAAGTGGGGGGGAATCTGCCTTCACTGTCTATATACACTAAAGGGCGTATCTGCTGCCTATATATATAGTTAGGTGTGTGTGTGTGTGTGTGTGTGTGTGTGTGTGTGTGTGTGTGTGTGCACGCGAAGAGGATGAATGGGGGGGGGCACCAAAATATGGTTACGCTCAGGGCGCTGTGAAACCTAAGGCCGGCCCTGCCTATGCAGAACCCCCCCCCCCACGACAGGTGAGGAGAGGGGTCTGCGAGAGCAGTTGCTTGTTCTATAGGGGAGAGTCATCGATAGCGGTTACATAGATCTGCCTTTCCATGGAGAGAATTGGAATATTCCATTTTGAGGCTAGATCTAAATTAATGAAGTTTGCTGCAGAGCCTGAATCAATAAAGGCCTGGGTACAGTAGACTTGATTCCCCCACGTAATCGAACAAGGTAATAACATTTTAGCATTCTTTTGAGGTAAAACAGGTTCGCCTAGGGTAGTATCTCCCACTACACCTAGGCGGAGAAGTTTTCCGACTTCTTACAACAATTTTGGACAAGATGACCCTTCTACCCAAAGTATAGGCAAAGACCCTCGTTCCTTCTCCTAGTTTTCTCAGTCTCTGATAGTTTGGAGTGACCTATTTGCATAGGCTCATCAGTACTAGTCGTGACCGAGGGAGTGGAAAAAACAGCCTTAGGAGAAGCACGAGTTCTGCCCTGCTTATGGTACCGAATCCTACAATCGATTTTGATAGCCAAGGTGATAGCCTCATCTAATGACTTAGGATCTGGATGGCTAATCATAACGTCTGATACTGACTCTGACAACCCCGTTAGGAAATGATCCAATAAAGCAAAATGTTCCCACCTGGAAGAAACTACCCACTTCCTAAATACAGAAGCATAATCTTCGACAGTATTGTGGCCCTGACGAAGATTTTTCAGCTTCCTCTCTGCTGAGGCGGCAATGTCGGGGTTATCATATATGACTGCCATGGCCTTAAAGAATTCCTGCACGGACGTCAAGGCTTCATGTTCCTCAGGAAGACTATAGGCCCAGGTTTGCGAATCACCATGTAACAATGTTTTAATCAGAGTAACTCGCTGTAATTCTGTACCTGATGCAATAGGTCTCATCTCAAAATAAAAATAAAAAAATACATATATCCAGGCACATCGCCTCTAGTTAGGACATTAAATAAGTTATTAAGGAAAGGGAGGTGCTGAAGGGGGTGTGGCTAGAAAACAGCAAAAATCTATTAACCCTTCGCACTCTCGCGTGCAAATGTTCAAACAAATGCATTCACAGATTCACTCATCCAGGCACACAGCATGCACACAGCTTATGCTGGTGTATGTGCATGGTGCACATGGACACATAACATTAGCTCCCTTGTGCGATTGGTAAGATGCACCGTCTGTCCCAGGAGAGGATGTTAGAGGACGTTAGGATGTGTGCTCCTAATCCATTGATAGGTTTGATGCAATGAATGTGTTTGCATGTCTGCACTATGCATGTTACAGGGCCAGAGTTAGGACACCTATGTTTACCTGGGTACTTCTGCGCAGTATAGGTGACTAAGCATAAGAATGCATTCTTCTGTGAACTAAAACCCCGGCTTTTAACTTAGCTGTAGGGATAACAGTTGTGCCTGGATGAGTGAATCTGTGAATGCATTTGTTTGAACATTTGCATGCAAGAGTGCGTAGGGTTAATAGATTTTTGCTGTTTTCTAGCCACACCCCCTTCAGCACCTCCCTTTCCTTAATAACTTATTTAATGTCCTAACTAGAGGCTGTAACGATCGGTGTAACACAGAGAGGGTCTGATTACCGGTGATCTGCAGTATCACCGAGAATGCAGAATATACCCGATTATTGATGATCTGCAGTATCACCGATAATCAGATATATATTCTAACCTCTGGACACCTGCGGGATGCGAGTGTTGGTGTAACAGTAATACTTAGAGTATTGCACCTTAGGAGAAGGTACAGAAGCAGTAAGGAGTACTGCACAGAAGTAAGTTCCCTCCGTATGCCTAGACTCTCCCGGGGGAGGAGCTAGGCTGAGGATAGGAAGGACAGAACGTGAGTGACACCAGAGAGAAGGTGTCACTAACAGGTCTGGGAACTGCCTCTAACAGTGAGGCCAGTTCTCGAGGTCGGGCAATCCAGGTCGTAAACACACAGACAGATACGGTACAGATTCAGGAGACAGATACGGAATCCAATAAACAGGCAGGGTTTGGCAACGGAGTATCAGAAATAGCGGGGTACAGAATCGAGAGGCAAATACAGGGTCCAGGAACGAGCAGAGTTTGGCAACAGGATATCAGAGATAGCAAGGTACAGAGTCAGAGTTCAGCAGGATAGTCAGGCAGGCAGAAGGTCATAACAAATAATACAGTTCAATATTCCTAACGCTAAGGTGTGAGGTCCGTGATCGTCAACACCTTTGGAAACTATGCTAGAACACAGATACAGACAAGGCCTGAGTGCTACCACGTAGTGATCGCAACACCAGACAACCAGAGAATGACCAGCACCCAGTATATATCCACCTGTGCTCTCCGGCACCTCCCTAAGTGCTGGACCAATGAAATTTGCTGTACTTGTCAGCTGACCGGCCTGGTCAGCTGACCCTTCTCTGATTGCCATAAAAGTTCTGCCTCTCCGCGCGCACGCGCGTCATCCTGAATCTAGGTGGACTATCAGCCCCAGCCACACCAATACTGCTTTGCAATGTCCCCGCTGACCCATGCGCGGGGTTGGTCGCACCGCTATCTGCACCGGCGGCCGCCTCCCCGCGCTGGGTCAAAGTGTCAGCAACAGGGCCATGCGTGCTAACCGCCGCGTCAGACGCGGCGGTTTTTCCGCGTTCCGCCATGCTCTCCATGGAAACAGCCGCCTCACGCTGAGTAGAGGCGGCTGATTTTCCGTGTTTCCTTACAGAGGCAATGTGCCTGGATATATGTATTTTTTTCTTGTTACTGACCCCTGTGGCTAGGGTCTAATTCAGTGCACTCCCTCCTTCCCCTGTATGCGTTTGTCAGCATGCACACAGCTTATGCTGGTGTATGTGCATGGTGCACATGGACACATAACGTTATCTCCCTTGTGCGATTGGTAAGATGCACTGTCTGTCCCAGGAGAGGACGTTAGGATGTGTACTCCTAATCCATTGATAGGTTTGATGCAATGAGTGTGTTTGCATGTCTGCACTATGCATGTTACAGGACCAGAGTTAGGACACCTATGTTTAACTGGATACTTCTGCGCAGTATAGGTGACTAAGCATAAGAATGCATTCTTCTGTGAACTAAAACCCCGGATTTTAACTTAGCTGTAGGGATAACAGTTGTGCCTGGATGAGTGAATCTGTGAATGCATTTGTTTGAACATTTGCATGCAAAAGTGCGTAGGGTTAATAGATTTTTGCTGTTTTCTAGCCACACCCCCTTCAGCACCTCCCTTTCCTTAATAACTTATTTAATGTCCTAACTAGAGGCGATGTGCCTGGATATATGTATTTTTTTATTTTTATTTTGAGATGAGATGAGACCTATTGCATCAGGTACAGAATTACAGCGAGTTACTCTGATTAAAACGTTGTTACATGGTGATTCGCAAACCTGGGCCTATAGTCTTCCTGAGGAACATGAAGCCTTGACGTCCGTGCAGGAATTCTTTAAGGCCATGGCAGTCATATATGAGGACCCCGACATTGCCGCCTCAGCAGAGAGGAAGCTGAAAAATCTTCGTCAGGGCCACAATACTGTCGAAGATTATGCTTCTGTATTTAGGAAGTGGGTAGTTCCTTCCAGGTGGGAACATTTTGCTTTATTGGATCATTTCCTAACGGGGTTGTCAGAGTCAGTATCAGACGTTATGATTAGCCATCCAGATCCTAAGTCATTAGATGAGGCTATCACCTTGGCTATCAAAATCAATCGTAGGATTCGGTACCATAAGCAGGGCAGAACTCGTGCTTCTCCTAAGGCTGTTTTTTCCACTCCCTCGGTCACGACTAGTACTGATGAGCCTATGCAAATAGGTCACTCCAAACTATCAGCGACTGAGAAAACTAGGAGAAGGAAGGAGGGTCTTTGCCTATACTTTGGGTAGAAGGGTCATCTTGTCCAAAATTGTTGTAAGAAGTCGGAAAACTTCTCCGCCTAGGTGTAGTGGGAGGTACTACCCTAGGCAAACCTGTTTTACCTCAAAAGAATGCTAAAATGTTATTACCTTGTTCGATTACATGGAGGAATCAAGTCTACTGTACCCAGGCCTTTATTGATTCAGGCTCTGCAGCAAACTTCATTAATTTAGATCTAGCCTCAAAATGGAATATTCCAATTCTCTCCATGGAAAGGCTATGTAACCGCTATCGATGACTCTCCCCTATAGAACAAGCAACTGCTCTCGCAGACCCCTCTCCTCACCTGTCGTGGGGGGGGGGGGGTTCTGCATAGGGAAAAATACAATTTTATGTTTTGAACATGTCCTCTTCTACTATTGTCCTTGGTCTCCCTTGGTTACGTTAACATTCTCCTCAAATTGATTGGAACACAGGGCAATTACTGGGCTGGTCCCCAGATCGTCAAAAACACTGTCTAGAGAGAATTACTCTTTGTTCTGCTCTGATCCACATAGAGGGTGTTCCTCCTCAGTATGCCGCATACTCAGATGTTTTTTGCCCACGCTCTGCCGATAAACTTCCTCCTCACAGAGAATTTCATTGTCCTGTATATTTAAGGCCCGGTACCATGCCTCCCAGGGGACATTTGTACAACCTCTCAGGTCCAGAGCAGTTGGCCATGAAGAAATATATCATAGAGAACCTCGAGAAAGGTTTCATTCATCCCTCTAAATCACCAGCAGGGGCAGGATTCTTTTTTGTTAAAAAAAAAAAACCGGTGGACTCCGTCCTTGTATCGACTATAGAGCTTTGAACAAAATAACCATCCCGAATCGCTACCCCCTATCGTTAATAGAGGATTTGTTTTCACAAGTATCTGGGACCCAACTGTTCTCCAAATTAGACCTGAGCGGGGCATACAACTTAATACGTATCAGACAAGGGGACGAGTGGAAAACGGCCTTCAACACACCCGACGGGCACTATGAATACTTAGTAATGCCCTTTGGGTTGTGTAATGCTCCCGCAGTGTTTCAGCAGTTGGTGAATGAAATTTTTAGAGATGTACTGGGCCGGTTCGTTGTTGTCTATTTGGACGACATTTTGATTTTCTCTAGGAATCTCGAGGAACACAGGGATCATGTTAAATTTGTATTGAATAAGCTTAGACAAAATTGTTTGTAAGCAAAGATTGAAAAGTGTTTGTTTGAAGTCTCTGAGGTCCCTTTCTTGGGATACATTATCTCCACTACTGGCCTGTCCATGGATCCTAAAAAAGTCTCTGCTGTGTTAGAGTGGCCTCAACCCTCCGGTTTGAAGGCACTCCAAAGATTCCTGGGGTTTGCGAACTATTATAGAAAATTTATTAAAGGGTTCTCTGCTGTGGTCGCCGACCTCACTAACCTGACAAAAAAAGGGGCAGATGTCTGCAACTGGTCTGAGGAAGCTTGTGCAGCATTTTCTCAGTTAAAGACATTATTCTGTTCTGCCCCTATCAGAATCAGAATCAGAATCAAGTTTATTTCGCCAAGCATGACTGGGTCATGCCTGGAATTGGGTTCGGCACAAAAACAGAGAACTCAGCGGCAAAAAAAATAAATAAAAAAATAAAAAAAAAAGGTAACAACAAAGACATTAAAAACAACCATGACAACTTACAACAAAAACAGTAGGTAGATGTACGCTAAAAGTTGTGGCTTTACAGAATTAAGGCACTAATAAAGACAGGGGTGGCAGGAAAAACAAAAACACACAGCCAGTGGATGACCTATCACTCATATCAATGGACCATATGATCTGCCTGCCGGCCTGAGGGAGGGAGCCAGTGAATAGAGTTCAAGAGTTTAACGGCAGCAGGGAAGAAAGAGTTCATATGTCTGGTTGTCTTGGTGGAAATGGTCTGTAGCCTTCTTCCGGATGGGAGCACATTAAAGTAACGGTTGCCTGGGTGTGAGCGGTCATTTGCGATCCTTTGTGCTCTGGAACGCAGTCTGGAGTTGTAGAGGAGGTCAAGCGAAGGGAGTGATTTCCCAATGATTCTCTCCGCTGACCTGATGACCCTCTGAAGCTTGTATTTGTCCCTGTTTGAGGATCCAGCATACCACACCAGGATAGAGGTGCAGATGACGGATTCTATAGTGGCAGAGTAGAAGTTTGATATGAGCTCCTGTGCCATCACGAACTTCCTCAGTTGGCGAAGAAAGAAGAGTCTCTGTTGGGCCTTTCTCTGTGTGGTGCTCGTGTGAGTCTTCCAGCTCAGGTCCCTGGCGATCTGGGTACCGAGGAGGCGGACACTAGATACCCTTTCCACCTCAGTGCCTTCAATGAAGATTGGAGGTGGGGTGGGGGCCTGCTTCCTGAAGTCAATAACCATCTCAACGGTTTTGGCTGTGTTGAGGACCAGCCTGTTTTCCTTGCACCAACGGCAAACTCTGTCGACTTGTTGACGATAGTCTTGCTCATCATTTTTGGTCACAAGACTGATGATGGTGGTGTCATCCGCGAATTTGACGACCTTGACCGAGTCTGCTGTGGATCTGCAGTTGTTGGTGTAGAGGGAAAACAGGATTGGCGACAGGACGCAGCCCTGTGGGGCACCTGTGTTAGCAGACCTTGCTTGGGAGGAGATCTTGCCCAGCTTGACGACTTGTGATCTGTTGGTCAGGAAGTCCGTGATCCAGTGGTGTAGGGACGAGTGGACGTCAAGTGCCTCCAGGTTGTTCTGGAGGATGCGAGGGCAGAATGTATTAAATGCTGAGCTGAAGTCGAGTAGGAGGATTCTGGCGTATGAGTCAGGTTTATCCAGGTGGTCACTGATGAGCTCTAGGCAGATGTTGATGGCATCGTCAGTGGACCTGTTTGCTCTGTACGCGAACTGAAACGGGTCTAGTCGGGGGAGCATGGAGTTCTTGAGTTCGGACAGGACTGCTTTTTCTAAGGTCTTCATGATGACCGAGGTGAGGGCCACAGGCCTGTAGTTATTTAGATCGGACATGCCCAGCTTTTTGGGAACGGGGATGATTGTGGACCTCTTGAAGCATTTGGGGACTTTGCCCTCCTGTAGGGACTTTGCATAGATGGAGGAGAGGACGGGGGCTAACTGCTGCGAGCAGGATTTTAGGCATGCTGGTGACACTCTATCCGGGCCGGCGGCTTTTCTAGGGTTGAGTGAGGCCAGAAGGCCTCTGACCTCGGCCTCGCTTGCCCTCGGTAGAGGTGGGCTCGATTCTGACTCAGCATCTGCAGGGGGGGGGGGCACAGGGTATTTGGGTCTCAACTGATTCTGGCTGGTTCTCGAACCTGCAGTAGAAGGCACTGAGCTCTTCGGCTAGCTTGATGCTAGGTGTGGCGTGCTGAGGGGGGGGGGGCTTATAATTGGTGGCAGTCTTGAACCCCTTCCAGACGGCTCGTGGGTCGTTTGAGCTAAGATTGTGCCTCAGCTTCTCAGAGTATTCTTTCTTGGCTGCCCTGAGTTCCCTGTTGAGGTTGTTCCTATCCTCAGACATGAGGAGGTAACCCATCCTTTCATTGTGGAGGTAGATGCCTCTGAGATAGGAGTGGGGGCTGTTCTGTCTCAGCATTCAGGGACGTTTGCACCCATGCGCATTTTTCTCTCACAAGTTTTCATCAGCAGAGAAAAACTATGACATCGGTAACAGGGAGTTGTTGGCAATTAAAACGGCATTCGAGGAGTGGCATCATTGGTTGGTGGGAGCTGAGCATGTGATTACGGTTTATACTGATCATAAGAATTTGGAGTACATTGAAGGGGCTAAGAGGCTTAACCCAAGACAAGCTCGGTGGGCACTCTTTTTCTCTAGATTCAAGTTCATAATAACTTATAAACCAGGTAACAAAAACATCAAAGCAGATGTATTGTCCCGTAGCTTTGATTCTGAGACAGTTCAGCCCTCATCACCTGTGAACACTCTACCTGAGCATGTAGTGGTGGCACCCACTGAACCTCAAGAGGATCTGACAACCACTCTGGGGTCTTATCAACAAGACTCTCCTGAGGGGAAGCCTGATAATCTCCTGTTTGTGCCACTTCATCTGCGTCTTCATGTCTTACAACTATTTCAGTCATAAGAATATGGGACACCCTGGCATAACCAGAACCCAGGAGCTGTTGTCTCGATGTGTGTGGTGGCCGTCTCTTAAGAATGACTGCAAGGAGTTTGTATTGTCCTGTTCAGTTTGTGCTCGGAGCAAAGCTTTCAGGCAAGCCCCTGCAGGGACATTGCAACCTTTACCGGTGCCTGCGGAGCCTTGGACTCACATCTCCATGGACTTTGTGGGGGAACTCCCCAGTTCTGAGGGAATGACCGTTATATGGGTAGTAGTGGACCGTATCAGTAAAATGGTTCATTTTGTGCCCTTGAAAAAACTTCCCTCTGCTCAGGAACTTGCTGACCTATTCATGGCCCTTTTTTCTGGCTACATGGGATACCGGTGAATGTGGTTTAGACAGGGGAGTTCAGTTTGTTTCTAGATTTTGGCGAGCTTTGTGTCAGTCATTGGGTTTGACCTTGAACTCCAACAAGGACCGGCACCACTCCAGTGTGTTTATAGCTCAAATACTTTAATGATACATCACAAGCAACGACAGACTGCTGTTTCGGCCTTCCATAGGCCTTTGTCAAGTTGCACAAGAAGATACAACCATAGAATACATCACATCACACTTATATACAAACATGCACCGCCCATTGGGTGCCATGGGACCAAAAATGACCAATCCTGTCCAGACAGTCAAGGCGGACCTGATGGGGAACATCTAATGCATCAAAACCACCAATCAGGTAAACAGGATTCAAAGCTTACCCACCTGTGGCATGCTGGCGGAAAACCGCCGCTCAGATGACCCGAGACGCGCCGCCAATGCACTCAATACTGCCAGGTACACGTCAGGCGGGGGCGGAAGTGACGTCATGATCACATGACACACCAGCGTCCAATCATCATAGCCGGCAAGCGTCCAATGGGGACACCGAGCGGCTCCATCGTCATGACAGTGGGCGGTGCGGCAACCCAGCGTAGCCATAGCTACACAAAACATAAACATACAAACGCTTATACCGCACTATACTCACAACCCACTGTCCGCAACTTAGACTGTCAGGTCAGGGTGATCTGAAAGATAAAAACATATAAAAACAACATTAAGTATGAGAACAATAACACACATATGTTAAATATAATAGACAGTAGAACAAGTGTTATAAAGATATATTCAAATACAAAAAGAGAAATCAATTTCTCTATTTAAGCCTGCTCTATCCATGGCCCCCAGTCTCTTGATCCACCCGGCTTCCCTGCGGAGTAGCTCCTTAACACGATCTCCTCCCCTCCAGTCCCTGGGCACCCCATCAATGGCCATCACTTTGAATTGAGCTACACTATGCTGGCACATGGTAAAATGATCAGACACTGCTTGTCCTGCCGTGTAATTCCTAATGGCAGTTTTGTGTGATGAAACACGGCTTTTAAGGGTTTGTGTAGTCATACCTACATAGATGTAACTACAGGGACACTTAATAAGATACACCACGTGAGTGGAATCACATGTGTATCTGTCACGGATATGAAAAGTAGCCCCTGAAGTGGGGTGATGGAATGTATTACCACGCATGACATTACCACACATGTGGCATGCCATGCAAGGAAACATACCATTCCTACCCCTTGGAACCTGTGGTCTGCGGGCAGTACGGATACGTAACTTATCCCTGACTGTTGGGGCCCGGCGAAAGGACATTAGGGGCGGATAACGAAATTCCGGTACTCTCGGTAAACCGTCGCGTAGGATATACCAATGGCGACGTAAAGATCGCGCTATTAAATCGCTGCAAGTATTGTAGGTTGATACAAATGGTATGCGATTCGTTTGTCTGGGCCTGGACCGCCGAGATGGCGCATCCACCTCCAGACTAGCGGCTGGGTATCCTAGTGAACGAAATTTGCAGGCTAATTCCGCCTTACGTCTCTCACAGACCCCAGGTTCACTGACAATCCTATCTACTCTCATGAACTGACTGCGAGGGATACTATTTTTGACACACTCAGGATGGAAACTATGATAATGTAGTGTGGAATTTCTATCTGTCGGTTTAGTGAACAGATCAGTAGATATTACATTCCCACTCCGAACCACCCTGACATCAAGAAAAGAGACAGATTCCCTGTCACAAGTTGCAGTCAATTTAATGGGTGGGCACTGACTGTGGACTTGTTGGATAAAATCGTCCAAAGTCGAACGCGGCCCCCTCCAAATGCAAAATATATCGTCTATAAATCTCCACCAGCAAACTGAGTGCTGGCAGAATAGGGGGTTGAGGTAGACAAATGTCTCCTCATACAACCCCATATAAAGATTTTGCATAGGAGGGGGCCACGTTCGAACCCATCGCAGTGCCCCGTAGCTGTCCATAGAATTGCCCCTTGTATTCAAAGTAATTAAACTTGAGAACCACTTTCAACAAGGCAATAAGAAATTTCCGTTGTTCAACCGTACAATCAGAGTGTGTCATGAGAAACCAGTCGGTAGCCTCCACACCCCCATCATGAGGGATGGAGGTGTAGAGGCTCTCCACATCCAAAGTCACAAAAAACATATCATCATCCAGGGTAGGGATAGACCGTAATCTGTCAAGAAACATACCAGTATCCTTTAGGTATGAGTCAACCAGCTGTACAATAGGTTGCAATGTTTTGTCCAGATATTGTGCCAGGGGGACAAAAACAGAACCCACTCCTGCCACAATGGGATGCCCAGGTGGGCGTACCAAAGTTTTGTGTATCTTAGGTAATATGTATAAGTGTGGCACAGAGGGGTTCTGCTGTTGTAAATACTTAAACAAGGCTTCATCAATCACATTATTGGACATAGCATGTTGTAAGATCTTAAGGATATATCGTTGAATCCTGGGCAAGGGGTCAACATCAAGTAATACATAAACATCATGATCAGCAAGTTGTCTTTCTATTTCACCAGAATAATGTACACGGTCCATTAGAACCACAGCCCCGCCCTTGTCTGCTGGACAGACCACAATGTCCTCATTACTCTGTAGTGACATAAGTGCCATACTCTCAGATCTAGACAGGTTATGGCTAACTTTAAACAGGCCTCCCTTGAAGTTCCGCTCAAGTTGTTTCATATCCTCACTAACTTTAGCCACGTATGAATCAATTAGAGCATGACTTGGTGGCCTAAAGGAACTAGAATTACGTAGACCAGTGTCTTTCAAATGTAGACAACTATCTTGATCACGGTCATGATCCTGATAGGAGCTAGTAGGGGGAACATTACTGAAGAAGTTCTTTAACTTAACAGTACGAAAAAAACGATAAAGGACCTGTTCCAATTGAAAAAAGTCAGGAAAATTGGTCAGGCTGAATGACAATCCAAAATGAAGGACTCGCTCCTCTGTAGTAGTAAGAGTGTAGGATGAAATATTTACCACTAAGGTCTTTTCCATCAATGGCCCCTCCTGGGGCGTAGGTTCATCACCTTGACCGGAGGTTTCCCTTTTGGCCCTCCACCGGCGGCCGCCCCTCCGCCTCCTACTTCTTGGGGGTGAACCGGGGAGGGTTCTCCAGAAGTGGCTTGATCATCAGAGGAACCAGTTCCTGAGATACCACCACCAGGTTGTCTCCTGGGTGGTGCCCTCCTCGGACGTCTGTGCGGTTTCTGGTGTGTTGATGACACAACCTTCTGCCATGGATATACATATCCTGAAGAATAATCGTTTTTGTCCCGATTAAATTTGGCTCGCTTGCCATCCTCCATGGTTTTAGTGTAGCTCTCCATCTTAGTATCAATGGATTCAATGTATGCCTTGAACTCCTCTTGGGATAGATGTTCCTCAATGGAACGTTTAGACTCACGGATCTTAGTTTCCAAGATAGGTAGCTCTTTCTGTATGCGTACAATGGTGAGCAACATGGAATCATAGGAAGCCTTGTTCCAGATCTTCTCCCAGGTGTTGCAGAACTCAGTGTCCTTGGGGAAGATCAAAGGGGCCACATGTGCTCTAACCTCCCTGGGGATCCTTCTGGCCCTGCAGTAATCAGCCAGCGTCTTGGCATGAAGATCAAGGTTGATCCAGGTCTTTCTGTAAGCTTCAAATTCAAATTGAAGTGGTTTAACATCAGGTCTAGCCAAAAAGGGTGTACCAGTCCCCACAGATGCCAGGATAGAAGCTGCTTGTGCACCAGAGTAGAAAAAAAGTGTCCTCCACCCATTCCTCTGTATTAGTCATCGTGCTTCAGCTGGAAAATGGTACAATCAAACGTGTGCAAAAGTGGTTCCAGGAGCACCGAAGAAAATGAAAAAAGGGTGCCGCGGTCCCACCCCAGTACCAAGGGGTCACAATCATGAACTCCAACAAGGACCGGCACCACTCCAGTGTGTTTATAGCTCAAATACTTTAATGATATATCACAAGCAACGACAGACTGCTGTTTCGGCCTTCCATAGGCCTTTGTCAAGTTGCACAAGAAGATACAACCATAGAATACATTACATCACACTTATATACAAACATGCACCGCCCATTGGGTGCCATGGGACCAAAACATGCGGACAGTGGGTTGTGAGTATAGTGCGGTATAAGCGTTTGTATGTTTATGTTTTGTGTAGCTATGGCTACGCTGGGTTGCCGCACCGCCCACTGTCATGACGATGGAGCCGCTCGGTGTCCCCATTGGACGCTTGCTGGCTACGATGATTGGACGCTGGTGTGTCATGTGATCATGACGTCACTTCCGCCCCCGCCTGACGTGTACCTGGCGGTATTGAGTGCATTGGCGGCGCGTCTGGGGTCATCTGAGTGGCGGTTTTCCGCCAGCATGCCACAGGTGGGTAAGCTTTGAATCCTGTTTACCTGATTGGTGGTTTTGATGCATTAGATGTTCCCCATCAGGTCCGCTGCCTTGACTGTATGGACAGGATTGGTCATTTTTGGTCCCATGGCACCCAATGGGCGGTGCATGTTTGTATATAAGTGTGATGTGATGTATTCTATGGTTGTATCTTCTTGTGCAACTTGACAAAGGCCTATGGAAGGCCGAAACAGCAGTCTGTCGTTGCTTGTGATGCATCATTAAAGTATTTGAGCTATAAACACACTGGAGTGGTGCCGGTCCTTGTTGGAGTTCATGATTGTGACCCCTTGGTACTGGGGTGGGACCGCGGCACCCTTTTTTCATTTTCTTCGGTGCTCCTGGAACCACTTTTGCACACGTTTGATTGTACCATTTTCCAGCTGAAGCACGATGACTAATACAGAGGAACGGGTGGAGGACACTTTTTCTACTCTGGTGCACAAGCAACTTCTATCCTGGCATCTGTGGGGACTGGTACACCCTTTTTGGCTAGACCTGATGTTAAACCACTTCAATTTGAATTTGAAGCTTACAGAAAGACCTGGATCAACCTTGATCTTCATGCCAAGACGCTGGCTGATTACTGCAGGGCCAGAAGGATCCCCAGGGGGGTTAGAGCACATGTGGCCCCTTTGATCTTCCCCAAGGACACTGAGTTCTGCAACACCTGGGAGAAGATCTGGAACAAGGCTTCCTATGATTCCATGTTGCTCACCATTGTACGCATACAGAAAGAGCTACCTATCTTGGAAACTAAGATCCGTGAGTCTAAACGTTCCATTGAGGAACATCTATCCCAAGAGGAGTTCAAGGCATACATTGAATCCATTGATACTAAGATGGAGAGCTACACTAAAACCATGGAGGATGGCAAGCGAGCCAAATTTAATCGGGACAAAAACGATTATTCTTCAGGATATGTATATCCATGGCAGAAGGTTGTGTCATCAACACACCAGAAACCGCACAGACGTCCGAGGAGGGCACCACCCAGGAGACAACCTGGTGGTGGTATCTCAGGAACTGGTTCCTCTGATGATCAAGCCACTTCTGGAGAACCCTCCCCGGTTCACCCCCAAGAAGTAGGAGGCGGAGGGGCGGCCGCCGGTGGAGGGCCAAAAGGGAAACCTCCGGTCAAGGTGATGAACCTACGCCCCAGGAGGGGCCATTGATGGAAAAGACCTTAGTGGTAAATATTTCATCCTACACTCTTACTACTACAGAGGAGCGAGTCCTTCATTTTGGATTGTCATTCAGCCTGACCAATTTTCCTGACTTTTTTCAATTGGAACAGGTCCTTTATCGTTTTTTTCGTACTGTTAAGTTAAAGAACTTCTTCAGTAATGTTCCCCCTACTAGCTCCTATCAGGATCATGACCGTGATCAAGATAGTTGTCTACATTTGAAAGACACTGGTCTACGTAATTCTAGTTCCTTTAGGCCACCAAGTCATGCTCTAATTGATTCATATATGGCTAAAGTTAGTGAGGATATGAAACAACTTGAGCGGAACTTCAAGGGAGGCCTGTTTAAAGTTAGCCATAACCTGTCTAGATCTGAGAGTATGGCACTTATGTCACTACAGAGTAATGAGGACATTGTGGTCTGTCCAGCAGACAAGGGCGGGGCTGTGGTTGTAATGGACCGTGTACATTATTCTGGTGAAATAGAAAGACAACTTGCTGATCATGATGTTTATGTATTACTTGATGTTGACCCCTTGCCCAGGATTCAACGGTATATCCTTAAGATTTTACAACATGCTATGTCCAATAATGTGATTAATGAGGCCTTGTTTAAGTATTTACAACAGCAGAACCCCTCTGTGCCACATTTATATATATTACCTAAGATACACAAAACTTTGGTACGCCCACCTGGGCGTCCCATTGTGGCAGGAGTGGGTTCTGTTTTTGTCCCCCTGGCACAATATCCGGACAAAACATTGCAACCTATTGTACAGCTGGTTGACTCATACCTAAAGGATACTGGTATGTTTCTTGACAGATTACGGTCTATCCCTACCCTGGATGATGATATGTTTTTTGTGACTTTGGATGTGGAGAGCCTCTACACCTCCATCCCTCATGATGGGGGTGTGGAGGCTACCGACTGGTTTCTCATGACACACTCTGATTGTACGGTTGAACAACGGAAATTTCTTATTGCCTTGTTGGAAGTGGTTCTCAAGTTTAATTACTTTGAATACAAGGGGCAATTCTATGGACAGCTACGGGGCACTGCGATGGGTTCGAACGTGGCCCCCTCCTATGCAAATCTTTATATGGGGTTGTATGAGGAGACATTTGTCTACCTCAACCCCCTATTCCGCCAGCACTCAGTTTGCTGGTGGAGATTTATAGACGATATATTTTGCATTTGGAGGGGGCCGCGTTCGACTTTGGACGATTTTATCCAACAAGTCCACAGTCAGTGCCCACCCATTAAATTGACTGCAACTTGTGACAGAGAATCTGTCTCTTTTCTTGATGTCAGGGTGGTTCGGAGTGGGAATGTAATATCTACTGATCTGTTCACTAAACCGACAGATAGAAATTCCACACTACATTATCATAGTTTCCATCCTGAGCGTGTCAAAAATAGTATCCCTCGCAGTCAGTTCATGAGAGTAGATAGGATTGTCAGTGAACCTGGGGTCTGTGAGAGACGTAAGGCGGAATTAGCCTGCAAATTTCGTTCACTAGGATACCCAGCCGCTAGTCTGGAGGTGGATGCGCCATCTCGGCGGTCCAGGCCCAGACAAACGAATCGCATACCATTTGTATCAACCTACAATACTTGCAGCGATTTAATAGCGCGATCTTTACGTCGCCATTGGTATATCCTACGCGACGGTTTACCGAGAGTACCGGAATTTCGTTATCCGCCCCTAATGTCCTTTCGCCGGGCCCCAACAGTCAGGGATAAGTTACGTATCCGTACTGCCCGCAGACCACAGGTTCCAAGGGGTAGGAATGGTATGTTTCCTTGCATGGCATGCCACATGTGTGGTAATGTCATGCGTGGTAATACATTCCATCACCCCACTTCAGGGGCTACTTTTCATATCCGTGACAGATACACATGTGATTCCACTCACGTGGTGTATCTCATTAAGTGTCCCTGTAGTTACATCTATGTAGGTATGACTACACAAACCCTTAAAAGCCGTGTTTCATCACACAAAACTGCCATTAGGAATTACACGGCAGGACAAGCAGTGTCTGATCATTTTACCATGTGCCAGCATAGTGTAGCTCAATTCAAAGTGATGGCCATTGATGGGGTGCCCAGGGACTGGAGGCGAGGAGATCGTGTTAAGGAGCTACTCCGCAGGGAAGCCGGGTGGATCAAGAGACTGGGGGCCATGGATAGAGCAGGCTTAAATAGAGAAATTGATTTCTCTTTTTGTATTTGAATATATCTTTATAACACTTGTTCTACTGTCTATTATATTTAACATATGTGTGTTATTGTTCTCATACTTAATGTTGTTTTTATATGTTTTTATCTTTCAGATCACCCTGACCTGACAGTCTAAGTGGCAGCGCTCCATTGCGGACAGTGGGTTGTGAGTATAGTGCGGTATAAGCGTTTGTATGTTTATGTTTTGTGTAGCTATGGCTACGCTGGGTTGCCGCACCGCCCACTGTCATGACGATGGAGCCGCTCGGTGTCCCCATTGGACGCTTGCCGGCTACGATGATTGGACGCTGGTGTGTCATGTGATCATGACGTCACTTCCGCCCCCGCCTGACGTGTACCTGGCAGTATTGAGTGCATTGGCGGCGCGTCTCGGGTCATCTGAGCGGCGGTTTTCCGCCAGCATGCCACAGGTGGGTAAGCTTTGAATCCTGTTTACCTGATTGGTGGTTTTGATGCATTAGATGTTCCCCATCAGGTCCGCCTTGACTGTCTGGACAGGATTGGTCATTTTTGGTCCCATGGCACCCAATGGGCGGTGCATGTTTGTATATAAGTGTGATGTGATGTATTCTATGGTTGTATCTTCTTGTGCAACTTGACAAAGGCCTATGGAAGGCCGAAACAGCAGTCTGTCGTTGCTTGTGATGTATCATTAAAGTATTTGAGCTATAAACACACTGGAGTGGTGCCGGTCCTTGTTGGAGTTCATGATTGTGACCCCTTGGTACTGGGGTGGGACCGCGGCACACTTTTTTCATTTTCTTCGGTGCTCCTGGAACCACTTTTGCACACATTGGGTTTGACCTTGTCTTTTTCTGCGGGTTATCACCCCCAGACGAATGGTCAAACTGTAAGAATGAACCAGTCCCTTGAACAGTTTCTGAGATGTTATGTGGCTGATGCTCAGCATGAGTGGGTTAAGTTCCTTCCCTTCGCAGAATTCACACATAATCTTAGGAACTCGTCCTCAGGCTTTTCACCTTTTCAGGTAATCACAGGGAGATCACCTAAATTCTCTCCATTACCTGTGAGTAATTCCCCTTTCCTGCATTGGAAGGATGGCAAGAGTCATTAAAAAGAACGTGGGCCATGGTGAAAGTTAATCTGGAGAAAGCCTTTGAGGTTCAAAAAAGGCAAGCTGATAAGAAGCGATTCCCTGAGTGGGTTTTTACACCAGGAGACATGGTTTGGGTCTCCACCCGTCATATTGCCTTAAGACAACCTTCAGCCAAGTTGGGGCCTAGATATATTGGTCCATATCCCATTAGTGAAAAGATTAATGAGGTGGCATACAGGGTGGCACTTCCGGCCAATATGAAGAGTGTAAAATCTTTTCATGTTTCATTGTTAAAGCCTGCTGTGCATGTGGATTCCTCCCCCCCCCCTGTGGTGATTGATGGGGAGCCTGAATATGAAATTGAGGAGATCCTGGATACTCACAGGGTGCGGAATTCTGTGCAGTATCTGGTCCACTGGAAGGGTTATGGTCCTGAGGAAAGATCATGGGTTCCTGCCAAGCGTCTTCATGCTGAGGAATTACAACAACAATTTCACTCATTACATCCTGAGAAACCATTCTGGGCATGTCCAGAGTCCATGCCTCGGAAGGGGGGGGGGGGGGTAGTGTCAGCACGTCTGACGTCATGGCGGCTGTTGCCGCATTGTCGCAGCCATCCCTCGTGGCCTCCGGCAGAACAGGTCTCTCTGCCGCGCATCGGGTCAGGTCAGCACGCTCGCGCATGGAGCGGCAGGACCTTTATGGACTTAGGAGACGAGTCAGCTGACCGGCCGGTCAGCTGACATCTGGCTGCTGTTCTCCTTGCTGATTGGTGGAAGTATTCTGGGCGGGACGCTTGGAATTGCCTTCCTGCATTTCAGCGTGGGGATGTCACTAGTTCATTGTCTGTTGTTGCTGAAACTTCGCAGTGAAAGCTCTCAGACCTTAGTCAGATCCATGTGTGCTTGAACCGGCAGGACCCCGTGGATTCGCACTTAGCTTAGGATTATTATTATTACTGTATTTGATTATTACTGTGTATTACCTTTGCCTGTACCTCCGACTACTCTCTGCCTATCGATTCTGTACCTCTGCCAATCTGATCTGTTGCCGACTTCTGTCTGAATACTCACTTCGATTTTACCTTACGATTCTGTACCTCTACCTGACCGACCTGTTACCGACTTTGCCTGTACGACCACTCTATTGTTAAGTGATAGCCCCTATCACTGAAGGGCTATCCCTCTCTAGTGCTCTGATATATTACTGTGCACCCAAACATGTGTGATCACACTTTGAATAAAATACTGACTATTGTGCTGATAGAGCTTGTTCTGATCATCAGATACATCACTAATCATTACAGGCACAGAGACAGCCAGATTAGCTAACACATTCCAGACCACAGGTAATTTTAAATGTGGCAAATTTAACCACTGCGCTCAATTCATACCAGGTAAGAGAGTCTCTCTGGGGGGTGAAACTTTTGTGATTAGGAATTTTCTGCCAGTCTGTGTTCACTGTATCAGCAATCCTCCGTCCCTGTGACCGATTTTATACAGAGATGATGACACGCCAGCTCTGTACACGTTTTCAAGAGCATGTAAACGTACATAAGACCAAAAAAGGAGCAAGCAGGCTAATTCAACACATGGCAGATGAACATGGGGTAAAAAAATCCCTCATTAGGTTCACAGGTTTGAAAACTGTTGATCTGCCCCAGAGAGGAGGGGATCATGAGACATTGCTAGGACAGGAGGCGGCTAGATACATTTCACTCACTAAAGCATGCGGACCTCTGGGTTTTTATGAGGGAAATTAGATATTTTGATTTTTGGAATGTTATTGAATTGTTTTTTACCCTGCACTATTTTGATTGTATCGTGTAGGGACAATATAACGATCTAGTTCATTGTACTGTTATGCTTGCTTGTTATGCATTCCTTTCATGTCTTAAGTCAGTAATTCTTGGTAGGAATGCCCGCTTTTGATTTTATTAATGTTTATTCTTTCTATTTTCAGGTAGTTCCCCCGGAGGTTTAATCACCAAGTGTGATTGTCCCCATGGCAACCAGTGGCAAGCGGCTGCTTCCGCATTGTGCACAGCCAAGGAAAGATCCGTGATGACTTGTTACTATGGAGACCACATGCCACCTGACCCAGAGGCCCGCTCATGTGACCCCACCCCAGCAGACACATCACACTGATTGTGCGAAAGCCCTAGATCCTGATTGGCCACAGTGGCTGATGACACACACCCAGAAGGGGCGGTCCCAATCCCTGTGCAATATAAACCAGGGGAACAGCTCTTCTGTTTATCCATGTGCCTCTAACAAAGCGGGGAGACCCATGAAACAGCTTTTAGACCATTCCTTTACTTTCTTTTGCTGTAACTTTATGTACCGGATGGAATTAAACTTTGGAAGCATTCGCACCGGTGCCCAGTGCTTTACTCTAATTTTGCTACTCTTGAAAAAAGATATCTCTAATTGGACCAAGTAGGAAGGTTAATCCATACTACTACTATTTTCATACCTCCCAACTTTTTGAGATGAGAAAAAGGGACACTAAAGTCACGCCCCCACCACGCCCCTTACTCACGCATGCCATAAAGATTTCATAAGAAAAACATGTTCTATAATTCAAACCACGCTGGTCCTTTATATCCTGGTTAATTTTCCTTCATAGTAACATTTTAAAATTAGTAATATATCAATTTAAAGGCTGAGAATAAAATCTAGAGTCAAACACATTTTAGTATAGAAATATATATATATATATTTATATAGAAAGAGGGGAAAGAAAGAAGAAAGAGCTATATAATAATAACTACCGTATATGCTCAGACCTTGTGTATAAGTCGATCTCTTGTATAAATTGACCCTAATCTCTGATTGTCTAAACCTGGGATTTAATGACTCCAGTATAAGTCTACCTAGTAAAATTACTGGTTCCTCTTGGGGACCAGGAGGGTTTAATGGCTGCACCGTAAAAAGTATTGCAAACAATAACTCTTCTTGCTCCCCAATTGCAGCCAGTAACCCTCCTTGTCCCAAAGTGCAGCAATTATCCACTCCCCCTTTGTAAGCCATGTAACTGTGCAGCCAGTATCTTTCACCCCCTCCCCACCAAGTAATCGGAACAGGCAGCCTATATCTGTCTCTGTTCCACTCCATAACAACAGTAATCCATGTTAGGCCTGAACAATTTTAGGAAAAATTGAATTGAGTGATTTCTGTCCAAAATCGCAATTTCGATTCAATTCATGATTTCCTTCAAATCAGGCACTGTTCCCCTCCTCTGTGTGCCTCTGTCACCGTCTCTCTTTGTGCCCCTGTGTGTCCCCTCTGGGTCTCTATCTTGCCCCCTTTGTGCTCCCTCTGTCTCTTCTGTGCCCCCGAGCTGCAGCAGTGCTGGACATACTGTACCTTCCAGCAAGAGTCCAGCGATGCCCAGTCTATCCACTTTGTCTCCTGCAGACTCTAATGCATGGCATACTTCCTGTATGTCAAGTGACACACAGGAACCAGGAAGTATGTACAAGAGTCAGCAGATGGCAAGAGAGGATGGACAGTGTTGGACTCATGTGGAAGGTATGTCCAACACTGCCGATGCTGCGGGCCTCACGCGTCAGGACTTGGGGTAAGTTTGAAGCCGCTTCTTCAAACTTCCCCCATGCGAAAATGACGTAATCACAGAAATTGCTGCTTTGACCATTCCGAAACTGTGACCTTGGTGATCGCGATTTCGGTTTAATTTCGATTTATCTTTCAGGCCTAATCCATGTGAAATGTATCTGTCTCCCGCATACCCCTTCCCCAGCATCTTTTATGCAAGGTGTGCCAGGATGAGGGAAAAGGGGTCTTCTGTATAATAACCACAGTAGAGTAATAGCAGTCTGTGCTTTTCTGCGAACAGACCTCTCTCTGTACCCCCATTATGTGCATTTCCATAGCAGAGTGAGCCACAGGGGAAGCCTTCACCAGGCTTATTTTTCCTTGCTTCTGCTCCCACCTCTTGCTATACCCCCCATGCTACGAGCCGTGGTAGAAGCCACATCAATGCCGGGTTCTGTGTCATGTGACCTCCTCTCGTGTCCTATGTGCTCATGCTGTTTAGCATAATCAGTGTCCCTCTGGCTGCCATGACATTGGCAGCTGGAGTGAAGCTGATCACACTAACCAGCATGAGTGCATAGGATGCAAGAGGAAGACACGGCACACAGCACTGAAAGGCTTCCCCTGCAGCTCACTCTGCAGTAACTAACATAGGAAGATAGAGCTTCCCCAGCTCTGCATCAGAAATGTAGGTCTGACTCACATATAGGGCTTGATTCACTAAAGCGTGATAACTGTTATCACGGCCGCACTATGCACTTCACACAAGTTTTGCTGCGGTTTTACGTGCAAAATTTTGCGAGAACGCACGCTAACGCTAATTTTTGCATGTGTTACCCTTTGCTTTCGCGCTAAAATTCACGTTAGCACGCCATCAAGAAAATTTTGCGCTTGCAAAACTTTACGCGAGAAAATGCTACAATGCACTGTCTCAGTTCTGCTCATATCTATCCACTCATCCATGTCATCAATTCTGCCCACCTACTACCCTTCCTTCCTCCATTCCACTTCTCTTATCTTGTCTCGCCTACATACTGTGCTTATCTCCAGAACTGCTTATGGATCCCTAAACTATTGTACCATCTCACTATGTCAGCCCTTCAATGTCATGATATACCCCTCCACTCCACATCTATCCTAACAGGCGGTGTCGTATTTGCACATCTCATAATGTTTGTGAAAAAGTATTCTGAAATGAAGACTGTCTTGCTTGATAATGTGACTTTGTAATGGGAAGGACATGATACCTGAAATTGTTCTGTGGGGAAGTGATGTTGGAACTTCTAGTGTGGGTGACATAATACCTACGGTTTTTATTTGAGTTGCATAGTGGCAGCATGTATTACATGGCACATGGTTTATATCATATGGAATGTGTTCATTAGTGTCCATTTTTTCTTCTTTAAGAGGTGACAAAATGTATTGCCGGGTGTTATAATTTAAGTAGGCCTCAGTTATTCGGACTGAGTTTAGGTAAAAGGCTTGTTCGCAGAATATACCTTGTAAAATAGAGTTTCTTGTGATGTAGGCAGAAGCATCTCAGTGTCTGCTTGAAGCAGATGGATAACAAGCAGACACTGAGAACATGTTCCTGAAGGAAGGCCACAGGCCTACACTGTCCCAGACAAATGGACTACGAGAACAATCAACATAGGTCATGTTTACAAAATATCACATTCCTGTAAGTAAGGGAAAGGCATCATTATATATTAATCGAGTAGGTGTGTATTAGGACACCACGAGGGGTCTAAGCCAATAGTCGGGTCTGGGGAATGGCTAAAATGAGGTCACATTTAACGCTTTCCTAGTCGGTATTAAAGGGCCGGAGGGGCTGACGGAGCTCACTCTGATTCCTACTTTCATGCTCTCTATCTGATGACTAGAACACCTAATAATTTCCTCTCTTTATGTAAGCTGATATAATGTATGCTGTACATAGGTAGTCTAGAAGATGCAACTTAGAATAGATATAAGAGGACCTGATTATCTTCAGCAGGAAGATAATCACGCTGCTGTAAAGCAACATGTAACGCAACATGAGGATTTGCTTGGCTAGGATATGATGAACTATATCTGTATAGCTGTGTACTTAATAAACTCCATCAAACTTTGAAGAAGCCTGAGAAAGTCTATCTCCTGCTTGCTGTGATGAGTCGTGTGTGCAACTCTCGTTGATGAGTTTGCTGGTGCCGGAGGAAAAGGTGATTTATAACAGTTTATAACCCCGGGGGTGAAAAAAGGCTAGAAATGGCACTGATTGCACCAATGTCTCTATCTCTATGCTATACATTTTGTTGGCCTGCAAGTTTGCACTTTTGTATGTAATGATTGTGTTTGTAATATATTAATTTATTTAACAAAGTATTGGGTGCTGTAATTGAAGCAGTCCTGTTTCACAACAGTGTACCTCAAAACCAGACAGGATGAAAAGAGTATTTATACCTCCAGGAGGAAAGCCTTATTTATGTCTCCAAGACGACTATATATTTGTGTTAGCAATGGAATTGCTAAAAATAATGTGTGGCAAATGTATCATAATCAAACTACAGCAAGTTGTTCTGAAAAAGAAATCACTGATCCTTAATCCCTGGCCTTTGTTTCCAAGTATTCTCCAGTTATGGTGATTTATGTTTTTTTGTTATCTGTACCAATGAGTGCATTTTGTGGGTACTCTGTTATTGCCAAAATGTTTGGATTCATCATTGACCAAAACAGTTGATTTTAAAAAAAAATCTTTTTATTGTTTATCAAAATGCACAACAGCAACACAAAACAACCCATTGACAGTACAAGACATATTTAGGTTATATCAGGCTATATCACAGAGATATAAAAGATTATACAAAAGCAAGTAAATAGACATATAGGCATTCAGTAGCATGAAGAACATACAGGATTGCATCATAAGCTGACCAAGTCACACACATAAAATCTATGGACCAGTATGAAATCCCAGACCAGGGCTGCACAAAGCATCACAGAGGTTTGGTGTGGAGGAACCACAAGCATGTATTTGAATATCTATCAGAGGTAGTCCACAATGCTGGGAGTTGCATCTAGATTATTAATGGCTGAACCAGTACATTGCAACCAGGGCTTCCAGACCTTATCCAATGAGGAGCCCGCCCCTCTCACCAACCAGATCAGTTTATATAACGGAAGAGAAGTGTTAACTAAGTGCATCCATAAAGTGAGACGGGTTTCAGAAGTTTTTTCTACTCTAAAGCAATGGAAATTTTGTCATAAAAAAACAAAAGTCTAACCAAATTTTTTTACTCTTTTTTTAACCTCCCTGGAGTGTCCGATGCTGCGTCCGCGGGATGATTTTTTAAAATAAAATTTGGTTTAAATGCCCCAGCTAGCAGTTCGCTAGCTAAATATCCCCCCCCCCCTCCCAGCCCTCCTCTAATCCCCCCGATCGCTACCGGCAACATTTACCCGTCCGCAATCCTGCGAGAGCCGCAACTTCAGCAAGCGGCTTCACTCTTCGCTATGGCGACGATCGGGACATGACGTCATCTACGTCATGACGTCATGCGCAGTCCCGATCCTCCCCATAGTGAAGCCGGGAGCTGATTGGGAGGCTGCGCCATCGCGGGATCCCTGGGGGGTATATATACCGGTGGTGATCGCAGGAAATCGGAGGGGACCGGAGGGACTTGGGAGGGATATTTAGCTAGCGAAGTGCTAGCTGAACCATTTAACACAAATTCTATTTAAAAACACACTCAGGGGGGCCATGTGATCCTCTCCTGCGGCTAGCCCGAGCGTAGGTCAGGCTTACCACCAGGGAGGTTAAGGACCAGTCCTCTTTCAATCACAACAGACAAGACTTATAAGAGGACACTACAGGAAGACTCTTGGAAGATGATTGGATGAGCTGCAGTCCCAAGTCATATGCTTAAAGGAGCCTGGGCTGTGACCACACCTCCAACAAACATCACTCACACCCCCACCTCCCTTTGAGAATTTGGATATTGTAACAGGAGTAAAGTATATCTGGTGAAACCAGTGCAGTTGAACCAACTTATCTCGAGAGCAAATTACCATCTTCATATATGTGTCCTCATAGTCAGTCCATTCCTCCCCAGAAATCTCTCCCTATCCCTCCCATAATGCCACAGTCTTAGCTAGTCTATGAACATATTCATAGTCAGCAAGACTGGAGCAGAACCTGGATATAAGGCTTTCCTTATGTAGCAGCCAGCTTTCCACAGTGCCGGGACCAGGTCAGCAGTCACACCCCCACATTGGGCTGCATGCCTGAGGTGACAGTACCTGAATCGGGAATGCCTAGGAAGGTGAAATTCCACTACCATTTGTGACCACGATTTACAATGATTATTATGGTACAGGTGGTGAATATATTTACCCCCCTGGATTCAGAATCCCCCATCACTAAGGGAAGCAAATTCTGACAAATTCGGATTGCACCATAGTGGGGCACTCAGCAAACAGTTAGAACCATCCTCTCCGACTAATTTCCTCGCTTTATGATACATTTTAAGAGAGTATTTTCACATGTTTGTGCCTTCAGAGGCAAATGCACCGTTTCTATAGATGACATCACATAACGCCTCACAGGAGTATGAAACTGCTGAGTGTTTAGTTCCCTGGTTTCATGCAAAATATTTTTGCACATATAGGGCCTGATTCACAAAGCGGTGCTAACAGTTAGCACGCTGATGAAAAGCCCTTTATCATGCCTAAACTCAGTTTAGGCATGATAAGTTTAAGAGTGATAAGTTTAGGTGTGATAAGTTTAAGCACCAACTGGGTTAGCACCGCAGTGCACAGCTGATCAAAAGTTTTGCGCTAGCAAAGTCTGGTGCACTTCGCATAGAGTTTAATGGCCCTGCTTTGCGTGCGGGACTTTGTGCGCTATCTACACTTATCTAAACTTATCATGCCTAAACTTATCATGCCTAAACTGGCTTTTCATTAGCGTGGTGAAATGGTTATCATGCCTAAATTCTCTAACTGGGATAGCACCGCTTTGTGAATCGAGCCCATTGTATTTTACTGATGTTGTACTTTTCAGGGAAGCCACAGCTTCCATCCCAGTTAGTGCCGTCTTAATTTGTTTTGCATTGGGGCTTACAGGGGCCTGGGGGGAGCAGCACACACTCCAGCACTCTCCATACTCTCCGCACAGTAGAAGAAAGGTTCCAGGTTCCTTTGGATTTCTGTCAAAATACCTATTAAACACCAAGTAAACTCAACAAACGCACAATATGTGGTAGCACAGCGTTCAACCAGCCAATGCCACAACCTGTAAATGCCTGACGAGGAGTCGAAATAGTTTGATATACAGTACAGACCAAAAGTTTGGACACACCGTCTCATTCAAAGAGTTTTCTTTATTTTCATGACTATGAACATTGTAGATTCTCACTGTAGGGATCCAAACTATGAAGTAACACATGTGGAAGTATAGTACATAACAAAAAGTGTGAAACAACTGAAAATATGCCATATTCTAGGTTCTTCAAAGTAGCCAGCTTTTGCTTTGATTACTGCTTTGCACACTCTTGGCATTCTCTTGATGAGCTTCAAGAGGTAGTCACCAGAAATGTTTTTCACTTCACAGGTGTGCCCTGTCAGGTTTAATACGTGAGATTTCTTCTTATAAATGGGGTTGGGACCATCAGTTGCATTGTGGAGAAGTCAGGTGGATACACAGCTACTAGTCCTACTGAATAGACTGTTAGAATTTGGATTATGGTAAGAAAAAAGCAGCTAAGTAAAGAAAAACGAGTGGCCATCATTACTTTAAGAAATGAAGGTCAGTCAGTCCGAAAAATTGGGAAAACTTTGAAAGTGTCCCCAAGTGCAGTCTCAAAAACCATCAAACGCTACAAAGAAACTGTAGATCATGGAACAGAGGCGCCAGCAGGATATAAACATATATTAAAAGTTCTAAAAATGCTATGGAGGTAGCGGTGGACTCACTTCCCGAAAGCAGACACGTAACAACTGTCTGACAAGCATCAAAACATTTATTTATAAATACCCCAAAGGTGCAACGCGTTTCGCAGGCCAAGCCCGCTTTCTCAGGCAATAGAGGGGGATCACAAACAGTAGCTCGTGTAGGACGGGTTTAGCGCCTCTGTCTGTGATCCCCTTCTATTGCCTGAGGAAGCGGGCTTTGCCTGCGAAACGCGTCGCACCTTTGGGGTATTTATAAATAAATGTTTTGATGCTTGTCAGACAGTTGTTACATGTCTGCTTTCAGGAAGTGAGTCCACCGCTACCTAACCTCCATAGCATTTTTAGAACTTTTAATATATGTTTTTATCCTGCTGGCGCCTCTGTTCTGTTATCTACATATCAAGTCCACCCCTGGTGGAGGGGTGCTAAGCCCTACTTTTCCTGTACTACAGAGAGCTACTTTTTCATCCTGAGTGAGGACAGGACTAATCTCCTCACCTGCCTACACAGTGGTTGCCTTAGTGGTAACCCATGTTTGTGAGTATATTTACCTCACTTTACTAACATTCCACATTGTCCAGTGCATACTATACTATATTGGGCTCTCTGTGTCCTTTTGTCTTAGCTACAAAGAAACTGGCTCACATGCGGACCGCCCCAGGCAAGGTAGACCAAGAGTCACCTCTGCTGTGGAGGATAAATTCATCTGAGTCACCAGCCTCAGAAATCGCAGGTTAACAGCAGCTCAGATTAGAGACCAGAGCAATGCCACACAGAGTTCTAGCAGCAGACACATCTCTAGAACAACTGTTAAGAGGAGACTGTGTGAATCAGGCCTTCATGGTAGAATATCTGCTAGGAAACCACTGCTAAGGACAGGCAACAAGCAGAAGATACTTGTTTGAGCTAAAGAACACAAGGAATAGACATTAGACCAGTGGAAATCTGTGCTTTGGTCTGTGTCTTTGTGCAACGCAGAAAACGTGAACGGATGGTCTCTACATGCCTGGTTCCCACTGTGAAGCATGGAGGAGGAGGTGTGATGGTGTAGGGGTGCTTTGCTGGTGACACTGTTGGGGATTTATTCAAAATTGATCGCATACTGAACCAGCATGGCTACCACAGCATCTTGCAGCGGCATGCTATTCCATCCGGTTTGTGTTTAGTTGGAACATAATTTATTTTTCACCTCCAGGCTGTGTAAGGGCTATTTGACCAGGAAGGAGAGTGATGGGGTGCTGCGCCAGATGACCTGGCCTCCACAGTCACCAGACCTGAACCCAATCGAGATGGTTTGGGGTGAGCTGGACCGCAGAGTGAAGGCAAAAGGGCCAACAAGTGCTAAGCATCTCTGGGAACTCCTTCAAGACTATTGGAAGACCATTTCAGGTGACTACCTCTTGAAGCTCATCAAGAGAATGTCAAGAGTGTGCAAAGCAGTAATCTAAGCAAAAGGTGGCTACTTTGAAGAACCTAGAATATGACATTTTCAGTTCTTTCACACTTTTTGGTTATTTACTTTACTTCCACATATGCTAATTCATAGTTTGGATGCCTTCAGTGAGAATCTACAATGTTTATAGTCATGAAAATAAAGAAAACTCTTTGGATGAGACGCTGTGTCCAAACTTTTGGTCTGTACTATAGACAGTCAAAGAGCAGCAACAATCCAATGCACCGGGATTCAGTGTACAAATGCTGCCATGTGCGCTTTGCAAGAAGTAAAACACTGGAAAAGAAAATTTATGGTCAAACCATTTCCCACATTCAACACACGTGTCTCACAAGCAGTGATTTACGTTCAAAACATTTCCCACACTCAGCACACGAAAATGGCTTCTCACCTGTGTGCGATCTCTCATGGGTTAAAAGGTGTCCTTTACGCCCAAAACATTTCCCACACTGAGCACATGAAAAGGGCTTCTCACCTGTGTGAGATCTCTCATGTTTGACAAGGCTATCTTTCAATCCAAAACATTTCCCACATTCAGCACATGAAAAGGGCTTCTCACCTGTGTGAGATCTCTCATGGGTTGAAAGGTGTCCTTTACGCCCAAAACACTTCCCACAATCAGCACATGAAAAGGGCTTCTCACCTGTGTGGGATCTCTCATGGCTTAAAAGGTGTCCTTTCTGCCCAAAACATTTCCCACACTCAGCACATGAAAATGGCTTCTCACCTGTGTGAGATCTCTCATGGCTTAAAAGGTTTACTTTATGCACAAAACATTTCCCACACTCAGCACATGAAAAGGGCTTCTCACCTGTGTGAGATCTCTCATGATTGATAAGGCTTCCTTTCAATCCAAAACATTTCCCACACTCAGCACATGAAAAGGGCTTCTCACCTGTGTGGGATCTCTCATGGGTTAAAAGGTGTCCTTTACGCCGAAAACATTTCCCACACTTAGCACACGAAAATGGCTTCTCACCTGTGTGAGATCTCTCATGGCTTAAAAGGTGTCCTTTATGCCCAAAACATTTCCCACACTCAGCACATGAAAAGGGCTTCTCACCAGTGTGAGATCTCTCATGTTTGACAAGGCTTCCTTTCAATCCAAAACATTTCCCACACTTAGCACATGAAAAGGGCTTCTCACCTGTGTGGGATCTCTCATGTTTGACAAGGTTTCCTTTATGTCCAAAACATTTCCCACACTCAGCACATGAAAAGGGCTTCTCACCAGTGTGAGATCTCTTATGGCTGACAAGACTTCCTTTCTCTCCGAAACATTTCCCACACTCAGCACATGAAAAGAGCTTCTCACCCATGTGGGTTCTCTCATGTTTGACGAGGTTTCCTTTATGTCCAAAACATTTCCCACACTCAGCACATGAATAGGGCTTCTCACCTGTGTGGGATCTCTCATGAATAACAAGATCTGATTTTTGAACAAAACATTTCCCACGCTCAGCACATAAAAAGGGCTTCTCTCTAGTGTGCGATCTCTCTTGATCGGCAACCAGGATCTCTGCAGGAGACTCTTGTCCAGTGACATCATCATCCGTTGTACAGTCTATGGATACAGAGAGACGAGTCTCTGAGAGGTTCCTGATGCTGGGACTCCGCGCTGCAAATAGAGAAACATCATCACTTCCTGTTAGAGAATTCTGAGGGGAGGAAGAATTATCATTAGGGATGGTCAGTGAGCTGCTGATATTTCCAAGTTGATGCAAAGTTTATGCAGATTAGAAATGAACCAAGTGCAGCAGCTGCACATTTGCATATAGCAATTGTAGAACCAATCATAAGGAAAAGTCTGGACACCAGATAAGCTGCAGATCACCTGGTCTCTGAGGAAGCAAGCTCGTCTCGTGAAACGCTGTGTTTGTTGTTTATCAGTACGTTTGGATGGGGGAAGAAATAAAGTGGTGATCTGCAGCTTATCTGGTGCCCGGACTTTTCCTTCTGATTGGTTCTACGATTGGTGTCTGGTTGTCTGGAGGCACAGTAATGTTTCATACACACTTGAGATAAAAGTGTTTGGAAAATAAAAGATCACAGACCAATGTTACCCCCTTCCATGTAGTATGAGAGCCATACTCTACACAGTCTATTCTATGGAGCTGCACTCCCCGTCAGATAAAATCTTTGCAAGATGCTGCACACACAGATGATGTAGACACTCAAAAGATCATTATCTGCAAAATGCATTCATAGTCTATGATATCTGCAGATCATCATACACACCTTGTTTAACAGACTTCATCTGCAGATCTGGCAATCATCTGCAGATCTGAAAATCCATCCTGGTGGATCTGATCTGCAGATGATCTGCAGATGATTGTCTGTTAAACAAGGTGTGTATGAGGATCTGCAGATCTCATAGACTATGAATGCATTTTGCAGGAACAGATCTTTTGCAGATAATGATCTTTTGAGAGTCTACAGCATCTGTGTGTGCAGCATCCTGCAAAGATTTTATCTGACGGGGAGTGCAGCTCCATAGAATAGACTGTGCAGAGTATGGCTCTCATACTACATGGAAGGGGGTAAAGTTGGTCTGTGATCTTTCATTTTCCAAAGACTTTTATCTCAAGTGTGTATGAAGCATAAGTCACCTCAGTGTTCTCCCCAGAATTTTTTTCCAGCCGGGTGGCATAAAATAGTAGCCGGGTGGCATGAAAAAGTAGCCGGGTGGGGCGAGTTGAAAATGCAGGGCAACTGTGCTTACAGCATAGGAGGAGGTGAGGAGGTGAGCCGATGACAGCCGGGTGGTCACCAAATCTAGCCGGGTGGAGCACCCGGCTAAAAGAGCCTGGGGAGAACACTGACCTGACCACCCCCACCCCCTCACCCCCCATAGGCTGCAAAGTAGCATCAGGTGCCGACCAATTCCCTTATCTTCATTGCACATTTGCATTAAATTGGCATACAATTCGCACCCTCACTGAGTTATTGGCATGTCACTGAACATCACTAGTTATCAGCCTGACAGAGAATTGCAGAAGGTTGTGCACATTACAGGCGGCCAATCACATGCCAATAACTTTGGTATGCATGCAAATTCTATGTAGCCTGACATTTGGCCAATCAAATGCATTTTCTGACAAATGTGATTATTTGCATACAATTTGCATTACATTTGCATACAAGTCAGAGTTATTTGCATCTCATTGACTATCCCTGCAGCTAAAGCATTGGCCATACATGGAAACGCAGCAAGTTGTAGAGTTTGATGAGACAATGGAAGCAATGTGTTACTCCTGTGACTACAGACCTATATGTACTTATAGCAAGGAATCTGTGTTATGTTTGTAGAGCAATGTGGTGTCACTTACACATTCTTATTACCGCTGTATCCTCATCTGAGAGATAAGATTTTCTTCACCTTATAAAATATACAGAGACAAAGGGAGCCCCAATTGTGGAGTATTAATGCTGAGCTGGTGATTTGTGGAGTGTGAAGGGAAACTCACTAAATAAGGCTGCTATTTAGGGCACCAGCCATATAGGCATGTGGAGGAATCAGTCTGCACTCGGCTCCCCAGGGCTTCCTCTAGGTCTTGGTCACACTCTTGATAAAGCTATAGTTGGTGAGACAGGCCTGGTGGCCCAAGCTGGAGCCCGAACCCTCCTAGTGAGGAGGGGACAATGCAAAGGGGGAAAGATAAAATGGTTTGAAACCAATAAAATTGAGGAAAAAAGTGGTGGCTTACATACAGGATGATGTGATATACAGCATATAAATGAATGCATTTCTGTATTGCATAGGTCATATGCTATTTGTTATAAACTATATTATAAATTATTAGTGATGACCAAACATCAAAATTTTGCATCTGCCCAATATTTTTTTTGTAGTGCCAGTTTTCAACCTTCACCCTGAAGTCAGATGGGACATGACGGCCAAACAGACATGATCCCCACCCGGGCCACTCCTCCCCTTATAAAAAGCAGAATCCCGGTGGCCATTGTTATTCAGAATTAGTCAGTGTAGGGAGAGCTGCTGCTGCTGCTGATACAGGGACACTAGTAGAGAGGCTGTAGTGTGATATAGTGCTGTGTAGCAATCAGTGTAGGGGGAGGAGCTGCTGCTGCTGATACAGGGACAGTGTTAGTGAGGCTGTAGTGTGATATAGTGCTGTGTAGCAGTCAGTAGGAGGAGGAGCTGCTGCTGATGATACAGAGACAGTGTTAGAGAGACTGTAGTGTGATATAGTGCTGTGTAGCAGTCAGTGTAGGGGGAGAAGCTGTTGCTGCAGATACAGGGACAGTATTAGAGAGGCTGTAGTGTGATATAGTGCTGTGTAGCAGTCAGTGTAGGGGGAGGAGCTGCTGCTGATACAGGGACAGTGTTAGAAAGGCTGTAGTGTGATATAGTGCTGTGTAGCAGTCAGTGTAGGGGGGGGGGGAGCTTTTGCTGCTGATACAGGGACAGTATTTGAAAGGCTGTATTGTGATATAGTGCTGTGTAGCAGTCAGTGTAGGGGGAGGAGCTGTTGCTGCTGATACAGGGACAGTGTTAGAGAGGCTGTAGTGTGATATGGGGCTTGATTCACAAAGCGGTGCTAACAGTTAGCACGCTGGTGAAAAGCCCTTTATCATGCCTAAACTCAGTTTAGGTGTGATAAGTTTAGGTGTGATAAGTTTAGGCATGATAAGTTTAAGCACCAACTGCGTTAGCACCGCAGTGCACAGCTGATCAAAAGTTTTGTGCTAGCAAAGTCTGGTACACTTCGCATAGAGTTTAATGGCGCTGCTTTGCGTGCGGAACTTTGCAAGCTATCTACACTTATCTAAACTTAGCATGCCTAAACTTATCACACCTAAACTTATCACGCCTAAACTGGCTTTTCACCAGCGTGGTGAATTGGTTATCACGCCTAAAGTCTCTAACTGGGTTAGCACCGCTTTGTGAATCGAGCCCATAGTGCTGTGTAGCAGTCAGAGTAGGGGGAGGAGCCGCTGCTGATACAGGGACAGTGATAGAGAGGCTGCATTGTGATTTAGTGCTGTGCAGCAGTCAGTGTAGGGGGAGGAGCTGCTGCTGCTGATACAGGGACAGTGATAGAGAATTTGAAGTGTGATATAGTGCTGTGTAGCAGTCAGTGTAGGGGGAGGAGCTGCTGCTCATACAGAGAAAGTGTTAGAGAGGCTGTATTGTGATTTAGTGCTGTGTAGCAGTCAGTGTAGGGGGAGGAGCTGCTGCTGCTGCTGCTGATACAGGGACAGTGTTAGAGAGGCTGTATTGTGATATAGTGCTGAGTAACAGTCAGTGTAGGGGGAGGAGCTGCTGCTGATACAGGGACAGTGTTAGAGAGGCTGTAGTGTGATATAGTGCTGTGTAGCAGTCAGAGTAGGGGTGGAGTCGCTGCTGATACAGGGACAGTGATAGAGAGGCTGCATTGTGATTTAGTGCTGTGCAGCAGTCAGTGTAGGGGGAGGAGCTGCTGCTGCTGATACAGGGACAGTGATAGAGAGTTTGAAGTGTGATATAGTTCTGTGTAGCAGTCAGTGTAGGGGGAGGAGCTGCTGCTCATACAGAGACAGTGTTAGAGAGGCTGTATTGTGATTTAGTGCTGTGTAGAAGTCAGTGTAGGGGGAGGAGCTGCTGCTGCTGCTGATACAGGGACAGTGTTAGAGAGGCTGTATTGTGATATAGTGCTGAGTAACAGTTGAGTGACCAGATTTTTGTAGGGTCAACCCGGGACGGGGGGAATTGGGGGGGGGGCGCGGCAAAAAATAGGGGGTGCGGCGCGCTTAGCGCGCCACGCCGAAGAATGTGGTGTCTGCAGCGCGCGCGCCAAAAAATTGGCGTGGCAATGACATTCTATGGGCGGAGCTAACGTAATGATGCAACAGCGAGGCATAAGAAAGCAGTGTTTACGCCGTGATGTGGTCAAACGTGGATTCACATCATAGGTGTGCAGAAACTGTGTGATGCTATTTAATAGTATGTCATAACCCCAAAGCAGCAAACATAGCCAACTATGACCATTAAATAATAAATGCAGCAACAGTTACCCCAGACACCACAAAATAAACGCAATGGGCAACATGTCAGCACAAAATAAACGCATTGCGGGCAACATGTCAGCATAAAATAAATGCAATGGGGGCAAACATGTCAGTACAAAATAAACGCAATGGGGGCAAACATGTCAGCACAAAATAAACGCAATGGGGGCAAACATGTCAGCACAAAATAAACGCAATGGGGGCAACATTTCAGCACAAAATAAACGCAATGGGGGCAAACATGTCAGTACAAGATAAACGCACTGCGGGCAAACATGTAAGTACAAGATAAACGCACTGCGGGCATACATGTCAGTACAAGATAAACGCACTGCGGGCAAACATGTGAGTACAAGATAAACGCACTGCGGGCAAACATGTCAGTACAAGATAAACGCACTGCGGGCAAACATGTCAGTACAAAATGAACACAATTTGGGCAAACATGTCAGTACTAAATGAACACAATTTGGGCAAACATGTCCGTACAAAATAAACGCACGGCGGGCAACATGTCAATACAAAATGAACACACGGCGGGCAAACATGTCAGTACAAGATAAACGCACTGCGGGCAAACATGTCAGTACAAGATAAACGCACTGCGGGCAAACATGTGAGTACAAGATAAACGCACTGCGGGCATACATGTCAGTACAAAATGAACACAATTTGGGCAAACATGTCAGTACAAAATGAACACAATTTGGGCAAACATGTCCGTACAAAATAAACGCACGGCGGGCAACATGTCAATACAAAATGAACACACGGCGGGCAAACATGTCAGTACAAGATAAACGCACTGCGGGCAAACATGTCAGTACAAGATAAACGCACTGCGGGCAAACATGTCAGTACAAAATGAACACAATTTGGGTAAACATGTCAGTACAAAATGTACACAATGTGGGCAAACACTTCACCTGCAAGAAAAAGCATTTACTCACCTGGCAGAAGACGTCCCCTCACGCAGCCGGCCTCTGGTGTGTGCAGCTCCCCCTGGCCTGGACGATCTTCAATCTCCCGCTCAGCCTCTCACAGGCAGAGCAGGCTACGGCAAGATGGCGTCCGGAGGCGGAGCCCTGTACTGGAGACAAATAGTCTCCAGTACAGGGCTCCGCCTCCGGACGCCATCTTCCCGTAGCCCTGCTCTGCCTGTGCCTGCCGGAGGAGGACAATGCAGGCTGGAGCGGGGCTGCGGGGAATGAACTAGCGCAGCGTCTAGTAGACGCTGCGGCTAGTTCATTGTACGGTGGCCAGAGTCCCGAGGCCGGGACGTCCCGCTGCTAAAAGCGGGACGTTTCCCGGGACCTCATGCAGCCTGGGACAGCGCCCCCCGAAGGCGGGACGCGTCCCGGGTAAAGCGGGACGTATGGTCACCGTAGTAACAGTCAGTGTAGGGGGATGAGCTGCTGCTGATACAGGGACAGTGTTAGAGAGGCTGTAGTGTGATATAGTGCTGTGTAGCAGTCAGTGTAGGGGGAGGAGCTGCTGCTGCTGATACAGGGACAGTGTTAGAGAGGCTGTATTGTGATATAGTGCTGAGTAACAGTCAGTGTAGGAGGAGGAGCTGCTGCTGCTACAGGGACAGTGTTAGAGAGGCTGTAGTGTGATATAGTGCTGTGTAGCAGTCAGTGTAGGGGGAGGAGCTGCTGCTGCTGCTGATACAGGGACAGTGTTAGAGAGGCTGTATTGTGATATAGTGCTGAGTAACAGTCAGTGTAGGGGGAGGAGCTGCTGCTGATACAGGGACAGTGTTAGAGAGGCTGTAGTGTGATATAGTGCTGTGTAGCAGTCAGTGTAGGGGGAGGAGCTGCTGCTGCTGCTGATACAGGGACAGTATTAGAGAGGCTGTATTGTGATTTAGTGCTGTGTAGCAGTCAGTGTAGGGAGAGGAGCTGCTGCTGCTGATACAGGAACAGTGTTAGAGAGGCTGTATTGTGATATAGTGCTGTGTAGCAGTCAGTGTAGGGAGAGGAGCTGCTGCTGCTGATACAGGGGCAGTGTTAGAGAAGCTGTATTGTGATATAGTGCTGTGTAGCAGTCAGTGTAGGGAGAGGAGCTGCTGCTGCTGATAGAGGGACAGTGTTACATAGACTGTATTGTGATATAGTGCTGTGTAGCAGTCACTGTAGGGGGAGGAGCTGCTGCTGCTGATACAGGAACATTGTTAGAGAGGCTGTAGTGTGATATAGTGCTGTGTAGCAGTCAGTGTAGGGAGAGGAGCTGCTGCTGCTGATACAGAGACAGTGTTAGAGAGGCTGTAGTGTAATATAGTGCTGGGTAGCAGTCAGTGTAGGGGGAGAAGCTGCTGCTGCTGATAGAGGGACAGTGTTACATAGACTGTATTGTGATATAGTGCTGTGTAGCAGTCACTGTAGGGGGAGGAGCTGCTGCTGCTGATACAGGGACATTGTTAGAGAGGCTGTAGTGTGATATAGTGCTATGTAGCAGTTAGTGTAGGGGGAGGAGCTGCTGCTGCTGATACAGGGACAGTGTTAGAGGGGCTGTAGTGTGATATAGTGCTGTGTAGCAGTCAGTGTAGGGGGAGGAGCTGCTGCTGATACAGCGACAGTGTTAGAGAGACTGTATTGTGATATAGTGCTGTGTAGCAGTCAGTGTAGGGGGTGGAGCTGATTCTGCTGATACAGGGACAGTGTTAGAGAGGCTGTAGTATGATATAGTGCTGTGTAGCAATCAGTGTAGGGGGAGGAGCTGCTGCTGCTGATACAGGGACAGTGTTAGAGAGACTGTATTTTGATATAGTGCTGTGTAGCAGTCAGTGTAGGGGGAGGAGCTGCTGCTGCTGTTGATGATACAGGGACAGTGTTAGTGAGGCTGTAGTGTGATATAATGCTGTGTAGCAGTCAGTGTAGTGAGAGGAGCTGCTGTTGCTGATACAGGGACAGTGTTAGAGAGGCGGTATTGTGATATAGTGCTGTGTAGCAGTCAGTGTAGGGAGAGGTGCTTCTGCTGCTGATACAGGGGCAGTGTTAGAGAGGCTGTATTGTGATATAGTGCTGTGCAGCAGTCAGTGTAGGGAGAGGAGCTGCTGCTGCTGATAGAGGGACAGTGTTACATAGACTGTATTGTGATTTAGTGCTGTGTAGCAGTCAGTGTAGGGAGAGGAGCTGCTGCTGCTGATACAGGGACAGTGTTAGAGAGGCTGTAGTGTGATATAGTGCTGGGTAGCAGTCAGTGTAGGGGGAGAAGCTGCTGCTGCTGATAGAGGGACAGTGTTACATAGACTGTATTGTGATATAGTGCTGTGTAGCAGTCACTGTAGGGGGAGGAGCTGCTGCTGCTGCTGATACAGGGACATTGTTAGAGAGGCTGTATTGTGATTTAGTGCTGTGTAGCAGTCAGTGTAGGGAGAGGAGCTGCTGCTGCTGATACAGGGACAGTGTTAGAGAGGCTGTAGTGTGATATAGTGCTGTGTAGCAGTCAGTGTAGGGGGAGGAGCTGCTGCTGCTGCTGATACAGGGACAGTATTAGAGAGGCTATAGTGTGATATAGTGCTATGTAGCAGTCAGTGTAGGGGGGGGGGGAGCTGCTGCTGCTGCTGATACAGGGACAGTGTTAGAGAGGCTGTATTGTGATATAGTGCTGTGTAGCAGTCAGTGTAGGGGGAGGAGCTGCTGCTGATACCGGGACAGTGTTAGAGAGACTGTATTGTGATATAGTGCTGTGTAGCAGTTAGTGTAGGGGGTGGAGCTGCTGCTGCTGATACAGGGACAGTGTTAGAGGGGCTGTAGTGTGATATAGTGCTGTGTAGCTGTCAGTGTAGGGGGAGGAGCTGCTGCTGCTGATACAGGGACAGTGTTAGTGAGGCTGCAGTGTGATATAGTGCTGTGTAACAGTTAGTGTAGGGGGTGGAGCTGCTGCTGATCCTGATACAGGGACAGTGTTAGAGAGGCTGTAGTGTGATATAGTGCTGTGTAGCAGTCAGTGTAGTTAAAGGAGCTGCTGTTGCTGATACAGGGACAGTGTTAGAGAGGCTGTATTGTGATATAGTGCTGTGTAGCAGTCAGTGTAGGGATAGGAGATGCTGCTGCTGATACAGGGACAGTGTTAGAGAGGCTGTAGTGTGATATAGTGCTGTGTAGCAGTCAGTGTAGGGAGAGGTGCTTCTGCTGCTGATACAGGGACAGTGTTAGCGATGCTGTAGTGTGAGATAGTGCTGTGTAGCAGTCAGTGTAGGGAGAGGAGCTGCTGTTGCTGATACAGGGACAGTGTTAGAGAGGCTGTATTGTGATATAGTGCTGTGTAGCAGTCAGTGTAGGGATAGGAGATGCTGCTGCTGATACAGGGAAAGTGTTAGTGAGGCTGTAGTGTGATATAGTGCTGTGTAGCAGTCAGTGTGGGGGGAGGAGCTGCTGCTGCTGATACAGGGACAGTGTTAGAGAGGCTGAATTGCAATATTGTGCTGTATATCTGCTTCCTAGCTGCTCTGCTACTTGCAGTTCACCAACTAGGGGACCCCCCAATAGTCCATTTGAGGACTCTTCCTAACCACAAAAATCCTTTTAAATACTGACAGAGACATTAACCCTGCTGTAGTTATTATTGGTAGTTGCTTTCTTGTGATGTGTTGTAGTAACACTACACCACCATATACAGTATAGTGTGTGGCTGTGTCACGGTTACAGCCCGCCGCCCTGTGCAAAAGTAATTTCGTGTCTGACACTTGTGACACGACGCATGCTGTGTTACCCTCATACAGCATTACAGCAGGACCTGTGTCACCGACCATACTGACTTATCAGGGATATCAGTTGCCCAAAAAGAACAGTGTGGCAGACATTTGTGGCAATACCTCTTTGCTGGTCACTGCCTGCTGTGTGATCAGCGTGTACTGTTACCATGTCACGTTTACACCTGTGTGACCGTACTGTGAATTCTAGGTGATCTTTGTGGGCCAAAAAAATAAATAAGTTTTGTGACAACACCCCTTGGCTGGTCACTGTCTGGCCTGCTGTGTGTTCAAAGTGTACTGACTGTTACCGTGTCATTTCAACATCTGTGTGACCGTACTGCGTGTTGTAGGTGATGTCCGTGTGCCCCCTAAAAAATTAGATTTGTTCCAATACCCCTAGGCTGGTCACTGCCTGCTGTGTGATCAGCATTTACTGTTACCATCTCACATTAACACCTGTGTGACCGTACTGTGTGTTCTAGGTGATCTCTGTGTGCAGTATAAATGCAGAGTATTGTGCAATGAAAGCCGTGCATATCTCACCTCTCCATCACTTTGAACCTCCCTGTCACCGCTGCCTCTAGTGCCCGGCATCTTCTCATGTGTCGCATAATGATATGAGGAAATGGAGATGCCGGACACTAAGGGGGTCAGTGGCTGGAGAATTCACAGTGCTGGAGAGGTAAGAGATGCAAGGCTTCTACATCACCATACTCTGCACTTATACTGCTAAGTGGGGGGAGCACAGGAGGGGGGCACTAACACCACCACCAGGGAAGCTGTGCAGACAAGAAGGGGGAGCACACCACCACAAGGGGAGCTGTAGAGGAGGGGAAGCCCACCACCACCACCACAAGGGAAGCTGTAGAGGAGGGGAAAGCCCACCACCACCAGGGAAGCTGTAGAGGAGGTGGGAGCACACCACCAACAGGGAAGCTGTAGAGGAGGGGAAAGCACACCACTACCAGGGAAGCCGTGGAGGAGAGGGAGGGGAGAAGCACACCACCACCAGGGAAGCTGTGGAGGAGAGAGAGGGGAGCCCACCACCACTAGGGAAGCTGTGGAGGAGGGATCGGGAGCCCACCACCGACCAGGGAAGCTGTAGAGGAGGGGAAGCCCACCACCACCACCAGGGAAGCTGTAGAGGAGAGGAAAGCACACCACCACCAGGGAAGCCGTGGAGGAGAGGGAGGGGAGAAGCACACCACCCCCAGGGAAGCTGTGGAGGGAGGGAGGGGGAAGCCCACCACCACCACCAGGGAAGCTGTGGAGGCGGAAAGTGGGAGCCACCACCAACAGGAAAGAAGTAGAAGAGGGGGAAGCCCACCACCACCACCACCACCAGGAAAGCTGTGGAGGGAGGGAGGGGGAAGCCCACCACCACCAGGGAAGCTGTGGGGAAGAGAGAGGGGAGCCCACCACCACCAGGGAAGCTGTGGAGGGAGAGGGGAAGCTGTGGAGGGAGCGGGGAAGCTGTGGAGGGAGGGAGGGGGAAGCCCACCACCACCAGGGAAGCTGTGGAGGGAGGAGGAAGCCCACCACCACCTGGGAAGCTGTAGAGGAAGGGAGGGGGGGAGCACACCACCACCAGGGAAGCTGTGGAGGGTAGGGGGAAGCTGTGGAGGGAGCGGGGAAGCTGTGGAGGGAGGGGGAAGCCCACCACCACCAGGGAAGCTGTGGAGGGAGGAGGAAGCCCACCACCACCTGGGAAGCTGTGGAGGGAGGGAGGGGGGGGGGGAGCTCACCACCACCAGGGAAGCTGTGGAGGGAGGGAGGGAGGGAGAAGAACACCACCACCAGGGAAGCTGTGGAGGAGAGAGAGTGGAGCCCACCACCACCACCAGGGAAGCTGTGGAGGGAGGGGGAAGCCAGCCACCACTAGGGAAGCTGTGGGGGGAGGGAGGGGGAAGCCAGCCACCACCAGGGAAGCTGTGGGGGGAGGGAGGGGGAAGCCCACCACCACCAGGGAAGCTGTGGAGGGAGGGAGGGAGAAGTCAGCCACCACCAGGGAAGCTGTGGGGGGAGGGGGAAGCCCACCACCACCAGGGAAGCTGTGGAGGGAGGGAGGGGGAAGCACACCACCACCAGGGAAGCTGTGGGGGGGAGGAGGAGGGAGCACACCACCACCAGGGAAGCTGTGGAGGGAGGGAGGGGGAAGCCCACCACCAGGGAAGCTGTGGAGGGAGGGAGGGGGGAAGCCCACCACCAGGGAAGCTGTGGAGGGAGGGAGGGGGGAAGCACACCACCAGGGAAGCTGTGGAGGGAGGGGGAAGCCCACTACCATCAGGGAAGCTGTTGGGGGAGGGAGGGAGAAGCCAGCCACCACCAGGGAAGCTGTAGGGGAGAGAGAGAGGAGCCCACCTCCACTGGGGAAGCTGTGGGAGAGGGAGGGGGGAAGCTGTTGGGGAGGCAAGCGGAAACCCACCAGCAGGGAAACTGTACTGGGGAAGAGGGGGTTACTAGGCACCAAGGAATGGTTTAGGTGTGGGAGGGGGACCAGTAGAAACAAAGGAGCTGTATAAGGGGCACATGGCTGCAAAATGGTTATAGCTAATGGTGTGAAAGGGGCGGGTCTTAGTGTCCATTTTTTCTGGCTACAAAAGTTGGGAGGTGTGCATATGATGTCATATCTGCACATGCTCAGTCCATACCAGCCAAACAAATACACTTTACTTTTTAATTTATACCAACTTTATTTACAACAAACACTATCACACATACAGAGACATCAGAACAAGCTTCACACACATTGTTACAGTGAGGCAGGGATGACACCGGAGTTCGCTGAAAATGGCTGCTGGTTTTTGGCGGATAATTCTTTGTGTTTTCCGCACATGACGGCCAGCTGGCAGCAGTTACATAGTTATTTGGGTTGAAAAAAGACATACGTCCATTGAGTTCAACCAGAAAACAAAGTACAACACCAGTCTGCTCCCTCACATAACCCTGTTGATCCAGAAGAAGGCGAAAAACCCTTACAAGGCCAGGTCCAATTAGCCCCAAAAAAGAAAAAATTCCTTCCCAACTCCAGATGGTAATCAGATAAAATCCCACGCCCTGATGAAGCGTCATGTGACGCGAAACTGGTCGGTGGGAGGAGCCTGCTGCCATTCCACGCTGAGCTAGCGTCCCCCATCGCCTAACGCCGACACAGCTAGCCGGGGAGAGCAGGCACAGAGTGTTAGTCTCTGATGGGGGAAAGCAGCCAAACACAGGCAATCCGCAAAGGGACACTGATGTGCTGAGATTGGGGCAGATTACTGAGGGGCACCTGGAGTATCCTGGACTCCCGGACGGAGGAGGCATCTATCATGTGACCATCTCCCAAGCAGCAACATCAGATGTCCAGAAGCGAGGAGCGCTGTGGCACATAGCAGAGAGAAGCTAACCCCATGGACTTACGCAAGTATAACTAATGATGATGATGCTGGAGGAATAGTGCTTGGGCAGCGCTGTCTCTGCTTAACTTGTGAAGTCTACTAGCCTGCCTTTCCGTGCTTTGTTGGCTAATACAATAATGCTGCAGCTTGATGCAAATATTTAAAGAGGACTAATCCCCTTTTAGGGGGGGCAGCTGCTGTGTGTATGGTGGTGTGCTGTTGAATGACAGCTAGGTGGCCTGGGTTTGGGTGCATGGAGCTTTAGTGTCTACGGATGGACTCCATGCACGCAAACCTAGTGAATATCAGGGGGATATGTGGGTAGGCTCCGGTGGTTTTAACATAAAATTTTCTGCGCAGAAAAAGTTTTTAATTGCTAACTGTGTAATGGTTCCTCAAAGGAGCCTTTCTGTAACCCGATTCCTGAAAGTGCAATAAAGATATTACTGATTGAACCGAGATGAAATGGAGTTTAAGGCCAATTAATGTCTGCATTTTCTTTATGTACTATATACTGGCCGCACCGACTCACAGGTTTATAGAATTAAAGGGTGATTGCACGACAGGACCACAGCTCCTTGGCAAAAATCCAAATTCCTTATGCTCCCTCACATATCCCTGTTGATCCAGAGGAAGGCGAAAAAACCTTATAAGGCATGGTCCAATTAGCCCCAAAAGGAAAAAAATTCCCTCCCAACTCCAGATGGCAATCAGATAAAATCCCTGGATCAACACCACTGGGCATTACCTAGTAATTATAGCCATGGATGTCTGTCAATGCAAGGAAAGCTTCTAAGCATGCCCGTTTCTAGGGCTGTGCGGGCCGTGCCGCCGCCCTCAACGCTGTTGGGAGGGGGGCGCTGTAATGGAGGGGGGAGCCGGAGCCACGGGGAGGGCAGCCCGACCTCTCCCTCCCTTCCTCTCCTCTCCCGGGCCTCCCTCCGTGCTCCCTCCTCAGATGCAGAGTGAGCAGGAAGCGCTGTATACAACTCACCTCCCTACGTTCCAATCACCGCTCTCTCGCCGCCAGTCTTCTCTCTGCATACACGCTGCTTCCTGTTTGGCCGGAAGCAGCGTGTGTATCAGCGTGTGCATCAGCGTGTATGCAGAGAGGAGACTGTCGGCGAGAGAGCAGCGATTGGAACGTAGGGAGGTAAGTTGTATACAGCGCTTCCTGCTCACTCTGCATCTGAGGGGGGAGCATGGAGGGCGGCCCGGGAGAGGAAGGGAGGGAGAGGTCGGGCTGCCCTCCCCGTGGCTCCGGCTCCCCCCTCCATTATGGGGGGCACCTACCTAATCTAACCTATACTGGGGGCAGCTACCTATCTAACCTATACTGGGGGGCACCTACCTAATTAACCAATACTGGGGGGCAGCTACGTATCTAACCTATACTGGGGGGCAGCTATCTAATATAACCTATACTGGGGGGCACCTACCTAATCTAACCTATACTGGGGGGCACCTACCTAATCTAACCTATACTGGGGGCAGCTACCTATCTAACCTATACTGGGGGGCACCTACCTAATTAACCTATACTGTGGGGCAGCTACGTATCTAACCTATACTGGGGGCAGCTATCTAATATAACCTATACTGGGGGGCACCTACCTAATCTAACCTATACTGGGGGGCAGCTACCTAATCTAACCTATACTAGGGAGCAGCTACCTATCTAACCTATACTGAGGGGCACCTACCTATCTAACCTATACTGGGGGGGCAGCTACCTATCTAACCTATACTGGGGGGCACTTACTTATCTCACCTGTATTGGGGGCACCTACCTACCTACCTACCTAGCTAGCTAGCCTATACAGGTGGCAATTACACTGACTACCTATATTGGAGGCACCTACCTAACTAACCTATGCTGGGGGCAACTTTTACACCCTCGCCCTGGGTGCATTTTAGCCTAGAAACTGCACTGCATCTAAGCCCCCTTTAAATGCAGATATAGAATTTGCCATAACTGCTTCCTGTGGCAATACATTCCACATCTTAATAATTTACAGTGCTGAGCATAGTGTGTAAACTGCAAATATTAGAGAATGATGCAATGTTATAAAAAAAAAAAAAAAAACAACTATATAACTGAAAATAAACATGAGACTAATTTTTTTTTTTTTTGCTACTAATGTTCTATTAACCATTTCAGCACGCAGGGATTTTTCACCTTATGCAACAGAGCAATTTTCACCTCCCATTTATTCGCTAATAACTTTATCAAAAATTATCACAATGAATTGATCTATATCTTGCTTTTTCCGCCGCTAATTAGGCTTTCTTTAGGTGGTACATTTTGCTAAGAATTATTGTTTTTTAAATGCATTTTAACAGGAAAAGTAAGAAAAGAATGGAAAAAAAAGTCATTATTTCTTAGTTTTTGGCCATTATAGCTTGAAAACAATACATGCTACCATAATTAAAACCTATGTATTTTATTTGCGCATTTCTCTTGGTTATTACACCATTTAAATTTTGTCCCTATCACAATTTATGGTGCCAATATTTTATTTGGAAATAAAGGTGCATTTTTTTTTCAGTTTTGCGTCCATCACTATTTACAACAGTGGTCCTCAAACTAAGGCTTTTTTACCGGACCCCACACACAAAAAAAATTACTTAGAGATGGTGCTTTCTACAATACCTAAGGTCAATGTTATATTTTTCTACATTATTGTACAGTGGCTTGCAAAAGTATTCGGCACCCTTGAAGTTTTCCACATTTTGTCAAATTACTGCCACAAACATGAATCAATTTTATTGGAATTACACATGAAAGACCAATCCAAACTGGTGTACACGTGAGAAGTGGAACGAAAATCATACATGATTCCAAACATTTTTTACAAATAAATAACTGCAAAGTGGGGTGTGCATAATTATTCAGCCCCCTGAGTTAATACTTTGTAAAACCACCTTTTGCTGCAATTACAGCTGCCAGTCTTTTAGGGTATGTTTCTACCAGCTTTGCACATCTGGAGACTGAAATCCTTGCCCATTCTTCTTTGCAAAACAGCTCCATCTCAGTTAGATTAGATGGACAGCGTTTGTGAACAGCAGTTTTCAGATCTTGCCACAGATTCTCGATTGGATTTAGATCTGGACTTTGGCTGGGCCGTTCTAACACATGGATATGTTTTGTTTTAAACCATTCCATTGTTGCCCTGGCTTTATGTTTAGGGTCGTTGTCCTGCTGGAAGGTGAACCTCCACCCCAGTCTCAAGTCTTTTGCAGACTCCGAGAGGTTTTCTTCCAAGATTGCCCTGTATTTGGCTCCATCCATCTTCTCATCAACTCTGACCAGCTTCCCTGTCCCTGCTGAAGAGAAGCACCCCCAGAGCATGATGCTGCCACGACCATATTTGACAGTGGGGATAGTGTGTTCAGAGTAATGCGCAGTGTTAGTTTTCCGCCACACATAGCGTCTTGCATTTTGGCCAAAAAGTTCCATTTTGGTCTCATCTGACCAGAGCACCTTCTTCCACATGTTTGCTGTGTCCCCCACATGGCTTGTGGCAAACTGAAAACGGGTCTTCTTATGCTTTTTTTGTTAACAATGGCTTTCTTCTTGCCACTCTTCCATAAAGGCCAACTTTGTGCAGTGCACAACTAATAGTTGTCCTATGGACAGATTCCCCCATCTGAGGTGTAGATCTCTGCAGCTTGTCCAGAGTCACCATGCGCCTCTTGATTGCATTTCTGATCAGCGCTCTCCTTGTTTGGCCTGTGAGTTTCGGTGAATGGCCTTGTCTTGGTAGGTTTACATTTGTGCCATACTTCCATTTCTGAATGAACGCTTGAACAGTGCTCCGTGGGATGTTCAAGGTTTTGGAAATCTTTTTGTAGCCTAAGTCTGCTTTAAATTTCTCAATAACCTTATCCCTGATCTGTCTGGTGTGTTCTTTGGACTTCATGGTGTTGCTGCACCCAATATTCTCTTAGACAACCTCTGAGGCTGTCACAGAGCAGCTGTATTTGTACTGACATTAGATTACACACAGGTGCACTCTATTTAGTCATTAGCACTCATCAGGCAATGTCTATGGGCAACTGACTGCACTCAGACCAAAAAGGGCTGAATAATTGCGCACTCCCCACTTTGCAGCTATTTATTTGTAAAAAAAAATTGGAATCATGTATGATTTTCATTCTACTTCTCACGTGTACAGCACTTTGTATTGGTCTTTCATGTGAAATTCCAATAAAATCGATTAATGTTTGTCGCAGTAATCTGACAAAATGTGGAAAACTTCAAGGGGGCCGAATACTTTTGCAAGCCACTGTATCTATACTCCGGCCCCCCAGCAGTCTGAAGTATGTTGTCCCGGCCCTTGACCGAAAATGTTTGGGGACCCCTGATTTACAAGCTTATAATTTAAAAAATGGTCGTAATATACCCTCTTCATATGCATATTTAAATAGTTCAGACCCTTAAGTAACTATTTATGTTCTTTGTTTTTTTTGTTTCATTGTAATTTTTTTTCATTAAAAATTTTATTTGGGTAATTTTTGGTGTGGGAAATAAACAGTTAATGTTAAATGTAATATGTGTTTCTTAAAACAGAAGAAACTCTAAAAAAAAAAGTATGTAGACAGCCACAGTGAGTTTGTTTATCTTTCCAGTCCTCCTAGCTTCTTGGAAGCATATAGAGGACGGAAACTTTTTTTCCCCAGAAAGACCAAGGCTTCTTATGAGAGGCCGTCGGTTTTTCAGCTGGGGACTCGGGTCAATAAACAGGAACCATGTTCCCATTGATTCATCCCTGGGCTACCGGGGGACAGCACGGAGGCGCGCGGGCGTGCCCGCGGGAGCACGCATCAGTATTGTGACAGCCGCCTGGACGTGAGGATCATGTCCAGGCGGCATAAATGGTTAATTATCCGTACTACACAACCAATTCATTATATCAGTGATTCCCAACCTTTTCCGGCCTGGGGAACACTTTCTGACCATATTTTTCTCCGGGGAACGGCGGGGGGCGCGCGGGTGTTTGCGCGACCTAGTGGACAGTGCCGTGTGTAGCAGGCTTTGGGGGGGGGGGGGGGGGGGGGCTGGGGTGCGGCTGCATAGCTAGCATAGTTGCCCCAGTATAGGGAGTTTAGCTGCCCCAGTATGGTTAGTATAGTTACCCCAGTATAGTGCCCCAGTATAGCTAGTATAGTGCCCCAGTATAGCTAGTATAGTCCCAGTATGGATAGGTAGTGCCCCAGTATAGGTAGGTAGTGCCCCAGTATAGCCAGTAAAGTGCCCAGTATAGCTAGTATAGTGCCCAGATAGCTAGTATGGTACCCAGTATAGCTAGTATGGTACCCAGTATAGCTAGTATAGTGCCCAGCATACCTAGCATAGTGCCCAGCATAGCTAGCATAGGTAGGTAGTGCCCAGTATAGCTAGTATAGTTGCCCCCAGTGTAGCTAGTTTAGTTGCCCCCAGTATAGCTAGTTTAGTTGCCCCCAGTAAAGCTAGTTTAGTTGCCCCCAGTAAAGCTAGTTTAGTTGCCCCCAGTACAGCTAGTTTAGTTGCCCCCAGTACAGCTAGTTTAGTTGCCCCCAGTACAGCTAGTACAGTTCCCCCCCAGTATAGATGCCCAGGAGGGGGGGAAGCAGCGCTAGAAGGAGGGGAAGTGGAGGCAGCGGTGGGGAGGGGGGAAATATCCCCCCCTCCCTCACCTGGGAACCCTCCTTCTGCCTCTCTCCCCCTCCATTTAGCGGTGGCAAGTGCAGGGCGGCTCGGCGGCGGGGAGACATGCGCAGACTTACCACTTCTGCGTTCCAAGCGCCGGCAGCATCATGTCGTCAGATCTCCGCCTTCAATGCCGCCCACTGCTCTTCCGCTAATCAGGAAGCACAGTGGGCGGCATTGAAGGCGGAGATCTGACGACATGACGCTGCCGGCACTTGGAACGCAGAAGTGGTAAGTCTGCGCATGTCTCCCCGCCGCCGAGCCGCCCTGCACTTGCCACCGCTAAATGGAGGGGGAGAGAGGCAGAAGGAGGGGTCCCAGGTGAGGGAGGGGGGGGATATTTCCCCCCTCCAAACCGCTGCCTCCACTGCCCCTCCTAGCGCTGCTTCCCCCCTCCAGCGTACTGGACGGCACACCTGGCACCATGCCGCGGCACACTAGTGTGCCGCGGCACAGCGGTTGGGAATCACTGCATTATATCATCATTTTTTTTTCGCTTCAGTGTCACTTTAAATAATGGGAAAACGTGGGCTGTACACCAGTCTACTGGAACTCTGCCAGTTAAAAAGGAGTCACAAATAGATAAGATAAAGGAGTTTATCAATAACTGAACTTAATTCCCTTAGGACCCGAGGATGCATGCCATCCGGGCCAGGTGCCTTATCCATTTTTATTTTATTTAGTCTTGCCTTCACTTCTTCCTGCATTGAGTATTTAATATTAAAATTAATTTAATAAATTAATATTAAAACTTCTTTGGGTTAGATTTGATATCCCTAGCGATTTGAACTTCAGTTTCAATCTTTGCCACCCTAATGTCTTTTTTACAACTTTTATTGCACTCCTTATAATTGCTTTATGCAGCCTCGGTCCCCTCTTGTTTTAAGGCCTTATAAGCATTCTTTTTCCACTTCATTTTATCTCTAACCTTTCCATTCATCCAAAGAGGCATGTTTTTGTTATTCCTAGACATTTTGTTTCCATATGGGATATTTCCTTCAGTGCTCTTACCTTGTATTATTTTATCCCAGTCCACCGAACTTAGTGCCTGCCGGGGTTGACTTAAGTTTGCTTCTCTAAACTTTATAGTTTTAGATGTTCCGCTGTTCTGTGACCTATCAATCACCAGATCAAACGTTATGTTGTGACCACTATTCCCCAAATGTTCTTGAACCTGCACGTTTGATACATTGGCCTCAATTCACTAAGCTTATCTCCTGTCTATAATAACGTTTCTAGAGTGGTCACCATGGTGATGGGGCATGTCGTATTCAGGAAACATTTTACCTCAGGCAAACCTAAAGTTAACTCTCCTGTCTTTAAGTTAACTCTTCAATCCTTAAAATAACTCCACAGTTAAAGACAGGCTGTTAATTAACTGCATGTGAAAATAACTACAGAGGAGGTAAATTAACTACAAAAGAGGTAACATAAGGAATGAAGAGATAAGATTACTCTCTTACTGTGTGGAGGTACGTTTTCTCTTGCCTTATTATCTCCAGCATGATCTTAGTGAATTGAGGCCATTATCTTGTCTTTTATCTGGTCAATTGTTCTGTAGGGTTGACAGAAATCTGCCACTTTTACTGGAATGAGTAGTTTCAATATCCCAATCAATGTCTGGATAGTTGAAATCCCCCATAACTATGACCTCACTTTTACTTGTAGTTCTTTCAATCTGCTGTAGTATTTGCCATTCGGCAGTATCATGAATATATTGCGACATGAAGCACACCCCAATAAGCAAATAACAACCATTATTTCCACCATGAATATTTACCCAGACTCCACATCTTCACAATCTCCATCCAGTTCATCGTTCATGGCAGCTGTAAAAGAGTATTTAACAAAGAGACAAACCCCTCCACCTTTTCTCCCTGCTCTGTCCTTCCTAAACACATTGTATCCCTCTAAATTTGCTATCCAGTCATGGCTTTCATCCATCCATGTCTCTGGTATTCCCACAATATCATAGCCTTAGTCGATCAGAATGAACTTTGGTTCATCCATTTTATTAGCAATTCTCCTAGCATTGGTTACCATGCACTTTATATTTTTACCACCACATTTTCCAATTTTGGTTACATTTAATGGGCTTCATGAACTTTGCACTGCCTCCTTACTTTTTACACTGCCCCCACCCCCTATCCATTCCCTGTAATATTAGGCTACAACTGGTTTTTTTTACCTTATCTTGTCGACACATTGAGATTTTTCTCCTCTAACCATTTAGCCAACTTCTCCCCAATGCAGCTGCACCCTCCCCATTTAGGTGTAGCCCATCCCTGCTGCATTGGGGAGAAGAACCTGTAGCCAACTGCAAAGTCAGCCCAGTTCTACAGGAACAACCCCCCTTCCCCTTCCTGCACCAATTTCTCAGCCACTTATTTAACTCCCTAAGCTTCCTCTGTCTCTCAGATGTAGCGCGTGGCACTGGTAGTATTTCAGAAAATACCACCTTGGAGGTCTTTGCTTTAAGTTTATCTCCAAGTAGCTGAAAGTCATTTTTGAGGACCTTCCATCTCCCATTAACTTTGTCATTGTTACTAATGCGTAGCATGACAGCCGGGTCTTCCCCAGCCCCACCCAATAATCTGCCAATGCGTTCCGCTATATGCCGAACCCGAGCATCTGGGAGACAACACACTGTATGGCATTCACGGTTTCTTCAACAGATTACCCTATCTGTGTGCCTAATAATCAAATCCCTTATCACCAGTATCCGTCTAGCCTTGGCTGCTCTCCTATTCCCATTCTCATTGCAGCGGTTGTCTGACAGCAATAGGAATTGCATGCAGAGTGTGAAAAAAGCAACAACGTTTTCTTCTCCCGCATGCGGAAAAACTTACATGTTAACACCTGACCATACATGTCCACAGGAAAGCATTACTTGAGTATTCTCATGTGATTTATCACAACAGAATGCCTGCAGTTCCCACAAGTGTGATCCCTGCCTGAATATGTCATACATGACACACACAAGTTATACATTTGTTACACGGTAATAGTGCCTAAGTATATGGCTGCCTTGTCTGCAGCACAAGTGGCCGTGCATCTTACAGAACACCCCCAGCTTACACCCTTCTAGAGACTCAGGCAGGGAGCATACTTGTCATGATTTGTCTGCAGCACAAGTGGCCATGCATCTTACAGAACCCCCCCAGCTTACACCCTTCTAGAGACTCAGGCAGGGAGCACACTTGCCATGATCTGTCTGCAGCATAAGTGGCCGTGCGTCTTACAAAACACCACCCCGCTTAAACCCTTCTAGAGACTCAGGCAGGGAGCACACTTGTCATGACTTGTCTGCAGCACAAGTGGCTGTGTGTCTTACAGAAGCCCCCCCCCCCCCCCAGGATACACCCTTCTAGAGACTCAGGCAGGGAGCACACTGTAATGGATTGCGGAGATACCGCCGCGCGGTCTGGCGGCGGGGCGGCTATCTCCGCATTCACACCGGCGGTTTCCGCACAGCAGCATGCGTTTGATTTACCTGAGCCTTCTAGTGCACACAGATGGAGAGCTACGCGTGCGCACGCTGGGGGGCAGGCCCTTTATGCCAGCAGGAGAGGGATCAGCTGATCAGGTAGATCAGCTGATCTCAGCGCAGCCCTTGATTGGCTGAGTGGCGCTGGGTGGCGCTGGGGAGCGCTGCACTATATATAGATCTCGCTGGTCAGTCTCTGGTTGTCTGCCGTTGCGAATACTTACGTGTGAGCACTCAGACCTCAGTCAGATCTCTCAGTGTGTTAGAACCAGGTGGACCAGGGAATTCACACTTAGCCAGATTACTACTGTGTTATACTTTAGACCAGTTCTGGGGTGTCGAGACCAAGGACCTCACACCCAAGCTTGGGATTACTGTGTCATTACTGTGTTATACTTTAGACCAGTTCCGGGGTGTTGAGACCAAGGACCTCACACCCAAGCTTAGGATTACTGTGTCATTACTGTGTTATACTTTAGACCAGTTCCGGGGTGTTGAGATCAAGGACCTCACACCCAAGCTTAGGATTACGGTGCTATCGCTGTGTTATACTTTAGACCAGTTCCTGGGTGTCGAGACCACGGACCTCACACCCCAGACTAGGATCCTTCCCGTTATGACTATTGGCTCTGTTGACTCCTCTCTTGCTTTCTGATTCGGTACCTCTGCATATCTGCCTACCTATTGCCAAACCCTGCCTGTACCCGGTTACCGAATCAGTCTTCTGTCTCTGTATCTTATCTGCCCGTGTGTTGCCGACCTGGCCTGCCTGACCCTTCTGGCTGTCGCTCATTCCTAGAGTGTACAGTCTCTCTATACTACCTGTGATACTATTCCACCTAGTGTCAGTTAGCTGCGGGGACCCCCTGCTCTTCAGGGAGTTCTCCCGCAGTACAGCCGGGGCCTCTATCCCCTAGGAGTCTCCTGGCTGCAGTATAGTTTGATTCCCAGTTCTCCAGGGAATCACGGGCTGTCAGATTACCGCTACCTCCTCTCCTAGGAGATAGGTCTCACACCGCTAAGGACCACCTGCTCATCAGGAGGTTCCTGCTCGATCTTACCTGTGTCTCCCGCTCCCCGGGAGATAGCCTCCAGCTGCTCTATACATTACACTCGATTAGGTGTCCAGAGGTTAGGCATACTTGTATTATTGGTGATTCTGCAGATCATCAATAATCAGGTATACATCTGTATTGTTGGTGATACTGCAGATCACCAATAATCAGATTCTCTCTGTGTGCTGACACCCATCGTTACAGAACGCCAGACCTAAAAAACAAAATGGACGCACTTCACAGCCGTCTTGATGCACTCACCACCTCGGTGGAAAATTTCATCAGAGTGCTGGACGGTCATCAGACCCAGATCACTGCTTTATCTGGGTCCATACAAGTCCATCAGACAGCTGTGAATTCAGTGCAATCTCTTCCAGTTACAGACTTGCGTATGTCTGTTCCCGAAAGGTTTTCTGGTCATAGATCTGACTTTCAGAATTTTAAAAATCGAGTAATGTCGTATTTTGAGTTAAGACCCAATTTATCAGGAACTGAGGCACAGAGAATTACATTTATTAAGACCCTTTTGTCAGGGGATTCTCAGACATGGGCGTATAGCCTTCAGGCAGGGCATGAGGCTCTGACGTCAGTTGAGGAATTTTTTAAGGCCATGGCCATAATTTATGATGATCCGGACATTGCCTCCACTGCTGAGCGGAAGCTCAAGACTTTGCGGCAAGGCAAGGATCCGGTAGAAGTCTATGCAGCAGAGTTCAGGAAGTGGGCTGTGTCAGCTAGGTGGGGGACATTTGCACTATTGGACTGTTTTTTATCAGGGTTGTCAGACGCTGTCTCTGATTTGATGCTGGGACACCCTGAACCAAAAACTGTTGACGAAGCAATCACCTTAGCAGTACGGGCTGATCGTCGCCTATGCTATCAGAGGCAAACCCGGGGTAAGAACACTGTAAGATATGTCTCCTACGCCTCTCCTCCACCCGTTCCATCTCCGCCAGAGCCAATGCAAATTGGGCAGTCAAGATTGGCACGTGTGGAGAGGAACCGCAGGAAAACAGAACAGCTCTGTTTATACTGTGCAGAGGAGGGTCATCGGGTGATTAATTGTCCCAAGAAGTCGGGAAACGCTGCCGCCTAGGAGTAGTCAGAGGTAATACCCTAGGCGCGCAGTCATTACCACTAAATGATAATCGTCTGCTCCTTCCCTGTTCTGTCACATGGGAGGGTCAGACTGTCTCCACTGAAGCTTTCATAGACTCTGGCTCAGCGGCTAACTTTATGGATTAGGAATTTGCAAAAAGATTGGGTGTTCCCATACTTCCATTGGACCAACAGGTTTTGGTCACTGCAATAGATGACTCTCCTCTGCAAAGTACTCATCCCCTGTCTCGGACCCCTGAGTTGAGATTCAGTGTTGGGGTACTACATAGTGAGAGTCTACAGATTCTGGTTCTGCATATGGCAACCTCCACCATCATCCTTGGCATGCCATGGTTACAACTTCACTCACCTCAGATAGATTGGGTTTCAGGTCAGCTAACGAGCTGGTCTAACCAATGTTATCATCACTGTTTAGCGAAAGTAACCGTGGGAAACACCAAGGTTCAGGTCAATTGTGTGCCAAACCAATACGCAGAATTTGCTGACGTTTTCTGTCCCAAATCAGCAGACAAACTCCCCCCTCATCGTACCTTCGACTGTCCCATCGACTTACGATCTGGTTGTATGCCTCCCAGGGGCCACCTCTATAATCTATCTGGTCCTGAGAAACTGGCAATGCAGGAATATATTAAAGAAAATTTGGCAAAGGGTTTCATCCGCCCGTCTCGTTCACCAGCAGGGGCAGGATTCTATATTGTGAAAAAAAAAGATGGAGGCCTTCGTCCCTGCATTGATTATCGGGGTTTAAACAAGATCACAGTGAAAAATCTGTATCCTCTACCCTTGATTGACGATTTATTCACTCAGGTGACCAAAGCCAAAATTTTCTCGAAACTAGATTTGAGAGGTGCGTACAACCTAGTTCGAATTAGGGAAGGTGACGAATGGAAGACGGCCTTTAACACACCCGACGGGCACTATGAGTACCTGGTGATGCCCTTCGGGTTGTGTAACGCCCCGGCCGTCTTCCAGGAGTTGATTAATGAGGTATTCATAGAGGTGTTGGGGAAGTTCGTCTTAGTGTATCTGGACGATATTCTGATCTTCTCGTCCAGTCTCTCGGAACATCGGAAGCATGTCAGGTTTGTCCTGGGGAAGCTAAGCCAGAATCTGCTTTATGCCAAACTAGAAAAATGTCTTTCGAAGTAACCTCTGTTGCCTTCTTGGGGTACATTATCTCTACGTCTGGCCTCTCTATGGATCCTGGAAAGGTTTCTGCTGTCTTGGAGTGGCCTCAGCCTGTGGGACTGAAGGCACTCCAAAGATTTTTGGGTTTTGCCAACTACTACAGGAAGTTTATAAAGGGGTACTCTACAGTGGTCTCGCCCCTCACCAGTCTCACCAAAAAGGGGGCTGATACATACCACTGGACAGCAGAAGCACATACTGCATTTTCCACACTGAAGAAACTGTTCTGTTCTGCACCCATATTGAGACATGTGGATGTAGCATTCACCTTCATCTTGTAGGTTGATGCCTCAGAGGTAGGGGTGGGGGCTGTATTGTCTCAGCGATCAGGTTTACAGGGTAGACTCCACCCATGCGCCTACTTCTCTCGTACGTTTTCACCCGCAGAGAAAAACTACGATATAGGCAACCGGGAGCTTCTAGCTATCAAGTTAGCCTTTGAGGAATGGCGACATTGGCTAGAAGGTGCAGAACATACTATCACAGTTTATACAGATAATAAGAATTTGGAGTACATAGAGGGCGCCAAGAGACTTAGCCCCTGTCAGGCTCGGTGGTCTTTGTTCTTTTCTAGATTCAGATTTGTAATTACGTACACCCCTGGTAGTAAAAACATCAAGGCCGACGCCTTGTCCAGGTGTTTCGAGCCCGAGACAATACAGCCTTCAGCCCCTGAAACCATCTTACCTCAGAGGATAGTTCTGGCAGCCACTGAGACCTGGAAGGATTGGACAGTCACTTTGAGTCCTTACCAACAGGATGTCCCAGAAGGGAAGCCTGATGGGGTTATGTTTGTACCATCACCTTTCCATCTACAACTTTTACAACTGTTTCATTCCCACAAGAATGCTGGTCATCCTGGGGCCACCAGAACCCAGGATGTATTAGCAAGATGTGCTTGGTGGCCTACGTTGGCAACAGACTGTAAAGAGTTTGTAAGAGAGTGTGCAGTGTGTGCTAGAAGTAAACCGTCTCGTCAGGCTCCTGTTGGTACTTTACAACCTTTACCAGTCCCAAGTGAACCATGGACCCACCTGTCCATGGATTTTGTGGAAGAACTCCCCAGGTCTGAGGGCAAGACGGTCATTTAGGTGGTAGTAGACAGCAGGGATGCTCAAATTCGGCTTCGGGAGATATCCGGATTTTTGCTATCCGGATATCTCCCAGTAATGCTGTGTGGGCTGGGCGGGGGGGTCAAGCTTACCTCTCTGACGTCTTCTTCGGTCGTCCCTCGGCGCCTCCCACGATGCGCTCCAAGCGGCGGTCACCTGATTACAAACACTTCCTCCTTCCGGGTTGAAGGAGGAAGTGTTTGTAATCACGTGACGCGCATGGAGCGCATCGTGGAAGGCGCCGAGGGACAACCGAAGAAGACGTCAGAGAAGTAAGCTTGACCCCCCCGCCCAGGCCGCACAGCATTACTGGGAGATATCCGGATAGCAAAAATCCGGATATCTCCCGAAGCCGAATTTGAGCATCCCTAGTAGACAGATTCAGTAAGATGGCTCATTTTGTTCCATTGAAAGGACTTCCCTCAGCCCAGAAATTGGCTGATCTCTTCATCCAACGCATTTTCCGGCTGCATGGCATTCCAGAAAATGTAGTGTCAGATCGGGGAGTCCAATTTGTATCTAAGTTTTGGAAAGCCTTTTGCCATCAGCTGGACATGGACCTTGCGTTCTCATCAGGCTACCACCCACAGACCAATGGCCAGACCGAGAGAGTTAACCAGTTTCTAGAACAATTCCTTAGATGTTATGTTGCGGATGCGCAGTCTGATTGGGTTAAATTTTTGCCGTTCGCAGAATTTGCGCACAACAAGTTAATCTTCAGGGTTTTCCCAATTCCAGGTGGTAACGGGAAGATCACCCAAGTTTGCCCCATTACCAGTGGCATGTACACCATTCCCGACCCTGGAAGATTGGCAGAGGGTGTTGAAGGAAATTTGGGGCATGGTTAGGAGAAACTTGGGGAAAGCTTTTGGCGCTCCGTAGAGTGGAAATTCGTTCCAGGGGACTTGGTGTGGGTGTCCACTCAGCATTTGGCCCTGAAGCAGCTGTCACCCAAACTAGGCCCTAGATTCATTGGACCATTCCTAGTGACCAGAAAGATTAACAATGTCACTTATGCGATTTATCTCCCAGCCAGCATGCGTGGTGTGAGATCATTCCATGTGTCTCTGTTGAAGCCGGCAGTGCACGTGGATTCCTCTCCCCCCGTGATGGTTGAGGATAAACTTGAATATGACATTGAAAAAATTCTGGACTCTCGGTTAGTTCAGAATTCCGTGCAGTATCTGGTTCACTGGAAGGGATATGGTGTGGAGGAAAGAACTCGGGTAGCAGATTGTCGCATGCAAGCGGAAGAATTGAAGAAAGAATTTCATGACTCGCATCCTGGGAAGCCTGGTGGGAAGTGTCCGGAGTCCACTCCTCAGAGGGTGGGTACTGTAATGGCTGGGCGGCTATCTCCGCGTTCACACCGGCGGTTTCCGCACAGCAGCATGCGTCTGATTTACCTGAGCCTTCTAGTGCACACAGATGGAGAGCTACGCGCGCGCGCTGGGAGGCAGGCCCTTTATGCCAGCAGGAGAGGGATCAGCTGATCAGGTAGATCAGCTGATCTCAGCGCAGTCCTTGATTGGCTAAGTGGCGCTGCGTGGCGCTGGGGAGCGCTGCACTATATATAGATCTCGCTGGTCAGTCTCTGGTTGTCTGCCGTTGCGAATACTTACGTGTGAGCACTCAGACCTCAGTCAGATCTCTCAGTGTGTTAGAACCAGGTGGACCTGGGAATTCACACTTAGCCAGATTACTACTGTGTTATACTTTAGACCAGTTCCGGGGTGTTGAGACCAAGGACCTCACACCCAAGCTTAGGATTACTGTGTCATTACTGGGTGTCGAGACCACAGACCTCACACCCCAGACTAGGATCCTTCCCGTTATGACTATTGGCTCTGTTGACTCCTCTCTTGCTTTCTGATTCGGTACCTCTGCATATCTGCCTACCTATTGCCAAACTCTGCCTGTACCCGGTTACCGAATCAGTCTTCGGTCTCTGTATCTTATCTGCCCGTGTGTTGCCGACCTGGCCTGCCCGACCCTTCTGGCTGTCGCTCATTCCTAGAGTGTACAGTCTCTCTATACTACCTGTGATACTATTCCACCTAGTGTCAGTTAGCTGCGGGGACCCCCTGCTCTTCAGGGAGTTCTCCCGCAGTACAGCCGGGGCCTCTATCCCCTAGGAGTCTCCTGGCTGCAGTATAGTCTGATTCCCAGTTCTCCAGGGAATCACGGGCTGTCAGATTACCGCTACCTCCTCTATTAGAAGATAGGTCTCACACCGCTAAGGACCACCTGCTCATCAGGAGGTTCCTGCTCGATCTTACCTGTGTCTTCCGCTCCCCGGGAGATAGCCTCCAGTTGCTCTATACATTACACTCGATTAGGTGTCCAGAGGTTAGACATACTTGTATTATTGGTGATTCTGCAGATCATCAATAATCAGTTATACATCTGTATTGTTGGTGATACTGCAGATCACCAATAATCAGATTCTCTCTGTGTGCTCACACCCATCGTTACACACACTTGTCATGATTTGTCTGCAGCACAAGTGGCCGTGCATCTTACAGAACACCCCCCAGCTTACACCCTTCTAGAGACTCAGGCAGGGAGCACACTTGTCATGATTTGTCTGCAGCACAAGTGGCAATGCGTCTTAAAGAACACCCCCCCCCCCCCCCCAGCTTACACCCTTCTAGAGACTCAGGCAGGGAGCACACTTGTCATGATTTGTCTGCAGCACAAGTGGCCGTGCATCTTACAGAACCCCCCCAGCTTACACCCTTCTAGAGACTCAGGCAGGGAGCACACTTGTCATGATTTGTCTGCAGCACAAGTGGCCGTGCGTCTTACAGAACACCCCCCAGCTTACACCCTTCTAGAGACTCAGGCAGGGAGCGCACTTGTCATGATATGTCTGCAGAACAAGTGGCTGTGTGTCTTACAGAACAACCCCCCCCCCCCCCAGCTTACACCCTTCTAGAGACTCAGGCAGTGAGCGCACTTGTCATGATTTGTCTGCAGCACAAGTGGCTGTGCGTCTTACAGAACACCCCCCAGCTTACACCCTTCTAGAGACTAAGGCAGGGGGCACACTTGCCATGATTTGTCTGCAAGGCCAGTATTGCAGGCCAGTAACCCTAAGTCACCCCTACTGTTACCAATCTGTATATGGTAATGTACAGTGACCATCATCAGCATATTACAGGCTAGTAACACCAAGTCACCCCTACTGTGTCCAAACTGTGTACAGTTATGTATTGTGGCCGTTATCAGCTTATTACAGGCCGGTAATGCTATGTGAGACAAAACAGAACAGGGCACTCCAAAGCCATCAGGGTGACTGTACTGTGACTGTTACTAAACTGTCATTAAATACAATTAAGAAAGATTAAGATGAGAAAAATCTAACATTTACACCCCTAATATGGCCAGTCTGTGAGCAGTGACACAGTCATAACAGCTAAAGATATTCAATATTTAATGTTGATAACTCACCTGTTCTGCTTTCTGAAAGAGGGTCCTCATCTATAGTTGTCCCCATCATGTCACCCTCCTCTGCAGACTGCTGATCACTCCTCACATATGTATCTTCTTCTTCTTTAATCACTCTAATTATTAAATCTTCCACAGACTGCTGATCACGCCTCACATACGTCTCTTTTTCCTCCTCTTCTTTAATGGTCGTCATTATGTCACCCTCCTCCATAGACTGCTGATCACTCCTCACATATGTCTCTTCTTCTTCCTCTTTAATTGTCCTCATCATGTCACTCTCCTCCATAGACTGCTGATCACTCCTCACATATGTCTCTTCTTCTTCCTCTTTAATTGCCCCCATCATGTCACCCTCCTCCATAGACTGCTGATCACTCCTCACATATGTCTCTTCTTCTTCCTCTTTAATTGTCCTCATCATGCCACCCTCCTCCATAGACTGCTGATCATTCCTCACATACGTCTCCTCTTCTTCCTCCTTAATTGTCCTCATCATATGACCCTCCTCCATAGACAGCTGATCACTCCTCACATATGTCTCTTCTTCTTCCTCTTTAATTGTCCTCATCATGTCACTCTCCTCCATAGACTGCTGATCACTCCTCACATATGTCTCTTCTTCTTCCTCTTTAATTGTCCTCATCATGCCACCCTCCTCCATAGACTGCTGATCATTCCTCACATACGTCTCTTCTTCTTCCTCCTTAATTGTCCTCATCATGTCACCCTCCTCCATGGACTGCTGATCATACCTCACATATGTCTCTTGTTCTTTGAGCTCAGATCTGAGTTCTAAAAAGTATAAGAAATTATATATGTAAAACATTAGTATTAATAGACAGAGAACACAAAATAACAATTTGCTGGGGGTTGGTGATCTCTCAGACCAGAGGTGCTGCCAATTTTAAGCTTGTGAGCTGCTTCAAAAATAAATTGAAAATGATCTACCAGGCAGAATTTTCCTACAGGGGCAAGCCACAACTGCAGCACATGCACAGCGGCAGTCCATCAGTGATTACCACGAGCCACAACTGCAGCACATGCACAGCGGCAGTCCATCAGTGATTACCACAAGCCACAACTGCAGCACATGCACAGCGGCAGTCCATCAGTGATTACCACAAGCCACAACTGCAGCACATGCACAGCGGCAGTCCATCAGTGATTACCACAAGCCACAACTGCAGCACATGCACAGCGGCAGTCCATCAGTGATTACCACAAGCCACAACTGCAGCACATGCACAGCGGCAGTCCATCACTGATTACCACAAGCCACAACTGCAGCACATGCACAGCAGCAGCCCATCCGTGATTACCACAAGCCACAACTGCAGCACATGCACAGCGGCAGCCCATCAGTGATTACCCCTAAACCACAGCTGCAGCACATGCACAGCGGCAGTCCATCAGTGATTACCACAAGCCACAACTGCAGCACATGTACAGTGGCAGCCCATCAGTGATTACCCCTAAACCACAGCTGCAGTACATGCACAGCAGCAGTCCATCAGTGATTACCACAAGCCACAACTACAGCACATGCACAGCGGCAGTCCATCAGTGATTACCACAAGCCACAGCTGCAGCACATGCACAGCAGCAGCCCATCAGTGATTACCACAAGCCACAACTGCAGCCCACAACTGCAGCCCATCAGTGATTATCACAAGCAACAACTGCAGCACATGCACAGCGGCAGTCCATCAGTGATTACCACAAGCCACAGCTGCAGCACATGCACAGCGGCAGTCCATCAGTGATTACCACAAGCCACAGCTGCAGCACATGCACAGCGGCAGCCCATCAGTGATTATCACAAGCCACAACTGCAGCACATGCACAGCGGCAGTCCATCAGTGATTATCACAAGCCACAACTGCAGCACATGCACAGCGGCAGTCCATCAGTAATTACCACAAGCCACAACTGCAGCACATGCACAGCGGCAGTCCATCAGTGATTAACACAAGCCACAACTGCAGCATATGCACAGCGGCAGTCCATCAGTGATTACCACAAGCCACAACTACAGCACATGCACATTGGCTGTCCATCAGTGATTACCACAAGCCACAACTGCAGCACATGCAAAGCGGCAGTCCATCAGTGATTACCACAACCCACAACTGCAGCACATGCACAGCGGCATCCCATCAGTGATTACCACAAGCCACAACTGCAGCACATGCACAGGCGCAGCTCATCAGTGATTACCACAAGCCACAACTGCAGCACATGCACAGCGGCAGTCCATCAGTGATTACCACAAGCCACAACTGCAGCACATGCACAGCGGCAGTCCATCAGTGATTACAAGCCACAACTGCAGCACATGCACAGCGGCAGTCCATCAGTGATTACCACAAGCCACAACTGCAGCACATGCACAGCGGCAGCCCATCAGTGATTACCACAAGCCACAGCTGCAGCACCTGCACAGCCGCAGCCCATCAGTGATTACCACAAGCCACAACTGCAGCACATGCACAGCGGCAGCCCATCAGTGACCACCACAAGCCACAACTCCAGCACATGCACAGAGGCAGTCCATCAGTGATTACCACAAGCCACAACTGCAGCACATGCACAGCGGCAGTCCATCAGTGATTACCACAAGCCACAACTGCAGCACATGCACAGCGGCAGTCCATCAGTGATTACCACAAGCCACAACTGCAGCACATGCACAGCAGCAGCTCATCAGTGATTACCACAAGCCACAACTGCAGCACATGCACAGCGGCAGCCCATCAGTGACCACCACAAGCCACAACTCCAGCACATGCACAGTGGCAGTCCATCAGTGATTACCACAAGCCACAACTGCAGCAATGCACAGCGGCAGCCCATCAGTGATTACCACAAGCTACAGCTGCAGCACATGCACAGCGGCAGTCCATCAGTGATTACCACAAGCCACAACTGCAGCAATGCACAGCGGCAGCCCATCAGTGATTACCACAAGCTACAGCTGCAGCACATGCACAGCGGCAGTCCAACAGTGATTACCACAAGCCACAACTGCAGCACATGCACAGCGGCAGCCCATCAGTGATTACCACAAGCCACAGCTGCAGCACATGCACAGCAGCAGCCCATCAGTGATTACCACAAGCCACAACTGCAGCACATGCACAGCAGCCCATCAGTGATTACCACAAGCCACACCTGCAGCACATGCACAGCGGCAGTCCATCAGTGATTACCACAAGCCACAGCTGCAGCACATGCACAGCGGCAATCCATCAGTGATTACCACAAGCCACAACTGCAGCACATGCACAGCGGCAGTCCATCAGTGATTACTACAAGCCACAACTGCAGCACATGCACAGCGGCAGTCCATTAGTGATTACTACAAGCCACAACTGCAGCACATGCACAGCGGCAGTCCATCAGTGATTACTACAAGCCACAACTGCAGCACATGCACAGCGGCAGTCCATCAGTGATTACCACAAGCCACAACTGCAGCACATGCACAGCAGCAGCCCATCAGTGATTACTACAAGCCACAACTGCAGCACATGCACAGCGGCAGCCCATCAGTGATTACCACAAGCCACAACTGCAGCACATGCACAGCGGCAGTCCATCAGTGATTACCACAAGCCACACCTGCAGCACATGCACAGCAGCTATCAGGGAAATGTTCTCCGTCACAGGGAAGAGATACAGGTCTGCCTTCTATAACGGCTGGGATAAACATAAAACTCCAGTGACTGCAGTAATAAACACAAATGATAAGAGGTGTATTTAGCTGCATGATTTATAGCATAAGAAGTAATAGAGATCCGGAGATAATGTAATACAGAGAGAGTGCATACGTGTGAGGCACCAGCTGGAGGTGGTAGCTGCTCCACAAGGATCTTATGGGCTCAGTATTTATAGCACAACTATTATCCCATTAGCAGCTTCAATAGTTATCTAGTTTGAGATAAGTGCTCTGCTGCTTTTCACCTCAGTTGGCAGAATTTGTTGTGCTGTTACTTCCTGGAATGATTTGATCTCACTCTCTAGCAGAAAATATAGAAAATGAAAGCAGAAGTCCTCTGTTATTGTCTCACACTGCTGCCTAGTGACATCTGGCCATAAATACACATCACAGCTGTACAAAGTAGAAGTAGGAAAATGTAACAAATAAAGAAATAAAAAAAAAGCATGTAGTTTTCTGTGAACCCCATCAATAAAGTACATACATTTTTTTTTTTAGAAAAGCCAACGATGGTGAAAATAGTTTTCCCAGCACATCCTTAGGACAGCACCCCTCCTTGAGACTTGTCTCCTTCCCAGCTTTAGACAGGATGCCATTAGCATAAGATTTAAATATTATATGAGGCAAATATATATATATATATATATATATATATATATATATATATATATATATATATATATATATATATATATATATATATGCTGAGGCATATCTTTTCAGTTGTTTTCCCTGTTTGGAGGAAGCCTGTGTGGACTCCCCTGTATACGTTGGGCAGAAGGGATCAGTGCAGGGGCGCGCATATTTCCACATGCCAGAAGTTCCAGCGGAAGTCCGCCTACTTGTCATGTGATCGCGTCCCACGTAGCTTTTGTCTTCCAGCCTGCCGATTTCAGCATATACAGTGGGTTGCAAAAGTATTCGTCCCCCTTGAAGTTTTCCACATTTTGTCGCATTACTGTCACAAACATGCATCAATTTTATTAGAATTCCACGTGAAAGACCAATACAAAGTGGTGTTTATGTGAGAAGTGGATCGAAAATCATACATCATTCCAAACATTTTTTACAAATAAATAACTGCAAAGTGGGGTGTGCGTAATTATTCGGCCCCCTTAGTCAATACTTTGTAGAACCACCTTTTGCTGCAATTTCAGCTGCCAGTCTTTTAGGGTATGTCTCTACCAGCTTTGTATGTCTAGAGAATGAAATCCTTGCCCATTCTTCTTTGCAAAACAGCTTCAGCTCAGTCGGATTAGAGGGACAGTGTTTGTGAACAGCAGTTTTCAGATCTTGCCGCAGATTCTCGATTAGATTTAGATCTGGACTTTGACTGGGCCATTCTACCACATGGATATGTTTTGTTTTAAACCATTCCATTGTTGCCCTGGCTTTATGTTTAGGGTCATTGTCCTGCTGGAAGGTAAACCTCTGCCTCAGTCTCAAGTCTTTTGCAGTCTCCAAGAGGTTTTCTTCCAAGTTTGCACCTGTATTTGGCTCCATCCTTCTTCCCATCGACTCTGACCAGCTTCCCTGTCCCTGCTGAATAGAAGCACCCCCCGAGAATGATGCTGCCACCACCATATTTGACAGTGGGGATGGTGTGTTCAGAGTGATGTGCAGTGTTAGTTTTCAGCCACACATAGCGTTTTGCATTTTGGCCAAAAAGTTCCATTTCGGTCTCATCTGACCAGAGCACCTTCTTCCACATGGTTGCTGTGTCCCCCACATGGCTTGTGGCAAACTGCAAACGGGACTTCTTATGCTTTTTGTTAACAATGCCTTTCTTCTTGTCACTCTTCCATAAAGGCCAACTTTGTACAGTGTATGACTAATAGTTGTCCTATTGACAGAGTCTCCCACCTAAGCTGTAGATCTCTGCAGCTCGTCCAGAGTCACCATGGGCCTCTTGACTGCATTTCTGATCAGCGCTCTCCTTGTTCGGCCTGTGAGTTTAGGTGGATGGCCTTGTCTTGGTAGGTTTACAGTTGTGCCATACTCCTTCCATTTCTGAATGATCGCTTGAACAGTGCTCCGTGGGATGTTCAATGCTTTGGAAATCTTTTTGTAGCCTAAGCCTGCTTTAAATTTCTCAATAACTTGATCCCTGACCTGTCTTGTGTGTTCTTTGGATTTCGCGGTGTTGTTGCTCCCAATATTCTCTTGGACAACCTCTGAGGCCATCACAGAGCAGCTGTATTTGTACTGACATTAGATTACACACAGGTGCACTCTATTTAGTCATTAGCACTCATCAGGCAATGTCTATAGGCAACTGACTGCACTCAGATCAAAGGGGGCCGAATAATTACGCACACACCACTTTGCAGTTATTTATTTGTAAAAAGTGTTTGGAATCATGTATGATTTTCGTTCCACTTCTCATGTGTACACCACTTTGTGTTGGTCTTTCATGTAAAATTCCAATAAAATTGATTCATGTTTGTGGCAGTAATATGACAAAATGTGGAAAACTTCAAGGGGGCCAAATACTTTTGCAACCCACTGTATCTAACCAGTGACAGGTAACACAAACTGCGGCTACAGCTGGTAACGGACATTAGGTGACTGCTTCCTGCTTACTGGACAGTGAGCTCATGCAAGTATACAGGAAATCTAGCAGGTTTCTGAAGATCATGAAGCCAAGTCATTCATGGTAAATAAGGTGGCATGAAACCCATTCTATAATTTGAACCCTCTGTTAATGTCTTGAACTGTTTCATAAATGTGTACTAGAAATGTTTCTTGGTTCATTTTTGAAGTTACGGGTGGCTTTTTGGAAAAAAAATGGTTACTTTTTACTCCAGCTAGCACTAGTCCCCCGGCACTGTGTCCCCCCCCCCCCCCCCCTCCGCTCGCCGCCGGCAATATTTACCTGGCCGAGAGCCCGCGATGGCCGAGACTTCCGCCATAGCTTCAGGCGTCACAGGACCCAATGAAACCCATTCTATAATTTGAACCCTCTGTTAATGTCTTGAACTGTTTCCTAAATGTGTACTAGAAATGTTTCTTGGTTCATTTTTGAAGTTACCCTTAACCACCCTGGCATTCCATTTATTGCAGCCACGGGCGGCTTTTTTGAAATAAAATGGATATTTTTTACTGTAGCCAGCACTAGTCCCCCAGCACTGTGTCCCCCCCCCCTCCTCTGCTCGCCGCCGGCAATATTTAGAGATCCTGCGATGGCCGAAACTTCTGCCATAGCTTCAGGCGTTGCTATGGCAATGATCTGACATGACGTCATGCACAGTTCCGATCGCCGCCATAGCGACCCCTGTAGGCTACAGAAAGGCTGTGCAGGCTCAGGCTCCGGGGGGGGGGGGGGGGTTAAGTCAAAACAGCGGCGATCGGGGGGATCAGAGCAGGCCGGGGGCCATTGGAGGGGTGATGTAGGTAGTGAAGTGCTAACTACACCCCCTCCTTAAATTTTGTGCAAAAAGACGCTCCAGGGGCTGAGAAATCCACCACGTCAGTTAATGGACGAGCTGAGCTCATCATTACCGCCAAGGTGGTTAAGAATAAGAAATATAAAATGTATGAAAATGTTTAAAGGGGTTCTGTGGAAGGGCTCAAAAGACAAAATCCAACACTTACCTGGGGCTTCTATCGGCCCCCTGCAGCTGTAATGTCCCGCGCCGTCCTCCTACGATCCTCGTTTCCTCGCCGCCGGTCACGGTCTAATATCCGTCTAAATACACGAATAGTGCGCGCTCCCGCACGCGTCACCGGGAGCTTACTGTGCAGGCGCAGTACAATGTTTTCTTGCACTACGTCTGCACAGTAAGCTCCCGATGACGCGTGCGGCCACGCTAGATAAGAGCGGGACCGGTGGTGGGGAATGGAGGATCGGAGGACGGCGCAGGACATGACACCTACAGGAGGCCGATAGAAGCTCCAGGTAAGTGTCAGATTTTGTCTTTTTAACCCCCTCCACAGAACCCCTTTAAGACATTAACAGAGGGATTAAATTGTGGAATAAGATTCGTAAAAACTTATTTAACATGATTGAATTGTCTTCATGATCTTCAGAAACGTGCTGGATTTCATATATACTTGCATGAGCTCACTCGCTCCAGCCTGCTGATCACCTGACATCTAACTGCTAAACAGCAACCAGCACAACTGCCATCTATGTGTTTGCCATTTACCTACATCAGTGTTTTACTTCAGCACACATCTGAAAATATCCCTCGGTCAACACCCAACCCCAAGAAATTTCCTTGTGACACCTACCATCCCCCCCCCCCCCCCCCTTCCACCACCAAAAGCTCACACTCCAAACGTCAGAGACTTCAGGGATATTATTCCCCCAGTGTTCCTTGTGTAAAAACCTCAGGGACAATTTCACTTTATCCTGAATCTGAAAAGGTTGAAGCAGTACAATTCAGGTGATTTTGAATGAACAACATTCATTCAGTAGTCTCCGAGATGATCCAAGATGAAAAACTAACTCTAACAAGTAACTTGTCTATATATTTTATCTAAAGTTTAGATAGTTTACACCACAAATATAGCTGCAAACAGCTTTAATAGAAAATGATTATTTCTTCCTGTGATACAATGACAGCAGCCATGTTGTTTGTAAACATAACACAGAGGCAGGCTTATCTGTATCTTGATCACTAAGCCTGTGAAAAAAAAACCTAATCCCCCCTCCTCCCCTCTGCCTCTGAAATCAATGGCTAGTAACACCTCCCCCTCTTCCTGCCCAGACTGAGCTCCCATGACCCTTTGCGACTGCCAAGGCTCTCTGAAAACCTGTGGGCGTGGTTTATTTAGTTTATAGGGAATTAGAGTATTAAAACAAAAACAAAAAAGTATTTGGCTTGAGGAATGCCCTATAAACAATAGGAAAGGAACACAATTACGCAATGAGTAAAAGTTCACCTCGGATCCACTTTAAGTCTTTTCTTTTCTCTCTTTTCAGAATACAGGGGCTATATCAATAGGAAAGGCCATGGCAGTCCTGAGAATATTGACCTCCACATTCCTGGCACTCCAGTGGGGACAACTACACACCACGATCCTACAAAAATGGATACTCAAAGTCTGGAACAAAACACTTCAGATCCTTAGACAAGAAGTTGTGAAAGTATCCCTCATCTGGTGGCAGAATCCACCTCACCTATCCAGGGAAGTCTATGGCCTCAATTCATCAAACAATTTGCGGTAAAAATATGCTTTTCGTTAATTTACCGCATGTGAAATTTACCGAATGCTTAGTGGTATTCAGCAATTTTTTTTTAGTTGTCCGCAGTTGTTCGTTAAAAGATCGCTAGTGTTCGGTAATGATGCGGTAAGCATGCAGTAAATATCGACACTAGCAATCTTATCGAATAAAATACGTTTTCAAGTGCATTGTGGGTAAGGAAGATGCATTGTGGGCTACGGAGGCTGGCTAAAAAGCTTTTGGTGCTACTAGGGGTGTGTTCATCTGTGCTCCATAACAAGTAATAGTTACAATTTAAAGAGAACCTGAACTGCAAATAAAAAGTCAAAATAAACATAAATATGTCATACTTACCTCCTGTGTAGTCTACTCATCAATCTTTCTCCTCTTCTGCGTCCTGTTTGTACTCTGTGATCAATGGAATGTTTTGTCCACCATTTTGAAAAAAAAATGGCCATTACCCCATAACAGCTTCCTGGTTAGCACACTGTTACACTGCAATATTGCCCACTTGAGCCAGAGGGAAACATGGGCATTAGCTTACACATTCAGTTGTAACTGACAGCAGCTGATATATAACTGACAGTAACTGGTATATTTTAGTTCTGACAAAATATTGTCAGAACTGGAAAGGATCACTGTAAGAAGAAAATGGTGAGCTTCTGAGAGGAACTGACAGCCAGGTAAGGATGTAATATTGATTTGCAGCTACATCATATGTTTTATTTTAAATAATTTTACTCAGTTCAGGTTCCCTTTAGATACGACAGCAGAAACATAAATAACGACAGGGCAGTGCGGGCGATATTGCGCTCGGAATTTACCACCCTGACACGCCCCTTTTCTGCTTCTTGAATACTAGTTTCGGAAAATGTACCGCACAATTACCGCCAGAATACCGCACACACAATACTGACATCTGATGTCATTTATTTACTAACTTCCGCTAAATGATAGTGCTAAATTACCAAAAGCTCAATAAGCGTTCGGTAACACTTCATGAATCAAGGCCTATGGAGTTATCCATCCCAAAAGACAACCATGACAGATGGCAGCTCTTGGGGTTGGGGGTCCCACATGGACTTATGCACAATACAGGTCCACATGGATCCAGAATCAGTGAACAGCAGAGAGTTGGTTGTAGGCTGTATGGCAAGCCCTTCAGTGTACAGATATTTTGATATTATGTTACTGTACGGACTGACAGCAGCAGTATCATAGCATATATACATTTGCGTGGGGGGAGCTTTTGGGGATGAAACGAGAAGACAATTGTTTTGGTCCCAGACTTGCCGGATCCCCCACTGGGCAGAGCAGAATTATGAATGCCTAAGAGCAGTACACCTGAAGGAGTCTTTGAATTGTCTAGCAGACTATCTCAGCCGATCAGCACTCACACATGACAAATGCTGTGTGAACAATGAGGTTACAGGGACATATTGGCTCTTTGGGGCACCCCAGAGGTGGATTTGTTTCCCAGAAAATGCAAAATATTTTGTTCTCTATGCCCACAGGGCAATCCTTTGACTCTGGATGCGTTTTTGGTGGATTAGGGATTGAATCTAATCTGTGTGGTTCCTCCACTAAACTTATTACAGCTGTTTCTCAACAAGATCCGGAGATACCAGGCCTGAGCTATTCTAAAAGAAGCTCTTTGTCCCCTAAAGACCATGGTTTGCTCTACTGCAGAGTTCAGCAATAACAGAACCTATCCTGTTGCCGGATCGGCCAGATCTCCTGACACCGGGCCCTGCTCAGCTCAGACTTCTTCATCTCTCCGCATGGAACCTAAATGGTGGTGTATCCTAAAATCAAAAGGATTTTCAGATAATCTGTCTGAGGCTTTGATTCAGAGCAAGAAAACAATAACTAAACAAATACATCATAAAGCTTGGAGGATATATAATACCCGGTGTACAGAGTACTCCAGAGACATTTTACTATCAGCTTCAGTTCAGCCATAGACCCTGAACAAGCATGCAGCAGATCAGGTGTTTCTGACAAAACTGTCAGATCTGGCAAGATTAGCTGCATGCTTGTTTCTAGGGTTATTCAGACACTACTGCAGCCAAAATAAATCAGCAGAGCTGCCAGGCAATTGGTATTGTTTAAAAGGAAATAAATATGGCAGCCTCCATATTCCTCTCACTTCAATTGTCTTTTAACCTCCCTGGCGTTCAATTTTTGCAGCCATGCAACCGCGGCAGGGAAATTTTTGTTATAAACTTCTTTTATATAGTGTAACCAGCACTAGGCTAGCTACACATGTGCCCCAAGTCCCCCAGCACTGCTCTCATCCCCCCCGATCACTGCTGGCTATATTTACCTATCCACGATCCCGCGAGAACCGCAACAGCTTCTGTCATTGCTATGGCGACGATTGGACATAATGTCTGACGTCATGCGCAGTCCCGATCCTCCCCATAGCGATGCCTGGAGGCTATTGGAGAAGCTGCCCCATCGTGGGTTCTGGGGGGAGGTAAGTATAAGGGCGGCGATAGTGGGGATCAGAGGGTGCCGGCGGCGATTGGGGGCTACATGTAGTTAGTCAATTGCTAGTTACGTGATCTAAAACAATTTGTATTAAAAAAACAACTCACCCGGGGCCATGCGATCCCCTGCGGCGGTATGAACGAGCTGAGCTCATCCATACCGCTCAGGTGGTTAAGGTTCAAACTTCAGCCTAAGTGCTTTTCTAGAAAGAAAACTGGCAGAAGAATTTTTTCTCAGTTTCTTTCATGCCTTAAAGAAACTAAGATTGGTTTTTCATTCCAAGCTAGTGGCGAATCTAGGGGTAATAGCACCTGTAACAAGCACTGAATTTGCACCCCTATCCAATTATCCTTATTAACCACTTTATCCCCGCCCGTACGAATTTCTCCATCCCTTTTTTCATCCTTTCACCCCCAGGGACGGAGAAATCCGTACTTTCCGCGCTCCCGCCGCTGCCCGCGCTCCCGCTCGCTCTAGCGCGCACTCCCGCGGGTAAACACGCCGCCGGCCGCTCGCCCGGAGATCAATGAACGGGAAAATCCATTCCTGTTCGTTGATCTAAGCCCCGCAATGATCCGCTGCTTGGCTCCTAGTACTTCCTCCAAGCGTCCGGAAGGAGGCTTGGAGGTCGCATTAAACAAAAAGTTACTGTTGCCATCTTGTGGCCAAATAGTAAAACTACACCCTAAAGCATTTTTCACATACAAATATATTACCTATACACAAAAAATTTACTCATTACCACCCACACTCCCCATTTTTTTTTTTTTTTTTTGTAATTAAAAAAAATTTTAAAAAATTTACAATTAAAAAAAAATACATAAATAGTTACCTTACGGACTGAACTTTTTAAATATTTATGCCAGGAGGGTACAACACTGTTACTTTATAAACTATGGGCTTGTATTTAGGGATGGGCGCAAAACTAAAAAAAATGCACCTTTATTTCCAAATAAAATATTGGCGCCAAACATTGTGATAGGGACATAATTTAAACGGTTTTATAACCGGGACAAATGGGCAAATACATTTCATGGGGTTTAATTACAGTAGCATGCATTATTTAAAAACTATAATGGCCGAAAACTGAAAAATAATGAATTTTTTCCCACATTTTTCCTATTTTCCCATTAAAACATATTTAGAATAAAATAATTCTTGGCATAATGTCCCACCTAAAGAAAGCCTAATTGGTGGCGCAAAAAACAAGATATAGTTCATTTCATTGAGATAAGTAATGATAAAGTTATAGACGAATGAATGGAAGGAGCGCTGAAAGGTGAAAATTGCTCTGGTGCTCAAGGGGTAAAACCCCTCAGTGGTGAAGTGGTTAAGGTGGCCATAAATGATACGATTCTTCAAACGATCAATTCTCCAATTCAATTGTAAAATCAGTTGCATTGATCCCTTTTTCAGATCGATTCCATTAATCTGATCGAATTGGATAGCAGCTATCCTTCCATTAGTGGGCCTGAACAATCATTTCTGCCCACCTTAAGGAAGATGCCCAAATGTAAAAAAGGGCCATGCTGCTGTGGTGGCTTTCAGGTTATGTATTGGTATCCTACTTTTCCCATCCTGGAATAGGTGCGCCAGTACAGGTAGCCAGATATAGGTGAAGCCAGTATAGGTAGCCTAGAATAGATGCCCCATTTCAGGTTGCCAGGTATAGGTGCAGCCAGTATAGGTAGCCCAGAATAGATGCCCCAGTCCAGGTTGCCAGGTATAGGTGCAGCCAGTATTGATAGCCATGTATCGGTGCCGCCAATACAGGTAGCCAGATATAGGTGCAGCCAGTATAGGTAGCCAAAAATAGATGCACCAGTCAAGGTAGCCAGGTATAGGTGCAGCCAGTATAGGTAGCCTAGAATAGATGCCCCAGTCCAGGTTGCCAGGTATAGGTGCAGCCAGTATTGATAGCCATGTATCGGTGCCGCCAATACAGGTTGCCAGATATAGGTGCAGCCAGTATAGGTAGCTAAGAATAGATGCCCCAGTCCAGGTAGCCAGGTATAGGTGCAGCCAGTATAGGTAGCAGGTATAGGGGCCACTGCGGGGAGGGGGGCTCACGTCACCCTCCCTCCACATGGGCCCCCCTGCATGGCTGGAGCGCAGCGGTCGGTGTGTAATAAACTCACCCGATCGCTGGCTCCACACGGTGTCCCCTCTCTCTCCTCTCCCGATCTCTGTATGACGCGTTGTTACTATGGGAAGAGAAAGAGGATGACTGCCGGCGTGGGATACGCTACATGGAGGAGCAATCGGGTAATTGCACTCCTGACAGCTGATACAGTCATGCAGGGAGGCGGGGGGGCATGTGGAAGGAGGGAAGAATGATGTCGGCCCCCTTCCCACTGCTTTCCAATAACATTGCTTTCCAATACCATAGGAGGTACATTGCTGGCAGTTAAAGCATTTACCTGCCACAACGTACCTGGTATGTGCTTGGCAGTAAGGGTTAATATTTGCCTCAGAACACAGAGTAGGGATGCCAAGAACAAATAAAGTGTAGTATGTACTGGTGGTAAAAATGAAGTATAAGGGCTTATTTACACAGGCTTCTGCTCAGCGTCTCGTTCAAACACTGGTTTTTTGGTTTTTTTTTGCAAGAATGCCGGCATTTAACAGCTTAGCTTTTAATGGCTTTCAGGAGAGCGCTGTGTTTTCTGGGATTTTGCAGCAAGAGTAATAAGCTATACTTATAAACCAGGGTTACCTCAAAGGCAACCACTGTATAGGCAGGTGGGGAGATTTGACCTGACTCCACTCAAAAAAAGTCACTCTCCGTAGATGTTGAAAAAAAAGGGGGTAACACCCCTCCACCAGGGGTGACCTTGATATAGCGTAGTATGGATACATAGGCACCAAAAGGATAAAAGTTTTTTTTAAAAAGTCGAAAACATGAGGAGGCAGTGGTGGGCGTGCCTCCTCCAAGCAGACACAAAAATTGCCAATGCGTTTGTCAAATAGAACAAGGTTATTTACATACAACAGGGGACAATGCAACACGTTTTGCAAGCTTGATCTCGCTTCATCAGGCAATAACAGAGTAATAGCAGATATGGTCAGTAGAAGTGGCAGGCACCTCTGTCATGTTTTAAACTTTTTAGATACTTTTATTTTTTTGGTGCTCTTGTATCCATACTATGCAATATTGCCTCTGGTCTCACTTAAATGCCTGCTGATGTAGAAGCAGATGCCGCCTCCTCTCTCCTTCCCAGATAATATAACGTCTCTATCGGGTTTGGAAGAGGCTAATGTTTGGGAGATGTAGTGGGTTATCTGGTATGTTATTGGTGAGCCAGGAGCTGAGTGACAGGAGCTCATTGAGCTTACTTGGAAGGGATCGGACGTTTGCTAGGAAGATGTATCGGCTCTAGTGAGGAGGTGGATGTGGCCCCAGATGGACTTCTTTAGGGCCTTGGCATCAGGGAGCACACCTGATCGGTGTTCCCAGCAGAAGTGCGGTGAGGGGGAGAAGGGAGTGCGCAGGTGGGGGCTCCGTATAATGGAGGTGGGAGTCTGGCCATGCGTTCCTTGGGAACATAGTACATAATTGGAGAAGAGCATGGCCCAGCAGACTATGTAGGGAGACAGATACGTATGCAGGCCATCAATAAACAGGAAACACAATAGCAGTAAATAGTCGATCAATATTCAATCACTAATCACCAGATGAGAAATACAGCAGTCAGTCACATATTATGTAGGCCTCCAATATAGGTAGCCAGATTTGCCACATATTTGGTAGTCACCTCCATATAGGTAGCCAGATGTGCCCCATATTAGGTAGCTACCAATATAGGTAACCAGATGTATCCATTATTATGTAGCCCTCCAATATAGGTAGCCAGATGTGTCCCACATTAGGTATCACCCCCATATAGGGAGCCAGACGTGCCCCATATTGGGTAGCCTGGGTTGGGTAGTTGTATGGCAATTACTTCAAGGGGGGTGATCAGGATAGTGACAGGTGTACTGTGACCTCCTCTGTAACAAAGTATGTCCACCCCGACCTCTGCTCTGCTCAATATATAACAACAATCACACAATTACCTCTTCCAGCCGCTTCCTTTCTCCACCTCCTGGCTGCAACTTCTCCTCCTGCTGTTACGTCTCTTCCTCTCTTTGGTTTCATTACTTCCAGGCTGTGTGCTCCACCTGGGAGATGTGAGATTGCCATCTTGTGGCGAATATGCTAACTGCATCCTCTGTGGAATCCTCTCCACTCAGCCATTTAATTCTATTAGTGTTGCAATGTTTCTCTTCATTGAACAAAATCTTAATTGTACAGATGCATTTAATTGCTGGAGATATGGGCTTCAATTCATCAAAGGGTGTTCGATAACAAAACCCCAGTCCTTAAAATACCGCATTCGGTATTTTACACTTCACTGTGCTAATTCATCAATATTTTCCCATGTGTGGTAGAGGTTTGTTAAGTTACCGAAGTACTACGGCTTCAGTTCATCAAAGGCTGTTAGATAACAGCAGAGTGGTGCAGAGCAGCTTGGAATGTCTCTGTGTTGTTACAAGCTGATAACAATAGAAGGCATCCAGACATCCCTTTATGTAAACGTGTTATATTTACTGTTACTTATACTGCCTCTGCTGCTCTGAATCTGTCCATCAGTGTTTCTTAACATTTTACTTATTTGCCACAATGTAGATAAACTTCCTGGAGACATTACAAATGCCATGCTTGGTGATTTCACCACTTGCATCTTTGCATATTCAAACAGGGACTCAAAGGGTTAAACGACCGAAGGACATCTGGGGATATCTTTTGTCCCGTTCACTCTGCTCTCTGCTCACTGCCTGGGGGTCTGGAAGCTTGTGTGGAGAAGCCTGTGACCTATCAGCACCTATCAGCGGCACTTGCAGGAGAACAGGGGCTGTTTCTATTGGCTGCCTGCTCCTGTTAATCATGAAAACATTCACACAGAAGGCTTTCGAAGCCTGTAACGACAGGGGAGAGCTGGAGATAAACACCGAATGTGCTAGCGAATGTGGTAACCTTGATGAATTAACATTTACTGACATTTGCTGACATGTGTTGAGCACAAGTCGGTAATTTATCTCATTGCTCTGTGATTTCAGCTTCTCATTCGGTAACAGCTTTGATGAATTAACATTTTCTTAAGTGCTCCGTTAACTCAGCTGTTTTCAGCATTACCGAATGCGGTAATGCTTGATGAATTGAAGCCATAGTATGGATGTGTCATCATAGTTACAGGAAGTTACAGATTCTTACACCAGGAAGAGGCAGAATTTCTGGAGAATTTGTATGGACTGGGATGTCCAATTTAAAAGGTACCCGAGTTGAGCATCAGACACGGAGCTCTTCTCCCTTCACTGCATGTCAGCTATATGGTGGTGGATGATAATGATGATCAGTGAACAGGACAGACAAGTTGGGTGATGTCTACAAATACAATCTACAACAAGCTCTCCAGTCAGGGCCAGGCTGCCCTTGTGACTTTCCTCTCCTCTTCCACTCTCCCTCCCTGAACCCTGATCTCTCTAATCCCTCATTCATATCCTCTTGTAAATGACCATGCTAAACAGCACAGCTAAAAAAGACTGGCGGAGCAGACATCGCCTCCCCTCCCCCTCTCAGTCCTCCTCATGTTCATTCAGCTTTCCTGTCCATACACAAACAATCAGATCCGGGCTCGACCCTTAAAGAGGAACTCTTCTGTATTTATTTCATATTTATGTGGTTGTACAGAAAACTGAAAGCACAATGTCTCGGGCTACATGCCCTTTCTCAAGTGCTCAACCATCAAACAAACTGAAGCTTACATATAGACAAACTTACATAGACACACCCCTCCCAGCAATTGGGGGGCGGGCACAACACTTTTCTAAAAATGTAACCCTTACTGTCAAAAGGACAAACACCAATTATAAGAAGCACCTTAAAGGGAACCTTAACTGAGGGGGATATGGATGTTTCCTTTTAAACAATACCAGTTGCCTGACAGTCCTGCTGATCTCTGTTAGCAGTAGTGGCTGAATCAGACACCTGAAACAAGCATGCAACTAATCCAGTCTGGCTTCAGTCAGAGCACCTGACCTGCATGCTTGTTGAGGGGCTGTGGCTAAAAGTATTAGAGACACATGATCAGTGGGAGAGTCAGTCAACTGGTATTATTTTAAAAGGAAAAATCAATGTCCATCTCAGTTTAGGTTCCCTTTAAACTGAAGTTCTCGTTGAGGCCGCCGGGGGACTGTGATCCCAGCCTGTCCATCCACCAAGCCTCAGGCCTAAGCAACTCCTTTCTAAATTCTCTTCCCTCATGATGTTGGACCACTTCAAGTACCTGCCACCGAAGCTGGCTCACATTATGATTACATTCAGCGAAATGCCATGCTAGGGGATATTCCCTCTTTTTTGCCCCATCCTTTTCCCCCTTTCTCTGTTAGTGATTCAGGATTGCGTATATTGCTCTTGTGTTCGTTGAGCTTCGTTTTGATGTCCCTTGAGGTCTGACCCACATAGGGCAAACTGCACGGACACTTGATGAGATACACGACACCTCTAGTGTCACATGTGGCAAAGTCTCTGATGGGAATGGGCTTTACTGATCTCATGCTCTGGACATTGGGGCCCCTAATAATACTGTTGCAATGTTGGTAATTAAGACATGGAAAAGTGCCTTTCCTAGGGGTACCCAAAAATAGTTGGCGGGGTAATTTAAACCTCCCAATACCGGCCCTTACCAATTGGTCTTTGATAGATTTACCCTTACGGTAAACAAATCTGGGTGGAACTCGGCAGATCTGGGCAAGCTGGGGATCCGCCTCCACCAGCGGCCAAAACTGCAGGACAGTGTCCCGCAGAATCGAGGACTCCCTGCAAAATGTAGTAATGAAATTTACATCAGTGTCACCATCCTCATTAGCATGTACTCTATACAATCTCAGTGCTCCTCTATCCATTGCTCCCACCTCTTTGGCTAGTTCCTCACATCTTCTCTGATTGTAGCCTCTTGTCACAAAATCAGGAGTTCGGCCTGTTTCCAATATAAAGTAGCATCAGATGTGATACGTTTCAATCGAATATATTGACTCTTAGGGAGTCCATTAATCAATTGTTTCGGATGGCAACTATTGGCCAATACGAAACCATTCTTGTCCGTATTTTTGCGATATAAATCCGTCTTGAAACCGTCGCCTTTCAATCTAATTTCTACGTCGAGAAAGTGAAGCGACTCCGCACTATATTCCATTTTGAATGTTAAGGCCCGTACTCACGGGCTGCAAAACTCGCCTGTCGCCAGCACACGTGAGCGTGTGGGCGACAGGCCGGCGACAGCTTCTCGCCAGGTCCCTCCGCGTACACATGCGGAAGAGGGACCAGCGGCAAGGCGGAAGCTGTCGCTGACGTTCCTCCTCCCCCCGCCGGAAGGTCTGTGAACCTCAATGGAGGTTGCTGTCGCTAGTCCGCGTACTCACGCGGACTAGCGACAGTTGCGGCGGGGGGGCAGCGGCGACTGTCGCCATGCGATTGAAAGTTTCAATCGCATGGCGACATAGCGACGGGCGACAGTTCGAGGGCGCGCGGGCGTGCGACGGCCCATACTCACGGGCGACCTGTCGCTGCAACACGCGCGCGCCGCGTGTTGAGGCGACAAAAGTCCCTCGTGAGTATGGGCCATAAGAGTGGGATGTTTCGTCTCCCGGGAGCATCCGAGGATACTGCAGAGTCTTTGACGACCTGTTCTTTGGTTGGACGGGGTCTGAGGAGGCGCTTGGCCTGTTTTTCCAAGAAATCAATACGAAACATCCCACTCTTAAACCTTATTCTTAAAGCGGAATATAACCCAGAATTTCTTCTTTGCTCTAAAAGATTATTTACAGCATATAATATACTAAGTGTTTTTTTTTTTTTTTTTAGTAAAACAGCATTCAAAGGGTTACATCACAGGGCTGACTCTTTCTTCTGCAGGGAGAACCCGCATCCAAACTGCTGTTAAGCTTATCTTGTGTACACATTCTTTACTTGATACATTTATGTAAACATTCTCTAGCTGTGCAGGACTTCAGCTGATGAGTAATGGGGTGAAACACAGGTCAGAAATCACTGGTGGCTGCATTTACAACAGAATTACAACAGTTATGAATAAAATGCTCCAGCAGCTTTAAAAATGAATTAACTGAACTTTGGGAAGTTATAATGGCTAAATTAATAATAAGGTAATAGTAGATAGGAAAAGCGCTCAAAAGTCCAATCCCATAACTCAAGACAACAGTAGGATAAGCGCTCAGAACAAAAGTCTCTATTGTAGAATACACATGAGTTCGGTAATAGCTGACATCAATAAATGGACATACTCCCCTCCCCCAATATGGAGAGACTCACCGGACTTTGCGGCCTGATTGGGCCCGACAACGCCTCAGGGGTATTGGCCACCCCTCAGCCTCTCTGGCAACCTCCGGGGTGCTGCACTCCTTACTTCCGACTTGCTTGGCCAATTGGTATAAGTGCCACCTCCATAAGAAAACAGAAGCCGCACATAGCGTAAAAGTGCTAAAGGGAATGATCCCACTTTTATTAAAAAAATTAAAAACAACAGGCACAGCTTGAACGGGTAGCTCTGGCGGCTACGCAGGAGTGGGGGGCAGCAGCAGCTAATCCCAAATGCTTGGTAAGCCTGGCGTATCCCCGCCACGTAACCTACGGACCCCGCTGTGTGTAACAAACTTGGCGCGTTAGACCAGTCACTGCGTCCAGTGACGTCAAACGTTGCGCCGCTCCGTAGCTCCGCCCTACGCGTTTCGTTGCTAGGCAACTCCTCAGGGGCTGCCTCTCTGGCAAGCCTCCTCCACTGTATGCTTCCAGATCAGTTGAACCTCCAGGAGAAAAGCACAAAGAGACGCTTCACATAGCGTAAAAGGGGGAGATCTTCCCACGTTTATTAAGATAAAATACGGCAAAAAAGTCGAATCCCGCCCGTACAAAGGTCCGCACAGAAGGAAACCGCCGCTAGATCAAACACCGAACAATCACCGCGTCCGCTGACGTCAGACGTCGCGTTGCTCCGTAGCTCCGCCCTACACATTGACGCTATGATGACTCATCAGGGGCCCCTGATGAGTCGCCATAGCGATGAAACACGTAGGGCGGAGCTACGGAACAGTGCGACGTCTGACGTCATCGGACGCGGGGATTGTTCGGCGCACGCCACACGGTGTTTGATCTAGCAGCGGTTTCCTTCTGTGCGGACCTTTGTACGGGTGGGATGCGACTTTTTTGCCATATAGCAGGCTTTGGTTGCTTACTCCCCAGTCCCACACCGTGCTAGTACTCTGCTCTTAACTTTGTTACTTTTTTAAACTTTTGTATCTTAATAAACGTGGGAAGATCTCCCCCTTTTACGCTATGTGAAGTGTCTCTTTGTGCTTTTCTCCTGGAGGTTCAACTGATCTGGAAGCATACAGTGGAGGAGGCTTGCCGGAGAGGCTGAGGGGTGGCCAATACCCCTAAAGTGCAGACGGGCCCAATTAGGCCATTTCATCTGGTGAGTCGTTCTACCTTGGGGGAGTGGTAATGGGGTGCCACTTCCTATTATATGAACTGTATTATGATCTCTGTGAGATACTCTGAAGATGATTGTCTCAATTGAGTTATGGAATTGGACTTTTGAGCGCTTTTCCTATCTACTATTACCTAATGAACTGCTTAACAGGCTAGCGCTCCACTCATTTTTACTGGTGTATTGTTCTATCCCTTGCTGGCCCTGTTGGGTGTATTTGTGTATTGTGGTTTGTGAGCGCCTTATTACTCTTGTGTTTATTAAATGAATAATAATAGTTGTGCACAAAAGCAAATATGATAAATGTATGGGTTATAAAAAGTAGGAAAACACATTTTTGTTGAAAATTTCAAACTGCTTTAATTAAGATTATTAAAGGACTTTTTTCGTGGTTGTGTTTTTATTTCATTTAACCCTTTGTGGAAATGGGTAAGGGGTGCTTTGTACCCCTATACTAATTTTTCCTGGGAGGGGGGTGAGCATCTGGTGTCCCCTTCTTAAAGGCGACTCCCAGATGCCATCATGAACCCCCCCACGGAGTTGTCGCCCCCACCTCCTCCTGGGCCACCGGAGGTGGGGAAGAGCCCCTTGTTCATGGATTGGACAAGGGCTCGGGGGGAGAGGGGAAGGCTTGGCTGCCCCTTTCCCCCGGAGCCCCCCCATACCATGGACCATGTGGGCTGGAATAGCTCAGGGTGCGAAGCCACAATCGGGCCGGGGCTCTGCATTCTGGCTATCCCAGCCTGCATAGGGGACAAGGGGTTACAGAAGCTCAGGAGGGGAGACCCCACGTCATTTTTTTTCAGATTTCCCACACTCAGAACATTCCCCAAAAATAAACATTTGTAATTTTTTTTTAAAATATTGTTTCCCACTATCTTTTTAACATATCCTGCAAATTTTGTGTTGCTAGGATGTAAGGGGCCTTTGCTATTAACTGCTGGGAAATATTTCCCATGATCTGACATTGACCGGCATGTAAATGTATCGTTTTTTTCTTTGAACTTTAAAATCGATTTTCTCAAAAAGTCTTTTTGAGAAAAAAAATTTTCCTCTTGCTCTCACTTTTCTTATTAAAGTGAACCTCCGGACTAAAAATTCACTCCGCAGCACTGAAAAGGCTTTGTGTTTCTTTAACAGTTTCACAGCATCAGAACTTTGTTTCTCTTATACAATCCTCATTTTTAGCTGCACAGAATAAAACTGCCCGGGCTTTTTTCCACTGATGCTGTGCAAAGCATGATGGGATTTCTGATTTTGTTGTTATCGTTCTGCTGTTTTGGTGCAAATTGTTTTTTTTTTCATTTTGAATTTGACATTTGAAGCCTAGCGTGTGCAGCTGGGAGGGGTAATCAGGACACAGGATAGTTGGAACTGTGTCTCCTGCTCCTTGTCACCTCCTTTCAACCAAAAAGATGGCTGCCCCTATGACAAAGATGGCAGCCCCCATAAATCACAAACATTTGCCTGTTCTTTTAAAACAGGGTGGGTAAGAGATTATATTACCTATCTATTCTAATTAACATAACTAATGTAACTTGATGACAGTATGTTTGTTTAGGCTGAAGTTCCCCTTTAACATAAACTGCAAATTTGGTGATTCTGGCGTTTAAGGTGGCTTTGCCATTAACCCTTAAAGTTGGTGGGTTTTGGGCGACGGTAGCTAAATCCGAATTCGTGATCACGGGTTTTACACCAGTGATCTCAGTTTTGTTGGATTAGAGATTGCTTTCACATTCCCAACTTGAGAAGGCACAGGTGTTTGTACTCAGCTCAAGATAGTGTCAACTAATGACAACGCTTTGCAGCTGTTTGTGGCGGTGCGAGTTTGGTGTGTCAGTGTGAAGCATTACACTACTTACACTACGTGATCGATGTATACATATGCAAGATGTTTCTTAAAGCACTTTATGCCTCCAATTTAGCAATGCAATGTGATTTCTGCCCTTTAGAGATTGTAACCCTATTCTGCGTCAAATACAGAATTTTCCGAGGGACTTTTGGCATGTATTCCACTCCGCCACGCCCCCTACAGGTGTTAGACCCCTTGAAACACCTTTTCCATATTTTTTGTGGCCAGAAATAGTCCCTGTACATTTTAAAATTCACCTGCCCATTGAAGTCTATGGTGGGTCGCGCGAACTCAAATTTTTGCAGCGGTTCGTGAAACCAAAATCTGATGTTTGGGCCATCTGTACACCTTAGAGGGAACAACAGCAAAGATGAGGACATAATACGACAGAGTCAGGAGTTAGGACTGAGATTCCTGGCCCGGGGGTAACCACTACCATTGATTAATAGAGTTGATAGAGCCTACTGTAGGGCCAGATCCTCCTCAGATGTGAATCAGTTGAGAGACAGGGAGGAAAAGATTGAGTAAGACTGGCGGGGGGGGGGGGGAATGCTAACATCCCCTTCATCTTTGAATTCTCCCCAATGGTGGAAAACAATCTGTACCGCAATTTGTAGAAACTGAGATAAATTGAAAGAATCTCCCAAGTTAAAGAACAGAATTCCTAACAGACTCTTGGTTACCTTCCATAGAGCCAAAACCATTGGGGATCTACTGGTAAAAAGTGAGTGTAGGGCACAGAGACAGCCGGATTAGCTAACACATTCCAGACCACAGGTAATTTTAAATGTGGCAAATGTAACCACTGCGCTCAATTCATACCAGGTAAGAGAGTCTCTCTGAGGGGTGAAACTTGTGATTAGGGATTTTCTGCCAGTCTGTGGTCACTGTATCAGCAATCCTCTGTCCCTGTGACTGATTTTATACAGAGATGATGACACGCCAGCTCTGTACACGTTTTCAAGAGCATGTAAACTTACATAAGACCAAAAAAATGAGCAAGCAGGCTAATTCAACACATGGCAGATGAATATGGGGTAAAAAAAAATCCTTCCTTAGGTTCACAGGCTTGTAAACTGTTGATCTCCCCCGGAGAGGAGGGGATCATGAGACATTGCTGGGACAGGAGGCGGCTACATATATTTCACTCACTACAGCATGCGGACCTCTGGGTTTTTATGAGGGAAATGAGATATTTTGATTTTTGGAATGTTATTGAATTGTTTTTTACCCTGCACTGTTTTGATTGTATCGTGTAGGGACAATATAACGATCTAGTTCATTGTACTGTTATGCTTGCTTGTTATGCATTCCTTTCATGTTTTAAGTCAGTAATTCTTGGTAGGAATGGCCGCTTTTGATTTTATTAATGTTGTTTATTCTTTCTGTTTTCAGGTAGTTCCCCCGGAGGTTTAATCACCAAGTGTGAATGTCCCCATGGCAACCAGTGGCAAGCGGCTGCTTCCGCATTGTGCACAGCCAAGGAAAGATCCGTGATGACTTGTTACTATGGAGACCACATGCCACATGACCCAGAGGCCCGCTCATGTGACCCCAGCCCAGCAGACACAGCACACTGATTGTGCGAAAGCCCTAGATCCTGATTGGCCACAGTGGCTGATGACACGCACCCAGAAGGGGCGGTCCCAATCCCCGTGCAATATAAACCAGGGGAACAGCTCTTCTGCTTATCCATGTGCCTCTAACAAAGCGGGGAGACCCTTGAAACAGCTGTTAGACTGTCCCTTTACTTTCTTTTGCTGTAACTTTATGTACCGGATGGAATTACACTTTGGAAGCATTCGCACCGATGCCCAGTGCTTTACTCTAATTTTGCCACTCTTGAAAAAAGATCTCTAATTGGACCAAGTAGAAAGGTTAATCCATACTACTACTATTTTCATACCTCCCAACTTTTTGAGATGAGAAAAAGGGACACTAAAATCACGCCCCCACCATGCCCCTACTTACGCCCCAAGTCACGCATACCATAAACATTTCATAAGAAAAACATGTTGTTTTATAATTCAAACCACACTGGTCCTTTCTATCCTGGTTCATTTTCCTTCATAGTAACATTTTAAAATTAGTAATATATCAATTTAAAGGATGGGAATAAAGTCTAGAGTCAAACACATTTTAGTATAGAAATATATATTTATATAGAAAGAGGGACAAAGTCCTGAAAGAGGGACAAATTAGGGGGAAAGAGAGACATAGGGACAGGGCTCCGAAAGAGGGACAGTTGGGAGCTATGCTATTTTACCAATCTAGCCCTTGGCTTATGGACTATTGGCTCTTGCTACAGACATTGGTGCTGTAGTCACAGACGCTGCTTCAGGAACAGGATCCTTCTTGTGTGGATTGTTTTAAAGGATACCCGAGGTGACATGTGACATGATAATATAGACATGTGTATGTACACTGCCTATCACACAAATAACTATGCTTTTTTTCTCTGCCTGAAAAAGTTAAATATCAGGTATGTAGGTGGCTGATTCAGTCCTGACTCAGACAGAAAGTGACTACAGTGTGACCCTCACTGATAAGAAATTCCAACTATAAAACACTTTCCTAGCAGAAAACGGCTTCTGAGAGCAAGAAAGAGATAAAAAGGGGAATTTCTTATCAGTGAGGTTCACACTGTAGTCACTTCCTGTCTGAGTCAGGACTGAGTCAGCCACTTACATACCTGATATTTAACTCTTTCAGGCAGAGAAAGAAAAAAAGGAACACAGCATAGTTATTTGTGTGCTAGGCACTGTACATACACACGTCTATCTCATGTTACATGTCACCTCGGGTATCCTTTAAATTAGAACTCCAATATTGCTAATTATAATAACTACCGTATATGCTCGGACCTTGTGTATAAAAGTCGATCTCTTGTATAAGTTGACCCCAATCTCTGATTGTCTAAAGCTGGGATTTAATGACTCCAGTATAAGTCTACCTAGTAAAGTTACTGGTTCCACTTGGGGACAAGGAGGGTTTAATGGCTGCCTGTAAAAAGTACTGCAAACAATAACTCTTCTTGGTCCCCAATTGCAGCCAGTAACCCTCCTGGTCCCAAAGTGCAGCAATTATCCACTCCCCCTTCGTAAGCCATGTAACTGTGCAGCCAGTATATTTCACCCCCTCCCCACCAAGTAATCAGAACAGGCAGCCTACATCTGTCCCTGTTCCCCTCCATAAGAACAGTAATCCATGTTAGGCCTGAACAATTTTAGGAAAAATGTAATTGAGTGATTTCTGTCAGAAATCGCAATTTCGATTCAATTCATGATTTCCTTCAAATCAGGCACTGTTCCCCTCCTCTGCGTGCCTCTGTCACCGTCTCTCTTTGTGCCCCATCTGTGTCTCTTTGTGCCCCTTTGTGTCCCCTCTGGGTCTCTATCTTGCCCCCTTTGTGCCCCCTCTGTGTCTCTTCTGTGCCCCCGAGCTGCAGCAGTGCTTGACATACCTTCCAGCAAGAGTCCAGCGATGCCCAGTCTATCCACTTTGTCTCCTGCAGGCTCTAATGCACGGCATACTTCCTGTATGTCAAGTGACACACAGGAACCAGGAAGTATGTACAAGAGTCAGCAGATGGCAAGAGAGGATGGACAGTGTTGGACTCATGTGGAAGGTATGTCCAACACTGCCGATGCTGCGGGCCTCACGCCTCAGGACTTGGGGTAAGTTTGAAGCCGCTTCTTTAAACTTCCCCCATGCGAAAACGACGTAATCACAGAAATTGCTGCTTTGACTATTCCGAAACTGTGACCTTGGTGATTGCGATTTTGGTTTCCCCAGCTCTGCATCAGAAATGTAGGTCTGACTCACATATAGGGCTTGATTCACTAAAGCGTGATAACTGTTATCACGGCCGCACTATGCACTTCACACAAGTTTTGCTGCGTTTTTACATGCAAAGTTTTGCGAGAACGCACGCTAACGCAAATTTTTGCATGTGTTACCCTTTGCTTTCACGCTATAATTCACGTTAGCATGCCATCAAGAAAATTTTGTGCTTGCAAAAAACTTTACGCGAGAAAATGCTACAATGCACTGTCTCAGTTCTGCTCATATCTATCCACTCATCCATGTCATCAATTCTGCCCACCTACTACCCTTCCTTCCTCCATTCCACTTCTCTTATCTTGTCTCACCTACATACTGTGCTTATCTCCAGCACTGCTTATGGATCTCTAATCTATTGTACCATCTCACTATGTCAGCCCTTCAATGTCATGATATACCCCCTCCACTCCACATCTATCCTAACAGGCGGTATCGTATTTGCATATCTCATAATGTTTGTGGAAAAGTATTCTGAAATGAAGACTGTCTTGCTTGATAATTTGATTTTGTAATGGCAAGGACATGATACCTGAAATTGTTCTGTGGGGAAATGATGTTGGAACTTCTAGTGTGGGTGACATAATACCTACGGTTTTTATTTGAGTTGCATAGTGGCAGCATGTATTACATGGCACATGGTTTATATCATATGGAATGTGTTCAATAGTGTCTGTTTTTTCTTCTTTAAAAAGGTGACAAAATGTATTGCCGGGGGTGAAAAAAGGCTAGAAATGGCCCTGATTGCACCAATGTCTCTACCTCTATGCTATACATTTTGTTGGCCTGCAAGTTTGCACTTTTGTAGGTAATGATTGTGTTTGTAATATATTAATTTATTTAACAAAGTATTTGGGTGCTGTAATTGAAGCCGTCCTGTTTCACAACAGTGTACCTCAATACCAGACAGGATGAAAACAGTATTTATACCTCCAGGAGGAAAGCCTTATTTATGTCTCCAAGACGACTATATATTTGTGTTAGCAATGGAATTGCTAAAAAATGTGTGGCAAATGTATCATAACCAAGCTACAGCAAGTTGTTCTGAAAAATAAATCACTGATCTTTAATCCCTGGCCTTTGTTTCAAAGTATTCTCCAGTTATGGTGATTTATGTTTTTTTGTTATCTGTACCAATGAGTGCATTGTGTGGGTATCCTGCTATTGCCAAAATGTTTGGATTCATCATTGACCAAAATGGTTGATTTTTTTTTTTATCTTTTTATTGTTTATCAAAACGCACAACAGCAATACAAAACAACCCATTGACAGTACAAGACATATTTAGGTTATATCAGGCTATATCACAGAGATATAAAAGATTATACAAAAGCAAGTAAATAGACATATAGGAATTCAGTAGCATGAAGAACATATAGGATTGCATCATAAGCTGACCAAGTCACACACACAAAATCTATGGACCAGTATGAAATCCCAGACCAGGGCTGCACAAAGCATCACAGAGGTTTGGTGTGGAGGAACCACAAGCACATATCCGAGTATCTATCAGAGGGAGTCCTCAATGCTGGGAGATGCATCTAGATTATTAATGGCTGAACCAGTACATTGCAACTAGGGCTTCCAGACCTTATCCAATGAGGAGAGTGCTTAGAAGGACAAGACAAAGAAACCGAGAGCCAAATCTGGTGTAGTATTTTTGAAAAATTGGGAATATATTGAAATAAAAGTTATACTCACAAGTCAGGGTTACCACACAGGCAACCACTGATACAGCAGGTGGGGAGAATTGTAACCTGACCCCACTCAGGTCCAAAAAGCCGCTCTCTATAGATAGGAAGAATGGGGATACACCCCTCCACCAAGGGTGGACTAAGATATTGAGTAACAGGAGTAATGGAGGCGCCAAACAAGTATAAAATAAATTAAAAACCGTCTAAAAGGAGGGAAATGGGTGTATTCACCTCCCCCAAAAAAATGACCAGGCTAATATAGCCGTAGGATTTATAATTCTATTTATTAAAACAATTCTCCAATAGTGATGCAACGCGTTTCACAGGCAAACATCCCGCTTCATCAGGCAATATAACAAGGAGAACACATATGTGGGTCAATCTGTGGCCAGGCGCTCTGGCCACAGATTGACCCACATATGTGTTCTCCTTGTTATATTGCCTGATGAAGCGGGATGTTTGCCCGTGAAACGCGTTGCATCACTATTGGAGAATTGTTTTAATAAATAGAATTATAAATCCTACGGCTATATTAGCCTGGTCATTTTTTTGGGGGAGGTGAATACACCCATTTCCCTCCTTTTAGACGGTTTTTAATTTATTTTATACTTGTTTGGCGCCTCCATTACTCCCGTTACTCAATTATCTAATGAGGAGCCCGCCCCTCTCAGAAACCAGGTTAGTTTATATAACGGAAGAGAAGTATTAACTAAGTGCATCCATAAAGTGAGACGGGGTTCAGAAGTTTTTTCTACTCTAGAGCAATGGAAATTTTGTCATAAAAGAACAACAGTCTAACCAATTTTTTTTTCTCTTTTTTAAGGACCAGTCCTCTTTCAATCCCAACAGACAAGACTTATAAGAGGACACTACAGGAAGACTCTTGGAAGATGATTGGATGAGCTGCAGTCCCAAGTCATATGCTTAAAGGAACCTGGGCTGTGACCACACCTCCAACAAACATCACTCACACCCCCCCTCCCCCATTTGGATATTGTAACAGGAGTAAAGTATATCTGGTGAAACCAGTGCAGTTAAACCAACTTATCTTGAGAGCAAATTACCATCTTCATATATGTGTCCTTATAGTCAGTCCATTCCTCCCCAGAAATCTCTTCTCCCCACCCCTCCCATAATGCCACAGTCTTAGCTAGTCTATGAGTATATTCATAGTCAGCAAGACTGGAGCAGAACCTGGATATAAGGCTATCCTTATGTAGCAGCCAGCTTTCCACAGTGCCTGGGACCAGATCAGCAGTCACACCCCCACATTGGGCTGCATGCCTGAGGTGACAGTACCTGAATCGGGAATGCCTAGGAAGGTGAAATTCCACTACCATTTGAGACCACGATTTACAATGATTATTATGGTACAAGTGGTGAATATATTTACCCCCCTCCGGATCCAGAATCCCCCTTCACTAAGGGAAGCAAATGCTGACAAATTCGGATTGCACCATAGTGGGGAACTCAGCAAACAGTTAGAACCATCCTCTCCGACTAATTTCCTCGCTTTATGATACATTTTAAGAGAGTATTTTCACATAGTTACATAGTTACATAGTTATTTTGGTTGAAAAAAGACATACGTCCATCGAGTTCAACCAGTATAAAGTACAACACCAGCCTGCTCCCTCACATATCCCTGTTGATCCAGAGGAAGGCGAAAAAACCCTTACAAGGCATGGTCCAATTAGCCCCTAAAGGGAAAAATTCCTTCCCGACTCCAGATGGCAATCAGATAAAATCCCTGGATCAACATCATTAGGCATTACCTAGTAATTGTAGCCATGGATGTCTTTCAACGCAAGGAAAGCATCTAAGCCCCCTTTAAATTCAGGTATAGAGTTTGCCATAACGACTTCCTGTGGCAATGCATTCCACATCTTAATCACTCTTACTGTAAAGAACCCTTTCCTAAATAAATGGCTAAAACGTTTTTCCTCCATGCGCAGATCATGTCCTCTAGTCCTTTGAGAAGGCCTAGGGACAAAAAGCTCATCCGCCAAGGTATTATATTGCCCTCTGATGTATTTATACATGTTAATTAGATCCCCTCTAAGGCGTCTTTTCTCTAGACTAAATAAACCCAGTTTATCTAACCTTTCTCGATAAGTGAGACCTTCCATCCCACGCATCAATTTTGTTGCTCGTCTCTGCACCTGCTCTAAAACTGCAATATTTTTTTTGTAATGTGGTGCCCAGAACTGAATTCCATATTCCAGATGTGGCCTTACTAGAGAGTTAAACAGGGGCAATATTATGCTAGCATCTCGAGTTTTTATTTCCCTTTTAATGCATCCCAAAATTTTGTTAGCTTTAGCTGCAGCTGCTTGGCATTGAGTACGATTATTTAACTTGTTGTCAATGAGTACTCCTAAGTCCTTCTCCAAGTTTGATGTCCCCAACTGTATCCCATTTATTTTGTATGGTGCTAGACCATTAGTACGTCCAAAATGCATGACCTTACATTTGTCAACATTGAATTTCATCTGCCATGTATGTGCCCATATAGCCATCCTATCCAGATCCTGTTGCAATATGACACTATCTTCCTGAGAGTTAATGATTCTGCACAATTTTGTATCATCTGCAAAAATAGCAACATTGCTCACTACTGCATCTACTAGGTCATTAATAAATAAATTGAAGAGCACTGGACCCAGAACAGACCCCTGTGGGACCCCACTGCTAACAGTCTCCCATTCTGAGTATGATCCATTGACCACAACTCTTTGTTTTCTGTCCATTAGCCAGTTCCCTATCTATGCACACATACTCTTCCCCAGTCCTTGCATCCTCAACTTTTGCACATGTTTTTGTCTTCAGAGGCAAATGCACCATTTCTATAGATAACATCACATAACGCCTCACAGGAGTATGAAACTGCTGAGTGTTTAGTTCCCTGGTTTCATGCAAAATATTTTTGCACATATTGTATTTAACTGAAGTTGTACTTTCCAGGGAAGCCACAGCTTCCATCCCAGTTACTGCTGTCTGTTAATTTGCTTTGCATTGGGGCTTACAGGGGCCTGGGGGGAGCAGCACACACTCCAGCACTCTTCATACTCTCCGCACAGTAGAAGAAAGGTTCCAGGTTCATTTTCCTTTCTGTCAAGATACCTATTAAACACCAAGTAAACTCTCAACAAACGCACAATATGTGGTAGCACAGCGTTCAACCAGCCAATGCCACAACCTGTAAATGCCTGACGAGGAGTCGAAAGAGTTTGATATACAGTACAGACCAAAAGTTTGGACACACCGTCTCATTCAAAGAGTTTTCTTTATTTTCATGACTATGAACATTGTAGATTCTCACTGAAGGCATCCAAACTATGAATTAACACATGTGGAAGTATAGTACATAACCAAGAAGTGTGAAACAACTGAAAATATGTCATATTCTAGGTTCTTCAAAGTAGCCACCTTTTGCTTTGATTACTGCTTTGCACACTCTTGGCATTCTCTTGATGAGCTTCAAGAGGTAGTCACCTTAAAAGGTTTTCACTTCACAGCTGTGCCCTGTCAGGTTTAATAAGTGGGATTTCTTGCCTTATAAATGGGGTTGGGACCATCAGTTGTGTTGTGGAGAAGTCAGGTGGATACACAGCTAATAGTTCTACTGAATAGATTGTTAGAATTTGTATTATGGTAAGAAAAAAGCAGCTAAGTAAAGAAAAACGAGTGGCCATCATTACTTTAACCTGCTGAGCGGTCTGGACGAGCTCAGCTCGTCCAACACCGCCAGAGGCTGCCGCTCAGGCCCTGCTGGGCCGATTTTAATGAAATAAAAAGCAGCACACGCAGCCGGCACTTTGCCAGCCGCGTGTGCTGCCTGATCGCCGCTGCAGCGCGGCGATCCGCCGCGTGCAGCGGCGAAAGAGGGTCCCCCCAGCCGCCCGAGCCCAGCGTAGCCGGAACAAACAGTTCCGGCCAGCGCTAAGGGCTGGATCGGAGGCGGCTGACGTCAGGACGTCGGCTGACGTCCATGACGTCACTCCGCTCGTCGCCATGGCGACGAGGTAAGCGAAACACGGAAGGCCGCTTATTGCGGCCTTCCGTGTTACTTCTGGCCGCCGGAGGCGATCGGAAGAACGCCTCCAGAGCGCCCTCTAGTGGGCTTTCATGCAGCCAACTTTCAGTTGGCTGCATGAAATAGTTTTTTTTTTATTTAATAAAAACCCTCCCGCAGCCACCCTGGCGATTTAATCAGAACGCCAGGGTGGTTAAGAAATGAAGGTCAGTCAGTTCGAAAAATTGGGAAAACTTTGAAAGTGTCCCCAAGTGCAGTTTCAAAAACCATCAAACGCTACAAAGAAACTGTAGATCACGGAACAGAGGCGCCAGCAGGTTATAAACATATATTAAAAGTTCTAAAAATGCTATGGAGGTAGCGGTGGACTCACTTCCCGAAAGCAGACACGTAACAACTGTCTGACAAGCATCAAAACATTTATTTATAAATACCCCAAAGGTGCGACGCGTTTCGCAGGCAAAGCCCGCTTCCTCAGGCAATAGAAGGGGATCACAAACAGTAGCTCGTGTAGGACGGGTTTAGCACCTCTGTTTGTGATCCCCTTCTATTGCCTGAGGAAGCGGGCTTTGCCTGCAAAACGCGTCGCACCTTTGGGGTATTTATAAATAAATGTTTTGATGCTTGTCAGACAGTTGTTACGTGTCTGCTTTCGGGAAGTGAGTCCACCGCTACCTCCATAGCATTTTTAGAACTTTTAATATATGTTTATATCCTGCTGGCGCCTCTGTTCCGTTATCTACATATCAAGTCCACCCCTGGTGGAGGGGTACTAAGCCCTACTTTTCCTGTACTACAGAGAGCTACTTTTTCATCCTGAGTGAGGACAGGACTAATCTCCTCACCTGCCTACACAGTGGTTGCCTTAGTGGTAACCCATGTTTGTGAGTATATTTACCTCACTGTACTAACATTCCACATTGTCCAGTGCATACTACACTATATTGGGCTCTCGGTGTCCCTTTGTCTTAGCTACAAAGAAACTGGCTCACATGCGGACCACGCCCAGGAAAGGAAGACCAAGAGTCACCTCTGCTGCGGAGGATAAATTCATCCGAGTCACCAGCCTCAGAAATCGCAGGTTAACAGCAGCTCAGATTAGAGACCAGAGCAATGCCACACAGAGTTCTAGCAGCAGACACATCTCTAGAACAACTGTTAAGAGGAGACTGTGTGAATCAGGCCTTTATGGTAGAATATCTGCTAGGAAACCACTGCTAAGTACAGGCAACAAGCAGAAGAGACTTGTTTGGGCTAAAGAACACAAGGAATGGACATTAGACCAGTGGCAATCTGTGCTTTGGTCTGATGACTCAAAAATTGAAATTTTTGGTTCCAACCACCGTGTCTTTGTGCGACGCAGAAAAGGTGAACGGATGGTCTCTACATGCCTGGTTCCCACTGTGAGACATGGAAGAGGCGGTGTGATGGTGTGGGGGTGCTTTGCTGGTGACAGTGTTGGGGATTTATTCAAAATTGGAGGTATACTGAACCAGCATGGCTACCACAGCATCTTGCAGCGGCATGCTATTCCATCCGGTTTGTGTTTAGTTGGACAATCATTTATTTTTCAACAGGACAATGACCCCAAACACACCTCCAGGCTGTGTAAGGGCTATTTGACCAGGAAGGAGAGTGATGGGGTGCTGCGCCAGATGACCTGGCCTCCACAGTCGCCAGACCTGAACCCAATCGAGATGGTTTGGGGTGAGCTGGACCGCAGAGTGAAGGCAAAAGGGCCAACAAATGCTAAGCATCTCTGGGAACTCCTTAAATACATGGTGACTACCTCTTGAAGCTCATCAAGAGAATGCCAAGAGTGTGCAAAGCAGTAATCAAAGCAAAAGGTGGCTACTTTGAAGAACCTAGAATATGACATTTTCAGTTCTTTAACACTTTTTGGTTATGTACTATACTTCCACATGTGTTAATTCATAGTTTGGATGCCTTCAGTGTGAATCTACAATGTTCATAGTCATGAAAATAAAGAAAACTCTTTGGATGAGAAGGTGTGTCCAAACTTTTGGTCTGTACTATAGACAGTCAAAGAGCAGCAACAATCCAATTCACCGCATGAAAAAGTCCTCGAGATTCAGTGTACAAATGCTGCCATGTGCGCTTTGCAAGAAGTAAAAGAAACACTGGAAAAGAAAACTTATGGTCAAATCATTTCCCACATTCAACACACGTGTCTCACAAGCAGAGATTTACGTTCAAAACATTTCCCACACTCAGCACACGAATAGGGCTTCTCACCTGTGTGGGATCTCTCATGTTTGGAGAGGTTTCCTTTCTCTCCAAAACATTTCCCACACTCAGCACACGAATAGGGCTTCTCACCTGTGTGGGATCTCTCATGGCTTAAAAGATTTCCTTTCCGCCTAAAACATTTCCCACACTCAGCACATGAATAGGGCTTCTCACCAGTGTGAGATCTCTCATGGCTGACAAGATTTCCTTTCTCTCCAAAACATTTCCCACACTCAGCACACGAATAGGGCTTCTCACCTGTGTGGGATCTCTCATGTTTTAAAAGGTTTCCTTTCTGCCCAAAACATTTCCCACACTCAGCACATGAATAGGGCTTCTCACCTGTGTGGGATCTCTCATGGCTTAAAAGGTTTCCTTTCTGCACAAAACATTTCCCACACTCAGCACATGAATAGGGCTTCTCACCTGTGTGGGATCGCTCATGTTTTTTGAGGTCTCCTTTCTCTCCAAAACATTTCCCACACTCAGGACATGAATAGGGCTTCTCACCTGTGTGGGATCGCTCATGTTTTTTGAGGTCTCCTTTCTCTCCAAAACATTTCCCACACTCAGGACATGAAAAGAGCTTCTCAACTGAGTGGTATCTCTCATGTTTGACGAGGTTTCCTTTATGTCCAAAACATTTCCCACACTCAGGACATGAAAAGGGCTTCTCCCCTGTGTGGGATCTCTCATGTTTGACGAGGTTTCCTTTCTCTACAAAACATTTCCCACACTCAGCACACGAAAATGGCTTCTCACCTGTATGGCATCTCTCATGGCTTAAAAGGTTTCCTTTCCGCTGAAAACATTTCCCACACTCAGGACATGAAAAGGGCTTCTCACCTGTGTGAGATCTCTCATGGCTGACAAGATTTCCTTTCTCTCGAAAACATTTCCCACACTCGGCACACGAAAATGGCTTCTCACCTGTGTGCGATCTCTCATGTATTAAAAGGTGTCCTTTATTCCCAAAACATTTCCCACACTCGGCACATGAAAATGGCTTCTCACCTGTGTGCAATCTCTCATGTTTGACAAGGTTTCCTTTCCATCCAAAACATTTCCCACACTCAGCACATGAATAGGGCTTCTCACCTGTGTGAGAGCTCTCATGTTTGACAAGGCTTCCTTTCAATCCAAAACATTTCCCACACTCAGAACATGAAAACTGCTTGTCAGCTGTGTGGGATCTCTCATGGCTTAAAAGGTGTCCTTTCCGCCGAAAACATTTCCCACACTCAGCACATGAAAAGGGCTTCTCACCTGTGTGAGATCTCTCATGTCTTAAAAGATGTCCTTTATGCCCAAAACATTTTCCACACACAGCACATGAATAGGGCTTCTCACCTGCGTGAGATCTCTCATGATATAGAAGGCCTGCTTTGGATACAAAACATTTTTCACACTCTCTACATGAAAAGGGCTTCTCACCAGTGTGGGATCTCTCATGAATAACAAGATATGATTTTTGAACAAAACATTTCCCACACTCAGCACATGAAAAAAGCTTCTCACCTGTGTGGGATCTCTCATGTCTTAAAAGGTGTACTTTATGCCCAAAACATTTTCCACACACAGCACATGAATAGGGCTTCTCACCTGCGTGAGAGCTCTCATGATATAGAAGGCCTGCTTTGGATACAAAACATTTCCCACACTCAGCACATGAATAGGGCTTCTCCCCAGTGTGAGATCTCTCATGATATAGAAGGCCTGCTTTGGATACAAAACATTTCCCACACTCAGCACACGAATAGGGCTTCTCACCATTGTGGGATCTCTCATGAATAACAAGATCTGATTTTTTAGCAAAACATTTCCCACACTCAGCACATAAAAAGGGCTTCTCTCTAGTGTGCGATCTCTCTTGGTCGGCAACCAGGATCTCTGCAGGAGACTCTTGTCCAGTGACATCATCATCCGTTGTACAGTCTATGGATACAGAAAGACGAGTCTCTGAGAGATTCCTGATGCTGGGACTCCGCGCTGCAAATAGAGAAACATCATCACTTCCTGTTAGAGAATTCTGAGGGGAGGAAGAATTATCATTAGGGATGGTCAGAGAGCTGCTGATATTTCCAAGTTGATGCAAAGTTTATGCAGATTAGAAATGAACCAAGTGCAGCAGCTGCACATTTGCATATAGCAATTGTAGAACCAATCATAAGGAAAAGTCTGGACACCAGATAAGCTGCAGATCACCTGGTCTCTGAGGAAGCGAGCTCGTCTCGTGAAACGCTGTGTTTGTTGTTTATCAGTACGTTTGGATGGGGGAAGAAATAAAGTGGTGATCTGCAGCTTATCTGGTGCCCGGACTTTTCCTTCTGATTGGTTCTACGATTGGTGTCTGGTTGCCTGGAGGCACAGTAAGTCACCTGACCCCCCCCCCCCCCCCCCATAGGCTGCAAAGTAGCATCAGGTGCCGACCAATTCCCTTATCTTCATTGCACATTTGCATTAAATTGGCATGCAGTCAGTGTCCGGAGAGGAGCTGCTGCTGCTGATACAGGGACAGTGTAAGAGAGGCTGTAGTGTGATATAGTGCTGTGTAGCAGTCAGTGTAGGGGAAGGAGCTGCTGCTGATACAGGGACAGTGTTAGAGAGGCTGTAGTGTGATATAGTGCTGTGTAGCAGTCAGTGTAGGGGGAGGAGCTGCTGCTGCTGATACAAGGACAGTGTTAGAGAGGCTGTAGTGTGATATAGTGCTGTGTAGCAGTCAGTGTAGGGGGAGGAGCTGCTGCTGCTGCTGCTGATACAAGGACAGTGTTATAGAGGCTGTAGTGTGATATAGTGCTGTGTAGCAGTCAGTGTAGGAGGAGGAGCTGCTGCTGCTGATACAGGGACAGTGTTAGAGAGGCTGTAGTGTGATATAGTGCTGTGTAGCAGTCAGTGTAGGGAAAGGAGCTGCTGCTGCTGATACAGGGACAGTGTTAGAGAGGCTGTAGTGTGATATAGTGCTGTGTAGCAGTCAGTGTAGGGGGAGGAGCTGCTGCTGCTGATACAGGGACAGTGTTAGAGAGGCTGTAATGTGATATAGTGCTGTGTAGCAGTCAGTGTAAGGAGAGGTGCTTCTGCTGCTGAAGATAGAGGGACAGTGTTAGAGAGGCTGAATTGTAATATTGTGCTGTATATCTGCTTCCCAACAAGGGGACCCCCCAATAGTCTATTTGAGGACTCTTCCTAACCACAAAAATCCTTTTAAAGACTGACAGAGACATTACCCTGCTGTAGTTATTATTGGTAGTTGCTTTCTTGTGATGTGCTGTAGTAACACAACACCACCATATACAGTATAGTGTGTGGCTGTCTCACGGATACAGCCCGCCGCCCTGTGCAGAAGTAATTTCGTGTGTGACACTTGTGACACGACGCATGCTGTGTTTCCCTCATACAGCATTACAGCAGGACCGGTGTCACCGACCATACTGTCTTATCGGTGAGATCAGTTTGCCAAAAAGAACAGTGTGGCAGACATTTGTGGCAATACCCCTTTGCTGGTCACTGCCTGCTGTGTGATCAGCGTGTACTGTTACCATGTCACATTAACACCTGTGTGACCGTACTGTGTGTTCTAGGTGATCTATGTGTGCAGTATAAATGCAGAGTATTGTGCAATGAAAGCCGTGCATATCTCACCTCTACATCACTTTGAACCTCCCTGTCACCGCTGCCTCTAGTGCCCGGCATCTTCTCGTGTGTCGCATAATGATATGAGGAAATGGAGATGCCGGACACTAAGGGGGTCAGTGGCTGGAGAATTCACAGTGCTAGAGAGGTAAGAGATGCAAGGCTACTACATCACCATACTCTGCACTTATACTGACAAGTGGGGGGAGCACAGGAGGGGGGCACTAACACCACCACCAGGGAAGCTGTGCAGATGGGAAGGGGGAGCCCACCACCACCAGGGAAGCTGTAGAGGAGGGGAAGCCCACCACCACCACCACCAGGGAAGCTGTGCAGATGGAAAGGGGGAGCCCACCACCACCAGGGAAGCTGTAGAGAAGGGGAAGCCCACCACCACCACCACAACCAGGGAAGCTGTGCAGATGGGAAGGGGGAGCCCACCACCACCAGGGAAGCTGTAGAGAAGGGGAAGCCCACCACCACCACAACCAGGGAAGCTGTAGAGGAGGGGAAGCCCACCACCACCACCAGGGAAGCTGTGGAGGAGGGGAAGCCCACCACCACCACCAGGGAAGCTGTGGAGGGAGGGAGGGAGAACACCACCACCAGGGAAGCTGTGGAGGGAGGGGGGAAGCCCAACACCACCAGGGAAGCTGTGGAAGGGAGGGGGGAAGCCCACCACCACCATGGAAGCTGTGGGGGCAAGGGAGAAGCCAGCCACCACCAGGGAAGCTGTGGAGGGAGGGAGAAGCCAGCCACCACCAGGGAAGCTGTGGGGGCAAGGGAGAAGCCAGCCACCCCCAGGGAAGCTGTGGAGGGAGGGGGGGGGAGCCCACCACCACCAGGGAAGCTGTGGAGGGAGGGAGGGGGGAAGCACACCACCACCAGGGAAGCTGTAGGGGAGAGAGAGAGGAGCCCACCACCACTGGGGAAGCTGTGGGAGAGGGAGGAGGGAAGCTGTTGGGGAGGCAAGCGGAAACCCACCAGCAGGGAAACTGTACTGGGGAAGAGGGGATTACTAGGCAGCAAGGAATGGTTTAGGTGTGGGAGGGGGACCAGTAGAAACAAAGGAGCTGTATAAGGGGCACATGGCTGCAAAATGGTCATAGCGAATGGTGTGGAAGGGGTGGGTCTTAGTGTCCATTTTTTCTGGCTTCAAAAGTTGGGAGGTGTGCATATGATGTCATATCTGCACATGCTCAGTCCATACCAACCAAACAAATACACTTTACTTTTTCATTTAAACCAACTTTATTTACAACAGACACTAACACACATACAGAGACATCAGAACATGCTTCACACACATTGTTACAGTGAGGCAGGGATGACACCTGAGTTCGCTGAAAATGGCTGCTGGTTTTTGGCAAATAATACTTTTCGTTTTCCGCACGATGGCCAGCTGGCAGCAGTTACATAGTTATTTGGGTTGAAACAAGACATACGTCCATCGAGTTCAACCAGAAAATAAAGTACAACACCAGCCTGCTCCCTCACATATCCCTGTTGATCCAGAGGAAGGCGAAAGACCCTTACAAGGCAAGGTCCAATTAGCCCCAAAGGGAAAAAATTTCTTCCGGACTCCAGATGGCAAACAGATAAAATCCCTGGATCAACACCACTGGGCATTACCTAGTAATTATAGCCATGGATGTCTTTCAATGCAAGGAAAGCATCTAAGCATGCCCGTTTCTAGGGCCGTGCCGGCCGTGCCACCGCCCTCAGCGCTGTTGGGAGGGGGGCGCTGTAATGGAGGGGGGAGCCGGAGCAACGGGGAGGGCAGCCCGACCTCTCCCTCCCTTCCTCTCCTCTCCCGGGCCTCCCTCCGTGCTCCCCCCTCAGATGCAGAGTGAGCAGGAAGGGCTGTATACAACTCACCTCCCTGCGTTCCAATCGCTTCTCTCTCGCCGACAGTCTCCTCTCTGCATACACGCTGATACACACGCTGCTTCCTGTTTAGCCAGAAGCAGCATGTGTTTCAGAGTGTATGCACAGAGGAGACTGGCGGTGAGAGAGCGGCGATTGGAACGCAGGGAGGCGAGTTGTATACAGCGCTTCCTGCTCACTCTGCATCTGAGGGGGGAGCACAGAGGGCGGCCCGGGAGAGGAGAGGAAGGGAGGGAGAGGAAGGGAGGGAGAGGTCAGGCTGCCCTCCCCGTGGGTCCGGCTCCCCCCTCCATTATGGGGGGCAGCTACCTAAACTAACCTATACTAGGGGGCAGCTATCTAATCTAACCTATACTGGGGGCACCTACCTAATTAGTCTATACTGGGGGTCAGCTACCTATCTAACCTATACTGGGGGCACTTACTTATCTAATCTGTATTGGGGGCACCTACCTACCTAGCTAGCCTATACAGGTGGCAATTATACTGGCAACCTGTATTGGAGGCACCTCCCTATCTAACCTATGCTGGGGGAAACTATTCTAGCTACCTATATTAGAGGCACCCACCTAGATAACCTGTACTGGGGCACCTACCTATCTAACTTATACTGGGGACGCCTGCCTATCTAACCTATACTGGGGGCAACTATACTGGAGGCACCTATACTGGAGGCACCTACCTGGCTAACCTATACCGGGGGCAACTAAATTGGCTCACCTACGCCTGGCTACCTATACTGGGGGGACCTATAGCTGGCTCCCTATACTGGGGTACCTATTCTTGGATACCTACACTGGGGGGACCTATACTAAGTGCAACTAGACCTGCGCAATTTTTACACCCTCGCCCTGGGTGTATTTTAGCCTAGAAACTGCACTGCATCTAAGCCCCCTTTAAGTGCAGATATAGAATTTGCCATAACTGCTTCCTGTGGCAATACATTCCACATCTTAATAATTAAGAGTGCTGAGCATAGTGTGTAAACTGCAAATATTAGAGAATGATGCCATGTTACCAAAAAAAAAAAAAAAAAAAAAACAACAACTATATAACTGAAAATAAACATGACTAACTTTTTTTTTTTTTTTTTTTTTTTTTTGTGTGCTACTAATGTTCTATTAACCATTTCAGACCGCAGGGATTTTTTACCATATGCAACAAAGCAATTTTCACCTCCCATTTATTCGCTAATAACTTTATCAATAATTATCACAATGAATTGATCTATATCTTGTTTTTTCCGCCACTAATTAGGCTTTCTTTAGGTGGTACATTTTGCTAAGAATTATTGTTTTTTAAATGCATTTTAACAGTAAAAGTAAGAAAAAAATGGGAAAAAAGTCATTATTTCTTAGTTTTCGGCCATTATAGCTTTAAAATATTACATGCTACCATAATTAAAACCTATGTATTTTATTTGCGCATTTCTCTTGGTTATTACACCATTTACATTTTGTCCCCATCACAATTTATGGTGCCAATATTTTATTTGGAAATAAAGGTGCATTTTTTTCAGTTTTGCGTCCATCACTATTTACAAGCTTATAATTTAAAAAATGGTCGTAATATACCCTCTTCATATGCATATTTAAAAAGTTCAGACCCTTAAGTAACTATTTATGTTCTTTGTTTTTTTTTTTTTCATTGTAATTTTTTTTTCATTAAAAATTTTATTTGGGTAATTTTTGGTGTGGGAAATAAACAGTTAATGTTAAATGCAATACAGTATGTGTTTCTTGTACTAAAAACAGTATGTAGATGTAGTTTACTATTTGGCCACAAGATGGCCACAGTAAATTTGTTTATCTTTCCAGTCCTCCTAGCTTCTCGGAAGCATATAGAGGATGCAAACTTTTTTTTCCAGAAAGACCAAGGCTTCTTATGAGAGGCCGTCGGTTTTTCTGCTGGGGACTCGGATCAATTAACAGGAACCATGTTCCTATTGATTGATCCCTGGGCTACCTGGGGACAGCACGGGGCGCGCGGGCGTGCCAGCGGGAGCGCGCATCAGTATTGCGACAGCCGCCTGGACGTGAGGATCATGTCCAGGCGGCATAAATGGTTATCCGTACTACACAATCAATTCATTATATCATAATTTTTTTTCCGCTTCAGTGTCACTTTAAATAATGGGAAAATTGTGGGCTGTAAACCAGTCTATTGGAACTCTGCCAGTTGAAACGGAGTCACTATTCGAAGTTTATCAATAACTGAACTTAATTCCCTTAGGACCCGAAGATGCATGCCATCCAGGCCAGGTGCCTTATCCATTTTTATTTTATTTAGTCTTGCCTTCACTTCTTCCTGCATTGAATATTTAATATTAAAATTAATTTAATAAATTAATATTAAAACTTCTTTGGGTTAGATTTGATATCCCTAGCGATTTGATTTTCAGCTTCAATCTTTGCCACCCTAATTTCTTTTTTACAACTTTTATTGCACTCCTTATAATTGCTTTATGCAGCCTCGGTCCCCTCCTGTTTTAAGGCCTTATAAGCATTCTTTTTCCACTTCATTTTATCTCTAACCTTTCCATTCATCCAAAGAGGCAGTTTTTGTTATTCCTAGACATTTTGTTTCCATATGGAATATTTCCTTCAGTGTTCTTCCCTTGTATTATTTTATCCCAGTCCAGCGAACTTAGTGCCTGCCGGGGTTGACTTAAGTTTGCTTCTCTAAACTTTATAGTTTTAGATGCTCCGCTGTTCTGTGACCTATCAATCACCAGATCAAACGTTATGTTGTGACCACTATTCCCCAAATGTTCTTGAACCTGCACATTTGATACCTTATCTGGTCTTTTATCTGGTCAATTGTTCTGTAGGGTTGACAGAAATCTGCCACTTTTACTGGAATAAGTAGTTTCAATATCCCAATCAATGTCTGGATAGTTGAAGTCACCCATAACTATGACCTCACTTTTACTTGCAGTTCTTTCAATCTGCTGTAGTATTTGCCATTCAGCAGCATCATGAATATATTGCGACATGAAGCACACCCCAATAAGCAATTACCAACCATTATTTCCACCATGAATATTTACCCAAACAGAATCCACATCTTCACAATCTTCATCCAGTTCATCGTTCATGGCAGCTGTAAAAGAGTTTTTAACAAAGAGACAAACCCCTCCACCTTTTCTCCCTGCTCTGTCCTTCCTAAACACATTGTATCCCTCTAAATTTGCTATCCAGTCATGGCTTTCATCCATCCATGTCTCTGTTATTCCCACAATGTCATAGCCTTTGTCGATCAGAACGAACTTTAGTTCCTCCATTTTATTAGCAATTCTCCTAGCATTGTTTACCATGTACTTAATATTTTTACCACCACATTTTCCAATTTTGGTTACATTTAATGGGCTTCATGAACTTTGCACTACCTCCTTAGTTTTTACACTGCCCCCACCCCCACCCCCTATCCATTCCCGGTAATATTAGGCTATAACTGTTTTTTTTACCTTATCTTGTCAACACATTGAGATTTTTCTCCTCTAACCATTTAGCCAACTTCTCCCCAATGCAGCTGCACCCTCCCCATTTAGGTGTAGCCCATCCCTGCTGCATTGGGGAGAAGAACCTGTAGCCAACTGCAAAGTCAGCCCAGTTCTCCAGGAACAACCCCCCTTCCCCTTCCTGCACCAATTTCTCAGCCACTTATTTAACTCCCTAAGCTCCCTCTGTCTCTCAGATGTAGCGCGTGGCACTGGTAGTATTTCCGAAAATACCACCTTGGAGGTCTTTGCTTTAAGTTTATCTCCAAGTAGCTGAAAGTCATTTTTGAGGACCTTCCATCTCCCATTAACTTTGTCATTGTTACTAATGCGTACCATGACAGCCGGGTCTTCCCCAGCCCCACCCAATAATCTGCCAATGCGTTCCGCTATATGCCGAACCCGAGCATCTGGGAGACAACACACTGTATGGCATTCACGGTTTCTTCAACAGATGACCCTATCTGTGTGCCTAATAATCAAATCCCTTATCACCAGTATCTGTCTAGCCTTTGCTGCTCTCCTATTCCCATTCTCATTGCAGCGGTTGTCTGACAGCAATAGGAATTGCAGGCAGTGTGTGAAAAAAGCAACAACGTTTTCTTCTCCCGCATGCCGAAAAACTTACATTTTAACAAAAGCATTACTTGAGTATTCTCATGTGATTTATCACAGCAGAATGGCTGCAATTACCCCAAGTGTGATCCCTGCCTGAATATGTCATACATGACACACACAAGTTATACATTCGTTACACGGTAATAAGGGCCTAAGTATATGGCTGCCTTGTCCGCAGCACAAGTGGCCGTGCATCTTACAGAACACCCCCCAGCTTACACCCTTCTAGAGACTCAGGCAGGGAGCACACTTGTCATGATTTGTCTGCAGCACAAGTGGCCATGCGTCTTACAGAACACCCCCCAGCTTACACCCTTCTAGAGACTCAGGCAGGGAGCACACTTGTCATGATCTGTCTGCAGCACAAGTGGCTGTGTGTCTTACAGAACACCCCCCCCCCCCCAGCTTACACCCTTCTAGAGACTCAGGCAGGGAGCACACTTGTCATGATTTGTCTGCAGCACAAGTGGCCGTGCATCTTACAGAACACCCCCAGCTTACACCCTTCTAGAGACTCAGGCAGGGAGCGCACTTGTCATGATTTGTCTGCAGCACAAGTGGCCGTGCCTCTTACAGAACACCCCCCAGCTTACACCCTTCTAGAGACTCAGGCAGGGAGGCAGCACACTTGTCATGATTTGTCTGCAGCACAAGTGGCCGTAGATCTTACAGAACACCCCAGCTTACACCCTTCTAGAGACTCAGGCTGGGAGCCCACTTGTCATGATTTGTCTGCTGCACAAGTGGCCGTGCATCTTACAGAACACCCCCCAGCTTACACCCTTCTAGAGACTCAGGCAGGGAGGCAGCACACTTGTCATGATTTGTCTGCAGCACAAGTGGCCGTAGATCTTACAGAACACCCCAGCTTACACCCTTCTAGAGACTCAGGCAGGGAGCACACTTGTCATGATTTGTCTGCAGCACAAGTGGCCGTGCATCTTACAGACCCCCCTACAGCTTACACCCTTCTAGAGACTCAGGCAGGAAGCACACTTGTCATGATTTGTCTGCAGCACAAGTGGCCGTGCATCTTACAGAAAACCCCCAGCTTACACCCTTCTAGAGACTCAGGCAGGGAGCACACTTGTCATGATTTGTCTGCAGCACAAGTGGCCGTGCATCTTACAGAACCCCCCCAGCTTACACCCTTCTAGAGACTCAGGCAGGGAGCACACTTGTCATGATTTGTCTGCAGCACAAGTGGCCGTAGATCTTACAGAACACCCCCCAGCTTACACCCTTCTAGAGGCTCAGGCAGAGAACACACTTGTCATGATTTGTCTGCAGCACAAGTGGCCGTGCGTCTTACAGAACACCACCCAGCTTACACCCTTCTAGAGACTCAAGCAGGGGGCACACTTGCCATGATTTGTCTGCAAAGCCAGTATTGCAGGCCAGTAACACTAAGTCTCCCCTACTGTCACCAATCTGTATATGGTAATGCAGTGTTCTCCCCAGAAATCTTTGCCAGCCGGGTGGCATGAAAAAGTAGCCGGGTGGGGAAGTAAGGGCTCATTGAGTGGAGGAGAGGCTCACGCGGGGTGGGTGGGTGATTGGTTTGCTGGGGAGTTGGGACAAGTGTGTGTTTGTAGAGCAGGGGTCTCAAACTCAATTTACCTGGGGGCCGCAGGAGGCAAAGTCAGGATGAGGCTGGGCCGCATAAGGAGTTTCACAATCGCGGCGCATCGCCGCCTCTGCCCGCCCCTCTCACTCTTCCTTCACAGAGAGGGGCGGGGAGAGGCGGCGATCCGTGTGGCGATTGACGTCAGGAGGGGCAGAGCTAAAAGCTCTGCCCCTTCCAGGAAATGCCGGCGGATTGCCCCCCGGGCAATTTGGGGGCTCTGCAGCCCTCGTTTAGCGGCGGGGATGCGGCGGATTACTTGGGAGCACTGAAGCGAACTATAAGGAAGCTTTTGCCGGCGAGGGCCACAAAATATTGTATCAAGGGACGCAAATGGAGTTTGAGACCCCTGTTGTAGAGGATCACAAAAAGTGTCAGGTGGGGTATTTTGATCACCCTGGGTAATACTAGGTGAGGGAGAAGGTTGCGCCGAGTGCTACTGGATGTGGGTGGAGATAATACCACTGACAGCTATCAGGTGGGGAGGGAGATCTCACCCTTGGTGCAGGTGTTGTGGGTGAGGGGTTCATACTAGATGCCTCACACTGTGTTGCTAGTGGATTGAGTGTACATGACTGGAAACCCATGACTGAAAACATGGACACGGAACCATCTTTCTTTGGGTTGTATGGAGGAGGGGTCTCGCACTGTGTGATATATAGCAGCTCCTCCCTGGCTTGCATAGGCAGAACAGACCCATAGGAGTCCAGGAAAGATTTATTTATGATTATGAAGGATTGCAGTCAGGACACAGGACTTTCACGACACAAGCACACATATATAACAAGAGAGCTATGTGCTCCCACAGCCACTGGCTCTCACACAGTTAAGTCTGCAGTTTACATTGTGGCTGACTCCACACAGCATTCCATCTCTCACCATGACCTGCCCGGGATCCTCCTGCTATAAATCACAGCCCACCACACTTCTCCATCCTGTTGTCAGCTCCCCTATGACTCCAGCACGTGTTTCTCCCCTGTGCTATAAATCACAGACCACCGCACTGCTTCGTCCCGCTTTATACGCTGAACTTCGTGCACATAAATTAACACGTTCAGCCGGTCAATGATTGCGCTCTGCCTGCCTCTAGTTTCTGCCCAGCACATCCCCACACAGCTTATACACAGTCACGAGCCTAGTCTGGACTCTGCAGTGACAGTCGGCAGCTAGCGCTATGGTCACACCTCTTACCATGCGCTGAGCCAATCAGTGCAGGAGCTCGCCCGGGAAGCACGAGATCTCGTGTGCAGAGGGGAAGAAGCACATCCTGACAGCCGGGCACTTGTCAGTGAAGAGTGCGGCTCGCAGTGACAGAGATTTCATCAGCCGGGCGGTAACTTATCTTACCTGGGCGCTCCGCCCGGCTGATTGATCCTGGGGAGAACACTGGTAATGTACAGTGACCATCATCAGCATATTACAGGCTAGTAACACCAAGTCACCCCTACTGTGTCCAAACTGTGTACAGTTATGTATTGTGGCCATTATCAGCTTATTACAGGCCGGTAATGCTATGTGTGACAAAACAGAACAGGGCACTCCAAAGCCATCAGGGTGACTGTACTGTGACTGTTAGTAAACTGTCATTAAACACAATTAAGAAAGAAAGTTTTAGATGAGAACAATCTAACATTTACACCCCCAATATGGCCAGTCTGTGATCAGTGACACAGTCATATCATCATTAAATATTGAATATGTTTAGTTGTTAACTCACCTGTTCTGCTTTCTGGAAGAGGGTCCTCATCTATAGTTGTCCCCATCATGTCACCCTCCTCTGCAGACTGCTGATCACTCCTCACATATGTTTCTTCTTCTTTAATCACTCTAATTATTAAATCTTCCACAGACTGCTGATCACGCCTCACATACGTCTCTTTTTCCTCCTCTTCTTTAATGGTCTTCATCATGTCACCCTCCTCCATAGACTGCTGATCATTCCTCACATACATCTCCTCTTCTTCCTCTTTAATTGTCCTCATCATGTCACCCTCCTCCATAAACTGCTGATCACTCCTCACATACGTCTCCACTTCTTCCTCTTTAATTGACCCCATCATGGCACCCTCCTCCATAGACTGCTGATCACTCCTCACATATGTCTCTTCTTCTTTAATTGTCCTCATCATGTCACTCTCCTCCATAGACTGCTGATCACTCCTCACACACGTCTCCTCTTCTTCCTCTTTAATTGACCCCATCATGTCACCCTCCTCAACAGATTGCTGATCATTCCTCACATACGTCTCCTCTTCTTCCTCCTTCATTGTCTTCATCATATGACCCTCCTCCATAGTCTGCTGATCACTCCTCACATATGTATCTTCTTCTTCCTCTTTAATTGTCCCCATCATGTCACCCCCCTCCATAGACTGCTGATCACTCCTCACATATGTCTCTTCTTCTTCCTCTTTCATTGTCCTCATCATGTCACCCTCCTCCATAGACTGCTGATCACTCCTCACATATGTATCTTCTTCTTTCCCTTTAATTGTCCTCATCATGTCACCCTCCTCCATAGACTGATGATCACTCCTCACATATGTCTCCTCTTCTTCCTCTTTCATTGTCCTCATCATGTCACCCTCCTCCATAGACTGATGATCACTCCTCACATATGTCTCTTCTTCTTCCTCTTTTATTGTCCTCATCATGTCACCCTCCTCCATGGACTGCTGATCATTCCTCACATATGTCTCCTCTTCTTCCTCTTTCATTGTCCTCATCATGTCACCCTCCTCCATAGACTGATGATCACTCCTCACATATGTCTCTTCTTCTTCCTCTTTAATTGTCCCCATCATGTCACCCTCCTCCATAGACTGCTGATCACTCCTCACATATGTCTCTTCTTCTTCCTCTTTAATTGTCCTCATCATGTCACCCTCCTCCATAGACTGCTGATCACTCCTCACATATGTCTCTTCTTCCTCTTTAATTGCCCTAATCATGTCACCCTCCTCCATAGACTGCTGATCACTCCTCACATATGTCTCTTCTTCCTCTTTAATTGCCCTAATCATGTCACCCTCCTCCATAGACTGCTGATCACTCCTCACATATGTCTCTTCTTCTTCCTCTTTTATTGTCCACATCATGTCACCCTCCTTCATGGACTGCTAATCATACCTCACATATGTCTCTTGTTCTTTGAGCTCAGATCTGAGTTCTAAAAAGTATAAGAAATTATATATGTAAAACATTAGTATTAATAAACAGAGAACACAAAATAACAATTTGCTGGGGGTTGGTGATCTCCCATAGATCAGAGGCGCTGCCAATTTTAAGCTTGTGAGCTGCTTCAAAAATAACAAATTGAAAATGATCTACCAGGCAGAATTTACCTACAGATGCAAGCCACAACTGCAGCACATGCACAGCGGCAGTCCATCAGTGATAACCACAAGCCACAACTGCAGCACATGCACAGCGGCAGCCCATCAGTGATTGCCACAAGCCACAACTGCAGCACATGCACAGCGGCAGTCCATCAGTGATAACCACAAGCCACAACTGCAGCACATGCACAGCGGCAGTCCATCAGTGATTACCACAAGCCACAACTGCAGCACATGCACAGCGGCAGCCCATCACTGATTACCACAAGCCACAACTGCAGCACATGCACAGGTGCAGCTCATCAGTGATTACCACAAGCCACAACTGCAGCACATGCACAGGCGCAGCTCATCAGTGGTTACCACAAGCCACAGCTGCAGCACATGCACAGCAGCAGTCCATCAATGATTACCACAAGCCACAACTGCAGCACATGCACAGCGGCAGCCCATCACTGATTACCACAAGCCACAACTGCAGCACATGCACAGCGGCAGCCCATCACTGATTACCACAAGCTACAACTGCAGCACATGCACAGGTGCAGCTCATCAGTGATTACCACAAGCCACAACTGCAGCACATGCACAGGCGCAGCTCATCAGTGGTTACCACAAGCCACAGCTGCAGCACATGCACAGCAGCAGTCCATCAATGATTACCACAAGCCAAAGCTGCAGCAAATGCACAGCGGCAGTCCATCAGTGATTATCACAAGCCACAACTGCAGCACATGCACAGCGGCAGTCCATCAGTGATTGCCACACGCCACAACTGCAGCACATGCACAGCAGCAGTCCATCAGTGATTACCACAAGCCACAACTGCAGCCTGTGCACAGCGGCAGTCCATCAGTGATTGCCACACGCCACAACTGCAGCACATACACAGCGGCAGTCCATCAGTTATTGCCACACGCCACAACTGCAGCACATGTTCAGTTGCAGCTTATCAGTGATTACCACAAGCCACAACTGTAGCACATGCACAGCGGCAGTCCATTAGTGATTACCACAAGCCACAGCTGCAGCACATGCACAGCGGCAGTCCATCAGTGATTACCACAAGCCACAACTGCAACACATGCACAGCAGCAGTCCATCAGTGATCACCACAAGCCACAGCTGCAGCACATGCACAGCGGCAGTCCATCCGTGATTACTACAAGCCACAACTGCAGCACATGCACAGCGGCAGTCCATCAGTGATTACCACAAGCCACACCTGCAGCACATGCACAGCGGCAGTCCATCAGTGGTTACCACGAGCCACACCTGCAGCACATGCACAGCGGCAGTCCATCAGGGATTACCACAAGCCACACCTGCAGCACATGCACAGCGGCAGTCCATCAGTGATTACCACAAGCCACACCTGCAGCACATGCACAGCGGCAGTCCATCAGTGATTACCACAAGCCACAACTGCAGCACATGTACTGCGGCAGCCCATCAGTGATTACCACAAGCCACACCTGCAACACATGCACAGCGGCAGTCCATCAGTGATTACCACAAGCCACAACTCCAGCACATGCACAGCAGCAGTCCATCAGTGATTACCACAAGCCACAACTGCAGCACATGTACAGCGGCAGTCCTTCAGTGATTACCACAAGCCACAACTGCAGCACATGTACAGCGGCAGTCCATCAGTGATTACCACAAGCCACAACTGCAGCACATGCACAGCGGCAGTCCATCAGCGATTACCACAAGCCACAACTGCAGCACATGCACAGCGGCAGTCTATCAGTGACCACCACAAGCCACAACTGCAGCACATGTACAGCGGCAGTCCCTCAGTGATTACCACAAGCCACAACCGCAGCACATGCACAGGCGCAGCTCATCAGTGATTACCACACGCCACAACTGCAGCACAGTCCATCAGTGACCACCACAAGCCACAACTGCAGCACATGCACAGCAGCAGACCATCAGTGATTACCACAAGCCACAACTGCAGCACATGCACAGCGGCAGCCCATCAGTGATAACCACAAGCCACAACTGCAGCACATGCACAGCGGCAGTCCATCAGTGATTACCACAATCCACAACTGCAGCACATGCACAACGGCAGTCCATCAGTGATTACCACAAGCCACAGCTGCAGCACATGCACAGCAGCAGCCCATCAGTGATTACCACAAGCCACACCTGCAGCACATGCACAGACGCTGCTCATCAGTGATTACCACAAGCCACAACTGCAGCACATGCACAGACGCTGCTCATCAGTGATTACCACAAGCCACAACTGCAGCACAGTCCATCAGTGACCACCACAAGCCACAACTGCAGCACATGCACAGCAGCTATCAGGGTAATATCCTCCGTCACAGGGAAGAGATACAGGCCGGCCTCCCATAACGGCTGGGATAAACGGACAATGAGGTGACTGCTTACTGCGTACTGGACAGTAAGCTCATGCAAGTATACAGGAAATCTAGCAGGTTTCTGAAGATCATGAAGCCAAGTCATTCATGTTAAATAAGGTGGCATGAAACCCATTCTATAATTTGAACCCTCTGTTAATGTCTTGAACTGTTTCATAAATGTGTACTAGAAATGTTTCTTGGTTCATTTTTGAAGTTAAAAGTAAAATACACCTGCACACCAAAATGTATGTTGCAAAAAGTATTTGTATTAAATATATATAATGAACATGTAACAACAATATTGTACAAGCTGACAGCACTCCTTTGGCATCTCCTGACCCTCTGACGAAGGATTTTCATCTGAAACGGCGCTGTCAGGGTAATGGACATTTGACACTCTGCTACAGACTCTATAGGATCCTGTGTCTCCCAGCTTGCATTATGTCTGCTTTATTAGGATCTAAAATTGCTGCATTTTCAGGGTCTGTTTGGTTATTTCCATAGTTTTCCACTTTTTGGCATCCCCGGCATCACTTTGTCCTATTCATGTTTGGCTTATTGCTGTTCACTGCTTAATGCTCCATACTACATGGATTTCTATGATGTATTACCATTGACAGAGTGTCTATATTGAGTGTTTGTCTCAGCTTGTACAATATTGTTGTTACATGTGATTGTCAATCTTTTTTATTATATATATTTAATACAAATACTTTTTGCAACATACATTTTGGTGTGCAGGTGTATTTTACTTTTAATGTATTGTAAGGGGTATTAGCCTTATTTAACATACCTAGCACCCAGTTACACTGTTGGCATATGCTTGATTGTGGGTGTGCATACCATATTCTTATACATCATTTTTGAAGTTAGCCCTAACCACCCTGGCATTCCATTTATTGCAGCCACGGGTGGCTTTTTTTTAAATAAAATGGTTATTTTTTACTGTAGCTAGCTCTAGTCCCCCGGCACTGTGCCCCCCCCCCCCTCCGCTCGCCGCCGGCAATATGTAGAGATCCCGTGATGGCCGAGACTTCCGCCATAGCTTCAGGCGTTGCTATGGCAATGATCTGACATGACGTCATGCACAGTCCCGATCGCCGCCATAGCGACCCCTGTAGGCTACAGAAAGGCTGTGCTGGCTCAGGCTCCGGGGGGGGGGGGTTTAAGTCAAAACAGCGGCGATCGGGGGGGGGATCAGAGCAGGCCGGGGGCGATCGGAGGGGTGATGTAGGTAGCCAAGTGCTACACCCCCTCCTAAAATTTTGTGCAAAAAGATGCTCCAGGGGCTGAGAAATCCACCACGTCAGGTAATGGACGAGCTGAGCTCATCATTACCGCCAAGGTGGTTAAGAATAAGAAATATAAAATGTATGAAAATGTTTAAAGGGGTTCTGTGGAGGGGCTCAAAAGACAAAATCCCACACTTACCTGGGGCTTCTATCGGCCCCCTGCAGCTGTATTGTCCCGCGCCGTCCTCCTACAATCCTCGTTTCCCCGCCGCCAGTCCCGGTCTAATATCCGTCTAAATAGACGAATAGTGCGCGCTCCCGCACGCGTCACCGGGAGCTTACTGTGCAGGCGCAGTACAATGTTTTCTTGCACTGCGTCTGCGTAGTAAGCTCCCGATGATGCATGCTGCCACGCTAGATTAGAGTGGGACCGGTGGTGAGGAATGGAGGATCGGAGGACGGCGCAGGACATGACAGCTGCAGGAGGCCGATAGAAGCTCCAGGTAAGTGTCAGATTTTGTCTTTTTAACTCCCTCCACAGAACCCCTTTAAGACATTAACAGAGGGATTAAATTGTGGAATGGGATTCGTAAAAACTTATTTAACATGATTGAATTGTCTTCATGATCTTCAGAAACGTGCTGGATTTCATATATACTTGCATGAGCTCACTGGCTCCAGCCTGCTGATCATCTGACATCTAACTGCTAAAAAGCAACCAGCACAACTGCCATCTATGTGTTTACCATTTACCTACATCAGTGTTTTACTTCAGCACACATCTGAAAATATTCCTCGGTCAACACCCAACCCCAAGAAATTTGCTTGTGACACCTAACACCCCCCCCCCCCCCACCACCACCACCACCACCACCACCAAAATCTCACACTACAAATGTCAGAGACTTCAGGGATATTATTCCCCCAGTGTTCCTTGTGTAAAAACCTCAGGGACAATTTCACTTTATCCTGAATCTGAAAAGGTTGAAGCAGTACAATTCAGGTGATTTTGAATGGACAACATTCATTCAGTAGTCTCCGAGATGAAAAACTAACTATAACAAGTAACTTGTCTATATATTTTATCTAAAGTTTAGATAGTTTACACCGCAAATATAGCTGCAAACAGCTTTAATAGAAAATGATTATTTCTTCCTGTGATACAATGACAGCAGCCATGTTGTTTATAAACATTACACAGAGGCAGGCTTATCTGTATCTTGATCACTAAGCCTGTGAAAAAAACCTAATCCCCCCTCCTCCCCTCTGCCTCTGAAATCAATGGCTAGTAACACCTCCCTCTCCTACTTCCCAGACTGAGCTCCCATGACCCTTTGCTACTGCCAAGGCTCTCTGAAAACCTGTGTGCATGGGTTATTTAGTTTATAGGGAATTAGAGTATTAAAATAAAAACAAAAAAAGTATTTGGCTTGAGGAATGCCCTATAAACAATAGGAAAGGAACACAATTACGCAATGAGTAAAAGTTCACCTCGGATCCACTTTAAGTCTTTTCTTTTCTCTCTTTTCAGAATACAGGGGCCATATCAATAGGAAAGGCCATGGCAGTCCTGAGAATATTGACCTCCACATTCCTGGCACTCCAGTGGGGACAACTACACACCACGATCCTACAAAAATGGATACGCAAAGTCTGGAACAAAGAACTTCAGATCCTTAGACAAGAAGTTGTGAAAGTATCCCTCATCTGGTGGCAGAATCAACCTCACCTATCCAGGGAAGTCTATGGCCTCAATTCATCAAACAATTTGCGGTAAAAATCTGCTTTTCGTTAATTTACCGCATGTACCGAATGCTTAGTAGTATTCAGCAATTTTTTTTTTTTCAGTTGTCAGCAATTGTTCGTTAAAAGATCGCTAGTGTTCGGTAATGATGCGGTAAGCATGCAGTAAATATCGACACTAGCAATCTTTTATCGAATAAAAGACGTTTTCAAGTGCATTGTGGGCTACGGAGGCTGGCTAAAAAGCTTTTGGCGCTACTAGGGGTGTGTTTATATGTGCTCCAAAACAATTAATAGTTACAGTTTAAAGAGAACCTGAACTGCAAATGAAAAGTCAAAATAAACATAAACATGTCATACTTACCTCCTGTAGTCTACTCATCAATCTTTCTCCTCTTCTGCGTCCTGTTTGTCCTCTGTGATCAATGGAATTTTTTGTCCACCATATAAAAAAAAATGGCCATTACCCCAAAACAGCTTCCTGGTTAGCACACTGTTAAACTACAATATTGCCCACTTGAGCCATAGGGAAACATGGGCATTAGCTTACACATTCAGTTGTAACTGACAGCAGCTGATATATAACTGACAGTAAGGCCCAGTGCACACCACAACCGCTAGCAGATCGGCAATACGCTAGCGGTTTTGGGAGCCGATTTCAGACCGATTCTAGGTATGTTTAGAGAGGTTTTCTAAACATACCTAGCGGTTTTGGGTGCATTTTTGTGTAGCAGATTACACATATTGTTACAGTAAAAGCGGTTACTGAACAGCTTCTGTAACAAAATCGCCTGGCAAACCGCTCTGAAGTAGCGTTTTTCAGAGCGGTTTGCGTTTTTCCTATACTTTACATTGAGGATGAAACGCTTCCGAAAACCGCAAACGTGCAACAGGAGGCGCGTTTGCGGCTTGTCAAAAACCTCAAACCGCCAGTGTGCGCCATCCCATTGCAATACATTAGCCAAGCGTTTTTACAGGCGGATGCGGCCTGCGGAGTGCTCCAAAAACCGCTCGGTGTGCACTAGGCCTAACTGGTATATTTTAGTTCTGACAAAATATTGTCAGAACTGGAAAGGATCACTGTAAGAAGAAAATGGTGAGCTTCTGAGAGGAACTGACAGCGAGGTAAGGATGTAATATTGATTTGCAGCTACATCATGTGTTTATTTTAAATAATTTTACTCAGTTCAGGTTCCCTTTAGATACAACAACTGCAGAAACATAAATAAAGACAGGGCAGTGCGGGCGATATTGCGCTCGGAATTTACCATACCACCCTGACACGCCCCTTTTCTGCTTCTTGAATACTAGTTTCGGAAAATGTACCGCACAATTTCTGCCAGAATACCGCACGCACAATACTGACATCCGATGTCATTTATGAATACTAACTTCCGCTAAATGATAGTGCTAAATTACCAAAAGCTCAAAAACGCCTGGTGCACACCAAAAACCGCTAGCAGATCCGCAAAATGCTAGCAGATTTTGAAACGCTTTTTCTTATTTTTCTGTAGCGTTTCAGCTAGCGTTTTACAGTTTTGTGTAGCGGTTTTGGTGTAGATTTCATATATTGTTACAGTAAAGCTGTTACTGAACAGCTTCTGTAACAAAAATGCCTGCAAAACCGCTCAGAACAGGCGTTTTTCAGAGCGGATTGCGTTTTTCCTATACTCAACAATGAGGCAGAAACGCTTCCGCAATCCAAAATCTGCAGCAGCCCGGGAGTATGCGTTTCTGCAAAACGCCTCCCGCTCTGGTGTGCACCAGCCCATTGAAATACATTACCCAAGCGTATCCGCAGCCGCAAGCGGATCGCAAACCGCAGCCAAACCGCTCTAGTGTGCACTAGGCCTAAGCGTTCGGTAACACTTCATGAATCAAGGCCTATGGAGTTATCCATCCCAAAAGACAACCATGACAGATGGCAGCTCTTGGGGTTGGGGAGCCCACATGGACTTTTGCACAATACAGGTCCACATGGATCCAGAATCAATCCTTGAACAGAGAGTTGGTTGTAGGCTGTATGGCAAGCCCTTCAGTGTACAGATATTTTGATATTATGTAAGGGCCTGTTCACACTATATGCGTTCCTAGCCGTTTTCAGGGAACGCGTACTGGAACAAAAAACGCATAGAAACGGCTCCTAATGCTTTTGAATGGGCTAGTTCACATGTATGCGTATGAGACGCATACGTTTCTCATCCGCATTGCTGCACGCAGTTCTGTGCGATACGCATAGAAACGGACGCAATGAAAGTCTATGGACGCGTATCAAAAACGCGTACTATTAAGTTTTTAGCGTCCGTTTTCCTCTGCGGTTCCCATAATTCTTTTTTTTCCCCTGGGTCACGTGTTTGTGCAAAACGCAATAGAAAACGCATTCAAACACAAGAAAAACGCATGCGTATTTCAACTTGCGTTTCTTTGAATTTATACGCGTTCTACAAACGCAGCAAGTATGAACAGGCCCTTACTGTACGGACTGACAGCAGCAGTATCATAGCATATATACATTTGGGTGGGGGGAGCTTTTGGGGATGAAACGAGAAGACAATTGTTTTGGTCCCAGACTTGCCGGATTCCCCACTGAGCAGAGCAGAATTATGAATGCCTAATGCGTCAGGCGGATCGCTCAAGACCAGTCTTATCACCCAAACGACGGACTGTACACATGCCCGATTTGGCGTGCGGACGACTGAACGATGAGACGTTCAAACGACCCGTCGTTCGGAAAAATCCGATGTGTGTATGGGCCTTAAGAGCAGTACACCTGAAGGAGTCAGCCGATCAACACTCACACATGACAAATGCTGTGTGAACAATGAGGTTACAGGGACATATTGGCTCTTTGGGGCACCCCAGACGTGGTTTTGTTTCCCATAAAATGCAAAATATTTTGTTCTCTATGCCCACCGGGCAATCCTTTGACTCTGGATGCGTTTTTGGTGGATTGGGGATTGAATCTAATCTGTGTGTTTCCTCCACTAAACTTATTACCGCAGGTTCTCAACAAGATCCGGAGATACCAGGCCCGAGCTATTCTAAAAGAAGCTCTTTGTCCCCTAAAGACCATGGTTTGCTCTACTGCAGAGTTCAGCAATAACAGAACCTATCCTGTTGCCGGATCGGCCCTGCTCAGCTCAGACTTCTTCATCTCTCCGCATGGAACCTGAGTGGTGGGGTAGCCTAAAACCAAAAGGATTTTCAGATAATCTGTCTGAGGCTTTGATTCAGAGCAAGAATACAATAACTAAACAAATATATAATTAAGCTTGGAGGATATATAACGCCCGGTGTACAGAGTACTCCAGAGACATTTTACTATCAGCTTCAGTTCAGCCATAGCCCCTGAACAAGCATGCAGCAGATCAGGTGTTTCTGACAAGACTGTCAGAGCTGGCAAGATTAGCTGCATGCTTGTTTCTGGGGTTATTCAGACACTACTGCAGCAATAGATCAGCAGAGCTGCCAGGCAACTAGTATTGTTTAAAAGGAAATAAATATGGCAGCCTCCATATTCCTCTCACTTCAATTGTCTTTAAACCTCCCTGGCGTTCAATTTTTGCGGCCATGCGACCGCGGGAGGGAAATTTTTGCTACAAACTTCTTTTCTATAGTGTAACCAGCACTAGGCTAGCTACACGTGTGCCCCAAGTCCCCCGGCACCACTCTGATCCCCCGATCACTGCTGGCTATATTTACCTATCCACGATCCCGCGAGAACCGCAACTTCCCAGAACAGCTTCTGTCATCGCTATGGCGACGATCAGACATAATGTCTGACGTCATGCGCAGTCCCGATCCTCCCCATAGCGACGCCTGCAGGCTATTGGAGAGGCTGCGCCATCGCGGGTTCCGGGGGGAGGTAAGTATAAGGGCGGCGATAGGGGGGGATCAGAGGGTGTGGGCAGAGATTGGGGGCTACATGTAGCTAGCCAAGTGCTAGCTACGAGATCTAAAACAATTTGTATTAAAAAAACAACTCACCCGGGGCCATGCGATCCCCTGCGGCGGTATGGACGAGCTGAGCTCATCCATACTGCTCAGGTGGTTAAGGTTCAAACTTCAGCCTAAGTGCTTTTCTAGAAAGAAAACTGGCAGAAGAATTTTTTCTCAGTTTCTTTCATGCCTTAAAGAAACTAAGATTGGTTGTTCATTCCAAGCTACTCACATGCAGTGGCGAATCTAGTGGTAATAGCGCCTGTGGCAAGCACTGAATTTGCACCCCTATCCAATTATCATTATTAACCTCTAGAGGACCTCAGTGTTAAACCCCCCTAAAGGCCAGGCCATTTTGCATTAAATTGGCCACTGCGGCTTTAAGGCCAAGCTGCAGGGCCACTCGACACAGCACCCCCCTTTTCTCCCCACCAACAGAGCTCTCTGTTGGTAGGGTCTGATCGCCCTCCCCAATGTTTGTTTGTTTGTTTATTTATTTGTATGTTTGTGTGGTTTTTTTTTTTTTAATAAAAATAAGTGGGTTTTTTTGTCCAGCTGTAAGGCAGCAGGTATAGGGGCCACTGCGGGAAGGGGGGCTCACATCACCCTCCCTCCACATGGGCCCCCCTGCATGGCTGGAGCGCAGGGGTCGGTGTGTAATAAACCCACCTGATCGCTGGCTCCACACGGTGTCCCCTCTCTCCTCTCCCGATCTCTGTATGATGCATTGTTACTACGGGAAGAGAAAGAAAATGGCTGCCGGCGTGGGACACGCTACATGGAGGAGCGATCGGGTGAGTAATTGCACTCCTGACAGCTAATCCAGTCATGCAGGGAGGCGGGGGGGGGGGGGGGTAGTGGAAGGAGAGAGGAATGTCGCGACCCCCTTCCCACTGCTTTCCAGGGGACAAAACTCCCAATAACATAGGAGGTACGTTGCTGGCAGTTAAAGCATTTACCTGCCACGACGTACCTGCTACGTGTTTGGCAGTAAGAGTTAATATTTGCCTCAGAACACAGAGTAGGGATGCCAAGAGCCAAATATAGTGTAGTATGTACTGCTGGTAAAAATGAAGTATAAGAGCTGGTTCACACAGGCTTCTGCTCAGCGTCTCGTTCAAACGCTGTGGGGTTTTTTTTTTACAAGAATGCCGACGTTTAACAGCTTAGCTTTTAATGGCTTTCAGGAGAGCGCTGTGTTTTCTGGGGTTTTGCAGCAAGAGTAATAAGCTATACTTACAAACCAGGGTTACCTCAAAGGCAACCACTGTATAGGCAGGTGGGGAGATTTGACCTGACTCCACTCAAAAAAGCCATTTTCCGTAGATGTGGAAAAAAAGAGGGTAACACCCCTCCATCAGGGGTGGGTGAACTTGATATAGCGTAGTATGGATACATAGGCACTAAAAGTTTAAAACATGAGGAGGCAGTGGTGGGCGTGCCTCCTCCAAGCAGACACAAATATTGCCAATGCGTTTGTCAAATAGAACAAGGTTATTTACATACAACAGGGGACAATGCAACACGGTTTGCATGTACAATAGGGGACAATGCAACGCGTTTTGCATGTTTGATCTCGCTTCATCAGGCAATAACAGAATAATAGCAGATATGGTCAGTAGAAGTGACAGGCACCTCTGTCATGTTTTAAAAGTTTTAGGTACTTTTATTTTTTTGGTGCTCTTGTATCCATACTATGCAATATTTTCCTCAGGTCTCACTTAAATGCCTGCCGAACAGAATTTGGCACCTTTCAGGGCTCGTTTCCAGTAGTGCGGTGCGGAATCGCCTGCATTCCACCGCGGACGAAATCGCATGCGGGTGCGATTCCGCATGCGTTTTTGCCGCGATTTCGCATGCGATTCCACATAGGTAAGGTATATGCGAATTTAACCATGTCACTGCCTGTGTAAATTAACATTAATACCTATGCGAAATCGCATGCGATTTCGCGGCAAAAAACGCATGGTCACCCAGCATGCGATTTCCCTATTAGATACATTAGCGGCGATTCGCGCACATTCCTTCTGCACGCGAAATCTGACGGCTCTGCCGTGCAGATTTCTGCTGCACCAAAAAACGCTCCCACAGCCGCACAAGTGGAAACGGCCCCATCCACTTACATTGCCTATGCGAATCCGCGTGCAGTGCCCGCATGCGGATTCGCTATAGTGGAAACGAGCCCTCAGCATTCTGCATCCATGCAGGACTCAAGGCACCTCCTTGTAGGTGGGGATTAGTTGGATAAGGCAATAGGCAGTGCTCTTTCTTGACATCCATGTCGGGGGGGGGGGGGGGGGGGAGCTTGAGGGGGAGGGGTGTAGACTCCTGTGAGTACAAAGGAGGAGAACTCTCTTGGTGAGTATGTGGGTGTGAAGTTGATGAGGAGCAGCAGAATTTAGTAAGAATGGTAGTGGCTGGGCACCACGCGGAGCTGATGTAGAAGCAAATGCCGCCTCCTCTCTCCTTCCCAGATAATATAACGTCTCTATCGGGTTTGGAAGAGGCTAATGTTTGGGAGATGAAGTGGGTTATCTGGGATGTTATTGTTGAGCCAGGAGCTGAGTGACAGGAGCTCATTGAGCTTACTTGGGAGGGATCAGACGTTTGCTAGGAAGATGGATTGGATGGCCGGAGGATGGATAGACCTAATGAGAGCCCCTGCAAGTCTGCCTCTGTGGCGCTCTCTGCCTGTGTATCGGCTCTAGTGAGAAGGTGGATGTGGCCCCAGATGGACTTCTTTAGGGCTCTGGCATCAGAGAGCACAGCTGATCATTGTTCCCAGCAGAAGTGCGGTGAGGGGGAGACGGGGGTGCGCAGGTGGGGGGCTCCGTATAATGGAGGTGGGAGTCTGGACATGTTTCTTGGGAACATAGTACATAATTGGAGAAGAACATGGTCCAGCAGACTATGTAGGGAGACAGATCCGTATGCAGGCCATCAATAAACAGTAAACACAATAGCGGTAAATAGTCGATCGATATTCAATCACTAATCACCAGATGGTGAATAAGGCAGTCAGTCACATATTATGTAGGCCTCCAATATAGGTAGCCAGATTTGCCACATATTTGGTAGTCATCCCCATATAGGTAGCCAGATGTGCCCCATATCAGGTAGCTACCAATATAGGTAACTAGATGTATCCATTATTATGTAGCCCTCCAATATAGGTAGCCAGATGTGCCCCACATTAGGTAGCCACCCCCATATAGGGAGCCAGACGTGCCCCATATTGGGTAGCCTGGGTTGGGTAGTTGTATGGCAGTTACTTCAAGGGGGATGATCAGGATAGTGACAGGTGTACTGTGACCTCCTCTGTAACAAAGTATGTCCACCCCGACCTCTGCTCTGCTCTGCTCAATATACAACAATCACACAATTACCTCTTCCATCCGTGCTTTCCCTCCACCTCCTGCAACTTCTCCTCCTGCTGTTACGCGTCTTCCTCTCTTTGGTTTCATTATTTCCAGGCTGTGCGTTCCACCTGGGAGATGTGAGATTGCCATCTTGTGGTGAATATGCTAACTGCATCCTCTGTGTAATCCTCGCCACTCAGCCATCTAATACTAAACTTGCAATGTTTCTCTTCATTGAACAAAATCTTAATTGTACAGATGCATTTCATTGCTGGAGATGTAGTATGGATGTGTCACCATAGTTACAGGAAGTTACAGTTTCTTACACCAGGAAGAGGCAGAATTTCTGGAGAATTTGTCTGGACTGGGATGTCCATTTTAAAAGGAACCCGAGTTGAGCATCAAACACGGAGCTCTTCTCCCTTTACTGCATGTCAGCTATATGGTGGATGATAATGATGATCAGTGAACAGGACAGACAAGTTGGGTGATGTCTACAAATACAATCTACAACAAGCTCTTATGGTATGATATGCGCTTATGTAGAGTGACCATACGTCCTGGATTGCCCGGGACACGTCCCGGATTCGGGGTCCGCTGTCCCAGGCAGCATGAGGTCCCGGGAAACGTCCCGCTTTCAGCAGTGGGATGTCCCGGCATCGGGACTCTGGCCACTCTATACTCATGAACTGGCAGCGGCGTCTATAGACGCCGTGCCAGTTCATTGCCCACAGCCCCGTTCCAGCCTCCTCTTCCGGTGTCTGTTCCGACAGCGGCAGGCGAGCAGGGCTACGGCAAGATGGCTGCCGAATCCCTGTATTGGAGACTATTTGTGTCTCCAGTACAGGGCTTCGGGTGCCATCTTGCCGTAGCCCTGTCAGCGCGGGAGACGAGCAGGAGGAAGGTGGTCCCGGGAGCAGCGTGCCAGAGGTCAGAGACTTCTGCCAGGTGAGTAAATGCTTTCTTTTCCAGATGAAATGTTTGCCCGCATTGCGTTTCTTTTCCAGGTGAAATGTTTGCCCGCATTGCGTTTCTTTTCCAGGTGAAATGTTTGCCCGCATTGCGTTTCTTTTCTGGTGAAATGTTTGCCCGCATTGCGTTTCTTTTCTGGTGAAATGTTAGCCCGCATTGCGTTTCTTTTCTGGTGAAATGTTTTCCCGCATTGCGTTAATTTTTTGGTGAAATGTTTGCCCGCATTGCGTTTCTTTTCTGGTGAAATGTTTGCCCGCATTGCGTTTCTTTTCTGGTGAAATGTTTGCCCGCATTGCGTTTCTTTTCTGGTGAAATGTTTGCCCGCATTGCGTTAATTTTCTGGTGAAATGTTTGCCCGCATTGCGTTTATTTTGCACTGACATGTTTGCCCGCATTGCGTTTATTTTGTACTGACATGTTTGCCTGCATTGCGTTTATTTTGTACTGACATGTTGCCCGCATTGCGTTTATTTTTTACTGACATGTTTGCCCGCATTGCGTTTATTTTGTACTGACATGTTTGCCCGCATTGCGTTTATTTTGTACTGACATGTTTGCCTGCATTGCGTTTATTTTGTACTGACATGTTTGCCCTCATTGCGTTTATTTTGTACTGACATGTTGTCCGCATTGCGTTTATTTTCTGGTGAAATGTTTGCCCGCATTGCGTTTATTTTGTACTGGCATGTTGCCCGCATTGTGTTTATTTTTTACTGACATGTTGCCCGCATTGTGTTTATTTTGTACTGATATGTTGCCCGCATTGTGTTTATTTTGTACTGACATGTTGCCCGCATTATGTTTATTTTGTACTGACATGATGCCCGCATTGTGTTTATTTTGTACTGACATGTTTGCCCGCATTGCGTTTATTTTGTACTGACATGTTTGCCCGCATTGCGTTTATTTTGTACTGACATGTTTGCCCGCATTGCGTTTATTTTCTGGTGAAATGTTTGCCCGCATTGCATTTATTTTGTACTGACATGTTGCCCGCATTGCGTTTATTTTGTACTGACATGTTTGCCCGCATTGCGTTTATTTTGTACTGATATGTTTGCCCGCATTGCGTTTATTTTGTACTGACATGTTTGCCCGCATTGCGTTTATTTTGTACTGACATGTTTGCCCGCATTGCGTTTATTTTGTACTGACATGTTTGCCCGCATTGCGTTTATTTTGTACTGACATGTTTGCCCGCATTGCGTTTATTTTGTACTGACATGTTGCCCGCATTGCGTTTATTTTCTGGTGTCCGGGGTAACTGTTACTGCATTTATTATTTAATGGTCATAGATGGCTATGTTTGCTGCTTTGTGGTTACGGTATACTATTAGCATCACACAGTTTCTGCACACCCATGATGCAAAGTCTTGTTTGTCCACATCATGGCGTAAACACTGCTTTCTTATGACTCGCTGTTACATCATTACGTTAGCTCCGCCCATACAATGTCATGACCACGCCCATTTTTCGCAGCGCGCCGCAAACCCCCCCCACAGTCTGCGCTCCTCAGTCCTCCATCCCAGATTGGACCAACAAAAATCTGGTCACTCTAGCTTATGTGAACTTTCGATTTTACTGCAATCCTTCTGTGAACGCAATCTAACTCTTATGGTATGATATGCGCTTATGTGAACTTTCGATTTTACTGCAATCCTTCTGTGAACGCAATCTAACTCTTATGGTATGATATGCGCTTATGTGAACTTTCGATTTGACTGCAATCTGTGAATATTCTGAAGTGCTGTAATACTTTGAATTTTACTATAGCTAAGTGACTGGCTTTGTATATTCCATGAATTAGTCTGCTCCCCTCTGGCTCCATGCTAATTTGGCCCCAACACCTATAGACAATTAAGCAGCTTCCTGCTTAATTACCTGAGTTGTACTGTGATCTGCTACAGGCTGAGCTCATTCCCTCACCTGCATCATTCAGTCTGCAATCAGGCCTGCTAAGCATAGGCTTATCAGGCTTACTAAATAAATGCTACTCTAAGGGCTCGTTTCCACTATCGCGAATCTGCATGCGTCCAACGCATGCGGATTCGCACATGTAATGCAAGTGGATGGGCCTGTTTCCACTGTAGCGTTGTTGAGGTGCGTTTTTTTCAGCGGTAAAAAAACGCACAAAAGAGCCAACGAATTCGCCTGCGAGTGGAATGCATGCGAATCGCCGCTAATGTATTTAATAGGAAATTCGCATGCGGCTATGGTATGCGAATTTTCATGCGAATTCGCATAGGTACCACTGTAATTCAAACAGGCAGTGACATGGTTAAATTCGCATATACCCTCACCTATGCGAATTCGCATGCGAATTCGCGGCAAAAAACGCGCAAAAATTCGCATCCACATGCTATTTCATGGAATTCCAACAGCGGTGGAATCCAGGCGATTCTGCACCGCAATAGTGGAAACGAGCCCTCAGTCGATTAGACCTTGGCCGATTTATGCACCGGTATTTCAAAGGACACCGGTTTCTAAGTACAAAGAGAACGACCGAATTAGACCAGAATTAAGCCAGAAGAGACCAGAAGGAACATTCACAAGACTTTAGCAATCTGATTTACGGTTAGTGCAATAATGTTGTCTCTGCTCTTCATGATTAGCCTGCTTTCCCCTGCTATTCTCAAACCTGTACACTCACTGCATCCTCCTGCTGTCAGCAACACGCTCTACATTTCTCCCTCTCTTTTATCATCTCCACAGGTTGCTTCTCACGAAACTTTCTTATTCATACAACCGCGCTATACATTTCATACTCCAACTACCCATAAATCTAAATCCCACCCTATCCTCCGCTCTCTCTCTGCCTCCTACTACTCCTTGCTGCAGGTGACATTTCACCAAACCCCGGACCCTCTCTGCCGGCTCGCTCCTCACTCTTGCACACTAATCGCACTGCTAACAGCCAACCACATGCACACCGAAACTGCCACAACCTTATTAATATTCCTCTTCTCCCCCCTCCTCCCCCACCTATCTCTGCTGCTCTCTGGAATGCCTGCTCAGTCTGCAACAAACTTCCTTTCATCCATGACCTTTTCAATTCCAACGCCTTCACCTTCTTTGGGGTCACAGAAACATAGCTGATGCCTTCTGACACGGTCTCACCTGCCGCCCTCTCTTATGGGGGATTCCACTTTAGTCACACGCCTAGAAGTGGGAATAAACATGGCGGTGGTGTGGGCATTCTTTTCTCTGATAGATGCTCCTTCAAGCCACTCACCCCCATTCCTTCTCTTTTTCTACCTTCCTTTGAAGTCCATGCAGTCCGTCTATACTCTCCCTCTAACCTCCAGATTGCAATAATCTACCGCCCTACTGGCCCTGCTTCCTTCTTCCTAGATCACTTCTCTGCATGGCTCCTCCAGTTCCTGTCCTCCGATATCCCTACCATCATTATGGGCGACTTTAACATTCATGTTGACACCAACAATTCTGCCGCCACTAAACTTCTGTCACTTACTTCCTCCTACGGCCTGTCTCAGTGGTCCACTGCTCCAACTCACTCTAATGGTCATACACTTGACCTCATATTTACTCGTCTCTGTTCTATCACTGATTTCACTAATTCTCCTCTCCCGCTCTCTGATCATAACTTAGTAAACTTCTCTCTCTCCTCCTCTCTTCCTAACACCCTGCCTCAAGCACACTCATATACACGCAGGAACTACCGCAACATGGACATGCAATCTGTCTCTGATGCCTTGGCACCTCTCCTCACACAACCATTCACTGACCCTGACTCAGCAGCTGCACACTATCACTGCTCAATCACGCAAGTCATGGATGAAATCGCACCCCTCACCAATGTCCGCCCACACCGTGTCAGTCGCCAACCCTGGCTGACCAAAGCTTCTAAACAGCTAAAGGGGTGCTCTAGGGTAGCTGAACGCCGTTGGAGAAAAAAATAATACTAATGAGGATTTCATTACTTACAAAAAAGAGTTGAAGAAGTTTAAAACCGCTCTCTCTTCTGCAAAACAATCATACTTCTCCTCCCTCATATCCTCCCACTTGCACAATCCAAAGCGCCTGTTTAGTACTTTCAACTCCCTTCTCCGTCCACCCCCTCCTCCTCCTTCTTCATGCTTATCAGCTGAAGAATTTGCAACATACTTTACAGATAAAATTGCAAAAATCCGTAGTGTGTTTTCTACGCAGACATCAAACTCCATCTCCACTCCTCTTATTGACTGCTCTCTTTCCAGTTTCTCTCCACTCTCCGAACATTCACTCTCTTCCCTTATCTCCAAATCCCATCTAACCACCTGTTCATTGGATCCTATCCCATCACATCTCATTCCACAGCTATCCACATCCCTCATCCTTGCCCTAACATCGCTGCTTAACCTATCCCTCTCCACCGGAATTTTTCCATCCTCACTCAAGAGGGCTGTTGTAACACCACTACTTAAAAAAACATCTCTAGACCCCACCGAACTTGCTAACTACCGCCCAGTGTCACTTCTTCCATTTGCATCTAAATTACTTGAACGCCACATTCATGCTGAACTAAGTCAGTATTTATCTGCAAATTCCTTGCTTGATCAGTTCCAATCTGGCTTCCGGCCAAACCACTCCACAGAAACAGCCCTCACCAAAGTAGCCAATGATCTCCTCACAGCTAAATCCAAAGGCTATTATTCCATACTCATCCTTCTAGATCTGTCATCAGCATTCGACACTGTCGACCACACTCTACTCCTACAGATCCTTTCATCTATAGGAATAAAGGACCTCTCTCTCTCCTGGATATCTTCCTACCTCTCTGGAAGGTCTTTCACTGTTTCTTATTCAGATAAGGCCTCCTCTTCACATCCTCTTTCTGTAGGGGTACCTCAAGGCTCTGTCCTCGGTCCCCTCCTCTTCTCCATCTACATACACGGTCTTGGTAACTTAATCAACTCATTTGGTTTCCAATACCACCTATATGCAGACGATACACAACTGTACCTCTCGGCCCCAGACCTTAACTCCCTCCTCACACGGGTTCCCGACTGCCTGTCCGCTATTTCCTCTTTCATGTCCTCTCGCTTCTTAAAACGTAATATGAATAAAACTGAACTAAGGCTGCTTACACACAGGGACGTTACAGGCGCACTAACTGCGCCTGTAACGCTCCCCCAACGCACAGCAATGTAACACAAGTGGGCTGTTCACACAGCCCACGTTGCGTTACATGTAACGCTGAACGTTGTCCGGAAAGTGCAGCATGCTACAGCGTTAGAGCGGCTATAGCCGCGTTAGACTGTTTGCATATGCTCAGTGGGGGGCGGAGAGGAGGCGGGGGGAGCCAGCTACAGTAGCCGCGCACATGGCTACTTAATATTCACTGCACTGGCGGCCACTGATTGGCCGGCGGGACCACGTGATGTGGAGTGTCTCGCTCCGCATCACGTGGTCCCGCCGGCCAATCAGCGCCACTCTGAGAGACCTTAGAGGGATAGAGCCGCCTAACACGGCTCACTCTACCGTCCTCTCTTGCAGCACCATACGTTGTGTTAGGTGCACGTTATGTGACCTTAATGTAGCACCTAACGCAACTTCTTGGTGTGCAAGTAGCCTAATAGTCTTTCCACCATCCCTGTCCACCCCTTTGCCTGATATTACAATAAATGTTAGCAACACGTCTATAACATTAGTTCCCAAAGCACGGTGCTTGGGGGTAATATTTGATTCTTCTCTCTCGTTTACTCCTCACATTAACTCCCTAACCAGTTCCTGCCATTTCCAACTGAAAAACATAGCACGTATCTGACCTTTTCTCTCCCATGACACAACCAAAATGTTAGTACATGCTCTTATTATATCTCGATTGGACTATTGCAATATATTGCTTGGTGGACTTCCAACTAACCGACTAACACCGCTCAATTCTGTACTGAACTCTGCTGCTCGACTCATTCATCTCTCCTCTCGCTCTTCCTCTGCTGACCCTCTCTGTCAAGCTCTTCAATGGCTACCAATTAATGAGAGGATTCAGTTCAAACTCTTAACCCTAACCTACAAAGCTATCCACAATCTCTCTCCCCTGTACATCTCCTCACTAGTCTCCAGATACCAACCCAACCACAATCTCAGATCTGCACACGAGCTTCTTCTATCCTCTTCTACAATTACCTCCTCACATTCACGTGTACAAGACTTCTCACGTGCCTCACCCCTCCTCTGGAATGCCCTTCCACAACACATCCGCCACTCTCCCACCTTTGAAATCTTCAAACGCTCCCTCAAAACCCACCTTTTCCGACGAGCATATTCTCTAGCTTAGGCCATGCACCCACTAAATAACCTAATTACTCACTGCCTGTACATATACTGTATACATCCCCACCTCTTGTTTCCACCCCATTCCTTTAGATTGTAAGCTCGCAAGGGCAGGGCTCTCACCCTTTTGTGTCATGGACTGTTATTAATTTATTTGCTTGCACACTGTTAGACATTTATACATTTTAGTCATCATGTTAAATCAAATTGTAATCAGCAGTGCTGTATCTTGTATCAGTGTTCATATTTGATGTATATCATTATCTGTATCATTATGTATCCCTTGTTTGTTTTCTTACAATGTACAGCGCCACAGAATATGTTGGTGCTTTATAAATAAATAATAATAATAAGCTCTCCAGTCAGGGCCAGGCTGCCCTTGTGACTTTCCTCCCCTCTTCCACTCTCCCTCTCTGAACCCTGATCTCTCTAATCCCTCATTCATATCCTCTTGTACATGACCCTGCTAAACAGCACAGCTAAAAAAGACTGGCAGAGCAGAAATCGCCTCCCCTCCCCCTCTCAGTCCTCCTCATGTTCATTCAGCTTTCCTGTCCATACACAAACAATCAGATCCGGACTCGACCCTTAAAGAGGAACTCTTCTGTATTTATTTCATATTTATGTGGTTGTACAGCAAACTGAAAGCACAATGTTTCGGGCTACATGCCCTTTCTCAAGTGCTCAACCATCAAACAAACTGAAGCTTACATATAGACAAACTTACATAGACACACCCCTCCCAGCAATTGGGGGGCGGGCACAACACTTTTCCAAAATTTTAACCCTTACTGTCAAAAGGACAAACACCAATTATAAGAAGCACCTTAAACTGAAGTTCTCGTTGAGGCCGCCGGGGGACTGCGATCCCAGCCTGTCCATCCACCAAGCCTCAGGCCTAAGCAACTCCTTTCTATATTCTCTTCCCTCATGATGTTGGACCACTTCAAGTACCTGCCACCGAAGCTGGCTCACATTATGATTACATTCAGCGAAATGCCATGCTAGGGGATATTCCCTCTTTTTTCCCTCATCTTTTTCCCCTTTCTCTTTTAGTGATTCAGGATTGCGTATATTGCTCTTGTGTTCGTTGAGCTTCATTTTGATGTCCCTTGAGGTCTGACCCACATAGGGCAAACCGCAAGGGCACTTGATGAGATACACGACACCTCTAGTGTCACATGTGGCAAAGTCTCTGATGGGAATGGGCTCTACTGATCTCATGCTCTGGACATTGGGGCCCCTAATAATACTGTTGCAATGTTGGCAATTAAGACATGGAAAAGTGCCTTTCCTAGGGGTACCCAAAAATAGTTGGCGGGGTAATTTAATCCTCCCAATATCGGCCCTTACCAATTGGTCTTTGATAGATTTACCCTTACGGTAAACAAATCTGGGTGGAACTCGGCAGATCTGGGCAAGCTGGGGATCCGCCTCCACCAGCGACCAAAAACTGCAGGACAGTGTCCCGCAGAATCGGGGACTCCCTGCAAAATGTAGTAATGAAATTTACATCAGTGTCACCATCCTCATCAGCATGTACTCTATACGTTCTCAGTGCTCCTCTATCCATTGCTCCCACCTCTTTGGCTAGTTCCTCACATCTTCTCTGATTGTAGCCTCTTGTCACAAAATCCTGAGTCAGGAGTTCGGCCTGTTTCCAATATAAAGTATCATCAGATGTGATATGTTTCAATCGAATATATTGACTCTTAGGGAGTCCATTAATCAATTGCCTGTCTGACCTTCCGGCTGTCACCCCCCCCTCAGGGTGGCCAGCCTTCCCGCAGGGGTCCCCTGCTCTACAGAGGGGACACTGCTCCTTATCAGTCAGGGACTCCCTCTCCAGGAGTCCTTGACTGCAGTAGAGTCTTCTCTACTTATTGGACCACCTGCTACCCCGGTGGTCCAAAGGTTACTGTTGCACCAAAACACTTACACACTCAGGTGTCTAGAGGTTAGACATGTTTGATTATTGGCGATACTGCAGATCCCCAATAATCAGGTATATCTGTATTCTTGGGGATACTGCAGATCACCAAGAATCAGATTCTCTCTCTGGTTGCTGACACCTATCGTTACAGAAACCATTCTTGTCCGTATTTTTGCGATATAAATCCGTCTCGAAACCCTTGCCTTTCTAATTTCTATGTCGAGAAAGTGAAGCGACTCCACACTATATTCCATTTTGAATGTAAGAGTGGGATGTTTCGTCTCCCGGGAGCATCCGAGGATACTGCAAATTCATTGACAACCTGTTCTTTGGTTGGACGGGGTCTGAGGAGGTGCTTGGCCTGTTTTTCCAAGAAATCAATACGGAACATCCCACTCTTAAACCTTAATCTTAATTAAGATTATTAAAGGACTTTTTTCGTGGTTGTGTTTTTATTTCATTTAACCCTTTGTGGAAATAGGTAAGGGGTACTTTGTACCACTATACTCATTTCTCCGGGGAGGGGGTTGGGCATCTGGGGTCCCCTTCTTAAAGGGGACTCCCTGATGCCACCATGATCACCCACACATCTTCCTGGGGCACCGGAGGTGGGGAAGAGCCCTTTGTTCATGGATTGGACAAGGGCTCAGGGGGAGAGGGGAAGGCTTGGCCGCCCCTCTCCCCCGGAGCCCCCCCATACCATGGACCATGTGGGCAGGTATAGCTCAGGGTTAAAAAAAAAACCCAGTTGGTCGGGGATCCGCATTCTGGCTATCCCAGCCTGCATGGGGGACAAGGGGTTACAGAGACTCAGGAGGGGGGACCCCACGTCACTTTTTTTTCAGATTTCCCACAGTCAGAACATTCCCCAAAAATACAATTTTTTTAATATATATTGTTTCCCACTATTTTTTTAACATATCCTGCAAATTTGGGGTTGCTAGGATGTAAGGGGCCTTTGCTATTAACTTCTGGGAAATATTTCCCATGATCTGTCATTGACCGGCATTTAAATGTATCGTTTTTTTCTTTAAACTATTAAAATCAATTTTTTTTTAAAAAGTATAAGGTCTTTTTGCAAAATAAAATTTCCCTCACATTGCGTTGTGTGTAACATGGTAGCAATATTTAGAAAGTGCTGCATGCTGTGCATTCTCTGCGTTATTAGCTACGTTGGACTGTTTGCACATGCTCAGTAATGTTTTTGATTTTTTTTTTAATGTGACGCATGCGCCATTTTCGTTCTATCAGTATGCAACGAAAATGTCGCACCGCGAGACACATAACGTAGGGCAGTTTAACGTCACACTTCAAAAGTGACATGCGTTGTGTTAGGGGCACGATGTGCGACCAAAATGTCGCATCAAACGCAACGTCCTAGTGTGGAAGAGCCCTTAAAGAAAGATGAGCTTATTATTACACAGCTGAATGGAAGGCTCATGGTGAAGAAACTGCCCGGACAGGAAAGCCAGCTTGTGGGCATATTTGCAGGGTGCTGGCACTCGGATGGTCGCAGGCCAGTTCCAGTACATATGGCACAATCTGAAAGTCAAGCTTTGTAGATGGTCAGGGCTGAGGTTTGCAGTGTTCATCATGACATACAGTATATAGTGAGTGGGAATGGCACACCATTGCCTGACACGGTGGGAGAGCAGGAAAAAATACACCCAGTCGCGGTTGGTGATGGTGACAGTGTGGTCCACGATGGTACCGGGAGCAGGGGAGACAAATGCTCTGGACACGAAGCAGTACAGATTGGTGCTGATCCTTTTTTGCACTACGATGACAATTATGCGAGGGGAATAATTTTCAAAAGTACCAAAGCAGGTCTGTAACTGCGGGATCTTCTGACAATCCATGATCTGGGTACACCACAATCTTCTCTGGCAGAGCATGATTTACCTCATAGTATTTCTGGAGAGCTGCCACAAGGCACAGCTTCAAGCCATCCATACTATCCTGATGTGGTAGCTGAAAGATTACACAGAAGTAGCAGAAGGTCAGGCAAGAATTTATACTAGCCACAACAAATCCTGTCACTGAATGGGAACTCCAGCCAGCATCATGGTAGATCCATTCTGATCACCATTACATTTTTCAGGGGAATGTCCATCTGACACTCCATCTCGGTACACCACAATGTTCTCTGGCAGCACATGATTTACCTTGTAGTATTTCTGGAGAGCTGCCACAAGGCACGGCTTCAAGCCATCCATACTATCCTGATGGGGTCGCTGATGAAAGACTACACAGAAGTAGCAGCGGGTCAGGAAAAAATTTATGTTGGCCACACAACAAAGCCTGTCACTGAACGGGAACTCCGGCCAGCATCATGGTCCATCCATTCCGATCACCATCAGATTTTTCAGGGGATTGTCCACTCCCCACAGCTCTCCTTCAAGCTTGCAATTTAACTGCAGCTACATTTTCTGTGCGATACTTTTCAGTTTTGTTGGATTAGAGATTGCTTTCACATTCCCAACTTGAGAAGGCACAGGTGTTTGTACGCAGCACAAGATAGTGTCAACTAATGACAACGCTTTGCAGCTGTTTGTGGCGGTGCGAGTTTGGTCTGTCAGTGTGAAGCAGTACACTACTTACACCACATGATCGATGTATACACATGCAAGATGTTTCTTAAAGCACTTTATGTCTCCAATTTAGCAATGCAATGTGATTTATGCCCTTTAGGGATTGTAACCCTATTCTGCGTCAAATACAGAATTTTCCGATTGACTTTATTGTGGCCATAAATAGTCACTGTATGTTTTAAAATTCACCTGCCCATTGAAGTCTATGGTGGTTCGCGCAAACTTTTGCAGCGGTTCGCAAAACCAAAATCTGATGTTCGGGCCATCTGTACACCTTAGAAGGAACAACAGCAAAGATGAGGACATTATACAACAGAGTCAGGAGTTAGGACTGATATTTCTGGCCCGGGGTAACCACTACCATTGATTAATAGAGTTGATAGAGCCTACTGTAGGGCCAGATCCTCCTCAGATGTGAATCAGTTGAAAGACAGGGAGGAAAAGATTGAGTAAGACTGGCGGGGGGGGGAGGGGGGGAGAATGCTAACATCCCCTTTATCTTTGAATTCTCCCCAATGGTGAAAAACAATCTGTACCTCAATTTGTAGAAACTGGGATAAATTGAAAGAATCTCCCAAGTTAAAGGACAGAATTCCTAACAGACTCTTGGTTACCTTCCATAGAGCCAAAACCATTGTGGATCTACTTGTAAAAAGTGAGTGTAGGGCACTGTCAGGAATGGTGGAATTACCTCAGCGGTGGAAAGCAACGCAACCACCGCTTCCGCGTCTGACGTCATGGCGGCTGTCGCAGCAACGTCGCAGGCATCCCTCGCGGCCTCCGGCAGAACTGGTCTCTCTGCCGCGCATTGGGTCAGGTCGGCACGCTCGCGTACAGAGCGGCAGGACCTTTATGGACTTAGGAGACGAGTCAGCTGACCGGCTGGTCAGCTGACATCTGGCTGCTGTTCTCCTTGCTGATTGGTGGAAGTATTCTGGGCGGGACGCTTGGAATTGCCTTCCTGCATTTAAGCATGGTGATGTCACTAGTTCATTGTCTGTTGTTGCTGAAACTTCGCAGTGAAAGCTCTCAGACCTTAGTCAGATCCATGTGTGCTTGAACCGGCAGGACCCCGTGGATTCGCACTTAGCTTAGGATTATTATTATTACTGTATTTGATTATTACTGTGTATTACCTTTGCCTGTACCTCCGACTACTCTCTGCCTACCAATTCTGTACCTCTGTCAATCTGATCTGTTGCCGACATCTGCCTGAACACTCACTCTGATTTAGCTTTTCGAATCTGTACCTCTGCCAATCTGATCTGTTGCCGACTTCTGTCTGAATACTCACTCCGATTTTGCCTTACGATTCTGTACCTCTACCTGACCGACCTGCTACCGACTTTGCCTGTTCGACCACTCTATTGTTAAGTGATAGCCCCTATCACTGAAGGGCTATCACTCTCTAGTGCTCTGATATATTACTGTGCACCCAAACACGTGTGATCACACTTTGAATAAAATACTGACTAAAATACTGACTATTGTGCTACCTCTACCTGACCGACCTGTTACCGACTTTGCCTGTACGACCACTCTATTGTTAAGTGATAGCCCCTATCACTGAAGGGCTATCACTCTCTAGTGCTCTGATATATTACTGTGCACCCAAACACGTGTGATCACACTTTGAATAAAATACTGACTATTGTGCTGATAGAGCTTGTTCTGATCATCAGATACATCACTGATCATTATATAACAACAGACCAACATTATGGAGGCTTTATGCCAGCAGGTCCAGGCCTTAACCACAGCAGTGAAGCAGTTAACCACCACTGTTAACTCACAACAGGCACAATTGAACCTTTTGTCTGATGCTGTGCGTACTTTGCAGGGCCCTGCTTCGTCAGCGCCTCCTACTCATGTCTTGGAGCCCAAGATGGCCCTCCCAGTAAAATTTTCAGGAGATAGATCAGATTTTAGAAACTTTATAAACAGATGCATGTCTTATTTTGAGATGAGGTTTTAGTTCACAGAAGAATGCATTCTTATGCTTAGTCACCTATACTGTGCAGAAGTACCCAGGTAAACATTGGTGTCCTATCTCTGGCCCTGTAACATGCATAGTGCAGACATGCAAACACATTCATTGCATCAAACCTATCAATGGATTAGGAGCACACATCCTAACATCCTCTCCTGGGACAGACAGTGCATCTTACCAATCGCACAAGGGAGCTAACGTTATGTGTCCATGTGCACCATGCGCATACACCAGCATAAGCTGTGTGCATGCTGACAAACACATACAGGGGAAGGAGGGAGTGCACTGAATTAGACCCTAGCCACAGGGGTCAGTAACAAGAAAAAAATACATATATCCAGGTACATCGCCTCTAGGTAAGACATTAAATAAGTTATTAAGGAAAGGGAGGTGCTGAATGGGGTATGGCTAGAAAACAGTAAAAATCTATTAACCCTTCGCACTCTCGCATGCAAATGTTCAAACAAATGCATTCACAGATTCACTCATCCAGGCACAACTGTTATCCCTACAGCTAAGCCGGGGTTTTAGTTCACAGAAGAATGCATTCTTATGCTTAGTCACCTATACTGCGCAGAAGTACCCAGGTAAACATAGGTGTCCTATCTCTGGCCCTGTAACATGCATAGTGCAGACATGCAAACACATTCATTGCATCAAACCTATCAATGGATTAGGAGCACACATCCTAACGTCCTCTCCTGGGACAGGCCGTGCATTTTACCAATCGCACAAGGGAGCTAACGTTATGTGTCCATGTGCACCATGGGGGTACAGAGAGAAGTCTGTTGGCAGAAAAGCACAGACTGCTATTACTCTACTGTGGTTATTATACAGAAGACCCCTTTTCCCTCATCCTGGCACACCTTGCATAAAAGATTCTGGGGAAGGGGGATGCGGGAGGCAGATACATTTCACATGGATTAGGCCTGAAAGATAAATCGAAATTAAACCAAAATTGCGATCACCAAGGTCACAATTTCAGAATAGTGAAAGCAGCAATTTCTGTGATTACGTCATTTTCGCATGGGGGAAGTTTGAGTCCCGCAGCATCGGCAGTGCTGGACATACCTTCCACATGAGTCCAACGTTGTCCATCCTCTCTTGCCATCTGCTGACTCTTGTACATACTTCCTGGTCCCTGTATGTCACTTGACATACAGGAAGTATGCCATGCATTAGAGCTTGCAGGAGACAAAGTGGATAGACTGGGCATCGCTGGACTCTTGCTGGAAGGTATGTCCAGCACTGCTGCAGCTCGGGGGCACAGAAGAGACACAGAGGGAGCACAAAGGGGGCAAGATAGAGACCCAGAGGGGACACAAAGGGGCACAAAGAGAGACACAGTACACAAAGAGAGCTGGTGATAGAGGCACGCAGAGGAGGGGAACAGTGCCTGATTTGAAAGAAATCATGAATTGAATCGAAATTGCGATTTCTGACAGAAATCACTCAATTACATTTTTCCTAAAATCGTTCAGGCCTAACATGGATTACTGTTCTTATGGAGGGGAACAGGGACAGATATAGGCTGCCTGTTCTGATTACTTGGTGGGGAGGGGGTGAAAGATACTGGCTGCACAGTTACATGGCTTACGAAGGGGGAGTGGATAATTGCTGCACTTTGGGACCAGGAGGGTTACTGGCTGCAATTGGGGACCAAGAAGAGTTATTGTTTGCAATACTTTTTACGGTGCAGCCATTAAACCCTCCTTGTCCCCAAGTGGAACCAGTAATTTTACTAGGTAGACTTATACTGGAGTCATTAAATCCCAGCTTTAGACAATCAGAGATTGGGGTCAATTTATACAAGAGATCGACTTATACACAAGGTCCGAGCATATACGGTAGTTATTATTATATAGCTCTTTCTTCTTTCTTTTCCCTCTTTCTATATAAATATATATATATTTATACAATACAATACAATAACATTTCTATAGCGCTTTTCTCCCATAGGACTCAAAGCGCTTAGGCTCTCTCAGATTTAGTAATTGGTAGTAGGATGAAGTATTCACACAACAAAAGTTATAAAATGCCAAACTGAACAGGTGGGTTTTCAGTCTGGATAAAACACGGCCAGGGATGGAGCTGTCCTGATCTGTTGAGGTAGGGAGTTCCAAAACGTAGGGGCAGCATGACAGAAGGCTCTGGGACCAAAAGTTTCCAAGTGGTATGACTAGATTATTAGAGCCTGTGGATCTGAGAATGCGGGGATTGCTACATAGCTGCAACATATCTTTCATGTATCCAGGGCCCGGATTATTCAGGGATTTAAATGTCAGTAGGCCGATCTTGAATAGGACCCTCCATTCAATAGGTAGCCAGTGAAGGGAGTGCAGGACTGGCGTTATGTGGCAGTGACGGGGTTGGTTGGTTAGCAGTCTGGCAGCAGTATTCTGTATCAGCTGTAGGCGGTACAAGACCTTTTTTGGAAGGCCAGTGTAGAGAGCATTACAGTAGTCCAGTCGGGATGTGATGAAGGCATGGCCTAAGGTTGGCAGATCTTCTGGGGGGATGAGGTGCTTGATTTTTGCAATGTTCTTCAGGTGAAAATAGGATGATTTCACCACAGCAGAGATTTGAGTTCTGAAGTTTAAATTCCCATCAATTAGAACTCCCAGGCTACGCACATGATCAGAGCTGCGTAGATCCGTGCCTCCTATTCCCAGTGATGAAGACTGCAAGTTAAGTTGTTTTGTTATCATGCTCTGCCCTCCAATCAGAAGGACTTCAGTTTTGTCTGCATTTAGTTTCAGCCAGTTGTCATTCATCCCCTGCTGTAGTTCACATAAGCAGGCGTTTATAGTTAGAGTTGGGTCTGTCACACCAGGCTTGAAGGAAAGATATAGTTGGGTGTCGTCTGCATAGCAGTGGTATGTCAGGCCATGTTTTTGGATTAGTTTTCCAAGCGGTAACATGTAAATTGTGAAAAGCAGGGGAGAGAGGATTGAGCCCTGGGGCACCCCATACTTAAGTGATACAGGGGTGGACAGGAAGGGCCCTATAGACACTTTGTGGGTTCCGCCACTCAAGAAGGATTGGAATCACTGAAGAACTATGCCATCAATGCCGCAGTATTCCTCCTGTAGCCTGTTTATCAAGATGTCATGGTCAACTGTATCAAAGGCTGCAGAAAGGTCTAGCAGTATGAGGATCGAGCACTCTCCTCTGTCTCTTGCCATGAGCAGGTGGTTGCATATCTGGATGAGGGCAGTTTCAGTGCTGTGGTGTTTCCTGAAGCCAGACTGGAATGGGTCATAACTGTTGTTTTGTAGGATTTTGGCTTCTAGCTGGAGGTCAACAGCTTTTTCAATTAGCTTGCCCAGAAAGGGGAGGTTAGAGACAGGTCTGTAGCTGGTCATTGCATCTGGGTCCAGGGAGGGTTTTTTGAGGAGAGGCCTGATGATTGCTTCCTTCAGTAAAGCAGGAAATATCCCTGATTGTAAGGAACAGTTAACAATTTTGAGGAATACCGGTACGAACAGGTCGTGGCAGTTCAACATGAACTGTGTTGGGCCAGGATCCAGGTCACAGGTAGTTAGGCCGGAGGTGAAGGAGGATGCTTGATGTGACTTCTTCATCAATTTCTTTGAAGTTTGACCAAGGTGTTAAGTTGTATCTGCTAATGGTCTTCGGCGCTATATTAGGCTCAGATGCTGTAAGTTGGATGGCGTACCTTATAGCGGAGACTTTCTCTGTGAAGAAATGGGCAAATTGGTCACAGAGGTCCTTTGAAGACTCGATATTACGTTTTTGACATGCCAGGTTGCAGAGTTTTTCCACTGTGCGGAACAGTTGGGCTGGTTTGTTAACTGCATTTGCAATCTCTTGTGATAGAAAGGATGATTTTTTTCCCGTGATTACCTTTTGGTAGTTCTTCAAGTTACGGATTAAGGCATGTTTGTCTTCTGGGGACTGAGATTTGCGCCACAGTCTCTCAAGTTTTCGGCCTTGTCTTTTCAGCTCTTTTATAGAGTTATCAAACCACTGTGCATGATGGTGTGGAGTAAGATATTTGGTGCACAGAGGAGCAATGGTCTCAAAGGTGGAGGACACACATTTGTTGTACTTACACACCAGAGTATCAGGGTCCAAGCTGGAGTCAGTCAATTCATCAAAGCTAAGGTTATCTCGGATATGTTGAGGTGTTAGCCCTTTTAACCGGCGGTATTTTATTTTATTCTTGACCTGGTGTTTGACAGCTGGTATCTATACTAAAATGTGTTTGACTCTAGACTTTATTCTCGGCCTTTAAATTGATATATTACTAATTTTAAAATGTTACTATGAAGGAAAATTAACCAGGATAGAAAGGACCAGCGTGGTTTGAATTATAAAACAACATGTTTTTCTTATGAAAACTTTATGGTATGCGCGAGTAAGGGGCGTGGTGGGGGGGCGTGACTTTAGTGTCCCTTTTTCTCATCTCAAAAAGTTGGGAGGTATGAAAATAGTAGTAGTATGGATTAACCTTTCTACTTGGTCCAATTAGAGATATCTTTTTTCAAGAGTAGCACAATTAGAGTAAAGCCACTGGGCACCGGTGGGAATGCTTCCAAAGTTTTGTAACAGGGTGATTCTGACAGAGTATTTAGACTACCATGGGTCCACTCAAACAGGTCAGAGTAATGCTGCTTTAAGAGCAAAAGGCATCACCCCTTTAACAGGCCCAGCCACAGGAAGCCCCTCCCAGGAATCTGCAAAGGGCTCTTCTGCCCTATACTCTGTGCTCAGTACAGCTCGGGTGGATGGAGTGAGAGGAGCAGAGGCAAGTTACTCACTACCCATCTTGGAGCAGTACCCAGTTTGGAAGCGTGCTGGCGGCTTCAGAGCGAAACAGCAAGCATTGGAGTGTAAGACCTCTGCTCTACCAGGCAAACCATCCAGAGAGAAGTCCAGAGCACTGTGGACACAGTGGGGTGGTGTGAGGCCTGGTCTTCTAGAAACTTCTGAGGCCTGATACAGTCTGCTGAGTGAGATGAGACCAGCCTGCAGAAGCTGAACTGCTCAGGAGGACTGTGATGCAGAAATCTTGGAAAGCGCAAGTACCAGAAACTGAATCCACTGAATTCTGTTACACCAGTTTACAGAACTGTCTATTGAAGTTATATGTACATTACCTTTGCTTACTAGTACTGCCAGACATGCTGGGACTTGTTGTCCTACTGGACTGTGTTCTGTGATAACACAACCCTTTGCATAGTGCTTCCTTTCAGTTTGCATATATTTGATGTGTTGCAGTTATACGTTTGTGATTTCCACTGCTAAGAATTCTTCACTAAAATAAGATTTGTTTAACTTTCAACTGTTTGTGATCCTTTGGTTCCACTACACACACCTGCGGTTACATTTTGGCGCTGCAAGCAGGGTTCTGACCATGGATCAAAATCTATCTTCCTCCACATTATCAGGTGGGTCTGCACCCAACCCCCCTTCAGTGGGCGGGGCTCCGTTCGCTATTCTTCCAGTTGGAGCATTAGCTCATTATTTGCCAAAATACACAGGATTGGCCAAAGATCTCAGTGATTGGGCAGAGCGGCTACGTGGGCTTATCCGTTCTCATTCTGTGCCAGAAGCCCAGCAGCCAGAAGTTGCTTTAAGTGCCCTTGAAGGGGAGGCTCGTCGCACAGTATTCCATTTGCCTGAATCAGAAAGAGATACAGTTGATAAGATTGTAGCCTACCTTGAGAAAATCTTTGGGGACCAGGGATCCCTGCATGGCCTACAGAAGCAGTTTATGACCCGGGTACAGGGTGCGGATGAAACTATCCCCCAATATACAAATGCTTTGCAAGATCTTGTAGCTGCAATCCATAAAAAAGAGCAGCCAGGAAAACCAGTATGGGCAGCCCCAGACCTGTGGCTAAAGGAGAAATTTATGCAGGGACTCTGTAACAGGAGAGTAAAGGAAAAAATACGTGAACGTATGAATACATCTCCTGACCTTACATTCTCAGCACTGCTAGCCCATGCTATTGCCCTCTCGGCAGAAGAAGAAAGCAGTAGGCATATTGTTGCTCATCAGAATTTCCCTGTGAATGAGACTTTAGTTAGCACAACAACTGTGCCAACTACGACAGCCCCTGCAAAGACCTTGGAGATGGTAGTCCGTGATCTGGCGGAGACAGTTAGTGGGTTACAGGCGGAGGTGGCCCAAATGAGAAGGGCAAGCCAGTACCTTCATAATAGAGATGTGGCGAACGGTTCCCGAACCGTTCGCCGGCGAACATCTCTAAATTCATGGGCCTCTTACTACTTCCGGGTCGCAATGACCCGGAGTAGTACGCCTGCGCTGCCCGGCGGAGCGCGTCTTAGATCGCGCTCCCGTTGCCGGGCACTCTCTGCGCATGTGCGTGACGTCATGAGTGACGTCATGAGTGACGTCACACTCATGCGCAGAGAGCGCCCGGCAACGGGAGCGCGATCTAGGACGCGCTCCGCCGGGCAGCGCAGGCGTACTACTCCGGGTCATTGCGACCCGGAAGTAGTAAGAGGCCCAGAGAGGTTCGCCAGGCGAACTGTTCGGCCCAACACTACTTCATAATAGCTCATCTTCACAGTCCAGGGAAGGAACTTCTGATGTGGGCCCAGAATGCTGGAACTGTCATAAAAGGGGACATTTATCCCGTGCATGCCCTCAGAAAAGGAAACCTAACCGTACGGAGTCGTTAAACTAGCACGCCCTGCTGTGAGGAGTCACATGGCTGGGCGAAATCAAGAAGAGACTCCACACACAGAAATGTCAAAATTGGTGGGAAATTCCCCAATAGTCAAAGGCCTGTTTGAAGGAAAAGAAATAGAATGTCTGTTTGATACTGGGTCACAGGTGACCATCATAAATGAGGGACATTACCGATAACTATTTCCAGGTCTACGGACTGACTCTGATGCCCCATGGGTGACCCTAACAGCTGCTAATGATCTGCCAATACCTGTAGTGGGTATCACCTGGATGACTGTCGAATTATGGGGCCTGAAGCTTGGGCAGAGAGGGGTTGTAATTGTGAAAGGAGATGCCACCCATAAGCCACCTGTTATCCTTGGTATGAATATTCAGGATCTTGTAGATGTGGACTGTTCCAAACAAAATGGGATCTCAGGGGCCCCCAGAACAATTCATATGGAGTTGAAAACCCTTCGTAAAAACAGGAGGCCCAAAGAGAGACTGATGCACTTTCTGAGAAAGTGGGAGTTGTCAAGGTGTTTAGCAGAGAAGTTTTGGAAGTAGCTCCACAGCAGGAAACGGTGATCTATTTACCTGTCGGTTTGCAAAGGTTGCTGCAAGGGCTCACAGTGATGGTTGAGCCGCTGCCAATCACTGAAAGACCATGTTTGGCTCTGACTTTGGCTGTGGTGCAACAAGGCAAGGTTCCGGTGAGGATATGTAACTTTCAACCAAGCCCTCTACGTATCCCATCAGGTACCACACTGGCTGAGCTGTATTCAGTATCCCAGGTCTCAGCAGTGGAGCCTCCACAGATTCAGCTAAAGCATAGAAGGGGACAACAGTTTGAAGCCAAGGTGTTTTCTGTTTCCAATTGTTCTGGGCCCACGAGATCCTGGAATGGGGAAGCCATCCTCCAACAAATACCATTATCTGCAGGAGATCTTTCACCAGGAGAAAAAGAAGCTTTTACCAAGCTGCTAGACAAGCATGCTAAAGCCTTTTCCCAGGGGGACCATGACCTTGGCTGTGCCTCTGGAGTGGAGCATGAGATCGTTACCAGTAATTCTGCTCCTATTAGGGAGCGGTTCAGAAGTATTCCACCACATCTCTATCAAGATGTTAAACAAATGATCACTCAAATGCTGGAGCAAGGGGTGATTGAAGAGAGTAAAAGCCCATGGGCCGTGCCAATAGTTCTTGTGAAAAAGAAGGATGGGTCATTGCGCTTCTGTGTGGACTACCATAAGCTGAATGCTGTTACAGTACGGGATGCATACCCTCTGCCCCGCATTGAAGAGTCTCTAACAGCCCTGGGGTGAGCCAGATATTTTTCTACATTAGATTTGGCTAGTGGTTACTGGCAGATCCCTGTAGCTGAACAAGACAAGGCGAAGACAGCTTTTGTTACCCCCATTGGACTTTTCCAGTTTAAGAGGATGCCATTTGGGCTCACAAATGCCCCTGCTACCTTCCAGCGGACAGTGGAACATTGCCTAGGAGATATGAATCTTGATCACCTTCTGATTTATCTTGATGATATTATAATCTTCTCATCAACATTTGAGGAGCATCTCCAGCGACTGGACACTGTGTTCTCTAGATTGTTTAGTTATGGGCTCAAGCTAAAGCCAAAAAATTTCACTTACTGAAGCAATCAATAGAGTTCCTAGGGCATGTTGTATCTCAGAAGGGGGTACACCCCAATCCAAATAAAGTGGCTGCTATACAAGACTGGCCACCACCACGAACTGTGACGGAGGTTAGAGCTTTTTTAGGGCTGGCCGGGTATTACCGGCGTTTCATCCCCCATTTTGCTCAACACACTGCCCCAATTAAACAGTTACTTAAGGGAGCAGACCTTACGGGACAATCTGCAAAAGTTGACTGGGGCTCTGAGCAGCAAAGTGCTTTTGAATTCCTGAAAACCCAGTTAACCTCCGCACCAATACTGGCCTTTGCAGACTTCTCGTTGCCCTTCCGCCTTCAAACAGATGCAAGCACCAAAGGACTAGGAGCCATTCTGTCTCAGGTGCAACAAGGTAAACAGAGAGTGATAGCCTATGTGAGTCGAAGTTTGCATGAATCAGAGAAGAACCCTGCCAACTATAGCTCATTCAAACTAGAATTACTTGCCTTGGTGTGGGCAGTAACTGAGCGCTTTGTAGAATATTTAACTGGTGCCAAGTTTGAAGTATGGACTGATAATAATCCTTTGGTGCATTTGCAGTCAGCAAAGCTGGGGGCCTTGGAGCAACGATGGGCTGCCTCGTCTGTCAAAATTTGATTTTACCATACATTATCGACCAGGCAAAGATAATGCTCATGCTGATGCCTTATCCCGTTATCCACAGGGGTTACCAGAAAACAATGTGGATCTCAACTATGAAGATGTAGAAATCCCTGACTTGACACACTTGGGCCAGAATAGCCCCCGCAGCCAGATACCTGTCACAAGTCAGAACCTACTCACTACCACTCTAGGGAATATCGATTGGAAAGAGTTGCAAAAGGATGATCCCATTATAGCACCACTTTTAGAATCAGTACAAAGTAAAAAAAGACCTTCTCAAACAAATCGTCAGGACTGGCCAGCCGAAAGTGTAAGGTTACTTCAAGAGTGGAGCCGATTAATTATTCGCAATGAGGTATTGTACCGCAGAGTGGCATTCCCACGTGACCCTGATATAACATGGCAGGTACTTCTGTCCCGAGCAAAGACCCTCTCTGTGGCTGAGAAGGTGCATAATGATTCAGGCCAGGGCACTGGGGAGTTGAGAAAACCTACAGTTGGTTGCGCAGGTACTGTTATTGTGTGGGCTTAAGTACTATTGTAGAGAGAGTCTGTCGGCAATGCCATACTTGTGCAGCGGTGAAAGGAGGGGAGAGTGCAGTGCCTATCCAGACTTGGCGGACTTCTGAACCACTGGAAGTGTTGACAGTGGACTGTCTCACTCTAGACATGTCTGAAGATGGCTTTAATCATGCCCTGGTTATGGTTGATTATTTCTCCAAATTTGCTGTGGTTGTCCCAACCCGAGATCAGACTGCTCGAACAGCCGCACTATCTATCTGGAAGCATTTCTGTTTGCCGTATGGGTGCCCCCAAAGAATTCATTCTGACCAGGGTGCCTGCTTTGAAGGCGACACGATTCGAGAGCTATGTAACCTGGCAGGAATAAAGAAGTCTCGTACTACCCCATACCACCCCCAGGGTAATGGAGCATGTGAGAGGTTTAACAGAACTATCATACAGATGCTACGAGGCTTGGAAAAGTAAAAGAAAAGAAGATGGACCATGTACCTGGCAGAACTAGTCTGGAGTTACAACCATACCATCCATTCAGCAACCAGACGAACACCTTACCATGTGCTTTTTGGATGCACTCGGGGTGGTCCCCTTGACCTCTGGGCCTCACCCCCAAGTGACTCTCCTGGATATACACCCATCATGATTCATGTGGATTCAAGAGTTGAAGCGCAGACTGAGAGTTGTACAAAAGGAAGCAGTGGCAGGAAATTGAGGGTGTCAGATCAGAGTCTGATGAATTGCGTCCAAGTGAGCGAGTGCTTATTAGAAGAAAAGGGGCTCACCAATATGGGAAGCTGCAAACCCGGTGGGAGCCGGAGCCTTGGGTTGTTCTACGTCAGCCAATGAATGGAGTCCCTGTTTATGATGTCCTAAAAGAGGTTTCACAAGATAGGCCTAGGAGACTACATCGAAAACTGTTAAAACGGTATACTGCCACTGGAAATCCAGATGTCTCTAGGGAGTTACCAACGGCTGAAGAGCAACTTCCATCTCAACCAGTGAATCCTTTAGGGAATTTGTGGTATCTGCCAGTACCTTCTAACCCAGTGCCTCCTGTCGATGAAAATCTGGTGCCTTTCAACCAACGGGAGGATGATCCTGAACTGAACTCTGGTGAACTCTCACAACCCAGGGACATTCGCCAATCTCAAAGACCTAATTTGGGCAAGGCTCCTGCCCGTTATGCAGAGGAAGACTTTGTATGGACTCAAAGAGTTGATGCCTTGCTGGGGACAGCAAGCTCAAGTGGGGTGGAGTGTAACAGGGTGATTCTGCCAGAGTATTTAGACTACCATGGGTCCACTCAAACAGGTCAGAGTAATGCTGCTTTAAGAGCAAAAGGCATCACCCCTTTAACAGGCCCAGCCACAGGAAGCCCCTCCCAGGAATCTACAAAGGGCTCTTCTGCCCTATACTCTGTGCTCAGTACAGTAGTGATGGGAATTCCGGCTCTTCTCGGAGAATCGGCTCTTCTGAATCGGCTCCCATTAAAGAGCCGGCTCTTACGGCTCTCAATCGGCTCTTCATTAAGTATCACTAGACACCACTCAGAATCGGAGTAAAAGCCCCGCCCCCATCTCCATGACAACTCCAGACTGCTTCTCTGACTGGTGCAATCCCCTGCTACAGCTCTGCTCCGGCCCTACAAGCTGCAAGAGGAGGACTACATCTCCCAGCATGCCTCAGCGCCCTTTATTACACAGCAAATCAGAGCTGTGTGGGGCGGCTGAGGCATCGGCTCTTTTAAAACTGAGAGCCGGCTCTTGTCGTTCACAGCAAAGAGCCGGCTCTTAGAGCCGGCTCGTTCGCGAACGACCCATCACTACAGTACAGCTCGGGTGGATGGAGTGAGAGGAGCAGAGGCAAGTTACTCACTACCCATCTTGGAGCAGTACCCAGTTTGGAAGCGTGCTGGCGGCTTCAGAGCGAAACAGCAAGCATTGGAGTGTAAGACCTCTGCTCTACCAGGCAAACCATCCAGAGAGAAGTCCAGAGCACTGTGGACACAGTGGGGTGGTGTGAGGCCTGGCCTTCTAGAAACTTCTGAGGCCTGATACAGTCTGCTGAGTGAGATGAGACCAGCCTGCAGAAGCTGAACTGCTCAGGAGGACTGTGATGCAGAAATCTTGGAAAGCGCAAGTACCAGAAACTGAATCCACTGAATTCTGTTACACCAGTTTACAGAACTGTCTATTGAAGTTATATGTACATTACCTTTGCTTACTAGTACTGCCAGACATGCTGGGACTTGTTGTCCTACTGGACTGTGTTCTGTGATAACACAACCCTTTGCATAGTGCTTCCTTTCAGTTTGCATATATTTGATGTGTTGCAGTTATACGTTTGTGATTTCCACTGCTAAGAATTCTTCACTAAAATAAGATTTGTTTAACTTTCAACTGTTTGTGATCCTTTGGTTCCACTACACACACCTGCGGTTACAGTTTAATTCCATCCGGTACGTAAAGTTACAGCAAAAGAAAGTAAAGGGACGGCCTAACAGCCGTTTCACGGGTCTCCCCGCTTTGTTAGAGGCACATGGATAAGCAGAAGAGTTGTTCCCCTGGTTTATATTGCACGGGGATTGGGACCGCCCCTTCTGGGTGCGTGTCATCAGCCACTGTGCCCAATCAGGATCTAGGGCTTTCGCACAATCAGTGTGTTGTGTCTGCTGGGCTGGGGTCACATGAGCGGGCCTCTGGGTCAGGTGGCATGTGGTCTCCATAGTAACGAGTCACATAGGATCTTTCCTTGGCTGTGCACAATGCGGAAGCAGCCGCTTGCCACTGGTTGCCATGGGGACAATCACACTTGGTGATTAAACCTCCGGGGGAACTACCTGAAAACAGAAAGAATAAACAACATTAATAAAATCAAAAGCTGCCATTCCTACCAAGAATTACTGACTTAAAAGACGTGAAAGGAATGCATAAACTAGGGTGACCATATTTTGATTTCCAAAAAAGAGGATGATCACAACAGCATGTGGGTGTGGTCATGGGTGGGGCCAAATATACAAGACGTTAGCAGTGTGCTGTCCAACTTCGCGGGCATGGAGGGCAGTTTTTTTTTTCCAGGCCACATGGTGGAGGGCTGGCCAACCACAAAATGCAATCAAATTCGCAGAAGATTTCCCCACAAATGGAATCAGATTGGCAGCATATTTCTCTACAAATGTAATGAGATTGGCAACATATTTCCCCACAAATGCTATGAGATTGGCAGCAGATTTCCCCACAAATGCAATCTTATTGGCAGCACATTTCCCCACAAATGCAATCTTACTAGGGAGGGTGGCAGAGAGCAGTCATCATGTGAGGGAAGGGTGGTATAGAGACAGGAGGAGAGGGTGGAAGGAGGGTCAGCAGGGGAGGGTGGTATAGAGGTGACCGGGGGGAGGGTGGCAGAGAAGGATCAGCAAGGGGGTGGGTGGCAGAGAGGGGAAAGGAGGGGAGGGTGGTACAGAGGTGACAGGAGGGGGGGGTTGCAAAGAGGGGACAGCAGGGAGCTAGAAGCAGGGGAGTAGAGGGTGGCAGAGAGAGGTGACCATAGGAGATGGGAGAGTGGATGATAAATTACAGCAACCTGCTGAAAGTGAGGGGAGAGAGTGGCATGTGGCAGAGAGGTGACTGGCTGCATCCTGCTGAGGGTGAGGAAACGGTCCGCCAGAGTAGGGGGGTTGAGAAATCAGATTGAAAGAGCAATAAGAGTTGATAGGATAGTCAAGAGCTGCAGCAAATAGTACCTGACATCTGATCCTCGACCTCCAGCTCCCTGCAGCGTGGCTTCCCTATTGTAAGGATCCACTCAGCTGTTTGACCATTCCTTAAGTCTGTGGGCTGCAGGTCTCTGGATAAGAGACCTGTCTTCGCTTTGTTCCAGAGTTGCTCTGCTGAGAAATTTGCATACACTTGTCATGCAAATTGCCTACCTGCCTCCTTTGAAGCCATGCAGTATAAATACCTTGCTCTCCCAGAGTCCTTTGCTGGTCATGATGGTTTGTTACTGCTAAAACACTCCTGGAGTGTCAGCCTTGCTATTGTTTGCTAAAGATTATCTTAGAGTATTCCTGGGGACTGCACTAGGCATTCCTTCTAGTGCAGTCAGGTTGTATTTTTTGTATTGCCTTGTTTTCCCTCTCTGTCTCGATTGCCTTGTCGCCAGCGGCGGTCGACAGGGAATCGTTCTGTCTGTCTGGGAGTGTAGGCCAGAGCTGCGGTTGCTACTGGCTGCTCCATCTGTCTGGATTGCATTCGCCCTAGTGGTAGTGGCAGTGCTTCTTTCTGTGTTCTGTCTTAGGGGTGCTAGCCAGAGCTGCGGTTGCTACTGGTTACTCCTTCTGTCTGTCTTGCCATGTGGATCGCACTCGCTCTGGCGGAAAGAGCAGTGGATCCTGCTAAGCCTATTCCTGTACTCGGATCACACTTGCTCTGGTGGAAAAGAGCAGTGGATCCTGATAGTTCTGTTTCTGTACTTGGATCACACTTGCTCTGGTGGAAAAGAGCATTGGATCCTGCTAGCTCTGTTTCTCTACTTGGTTCACACTTGCTCTGGTGGAAAAGAGCAGTGGATCCTGCTAGTTCTGTTTCTGCACTTGGATCACACTTGCTCTGGTGGAAAAGAGCAGTGGATCCTGCTAGCTCTGTTTCTCTACATGGTTCACACTTGCTCAGGTGGAAAAGAGCAGTGGATCCTACTAGCTCTGTTTCTGTACTGGGTTCACACTCGCTCTGGCGGAAAGAGCAGTGGATCATTCCTGTCCTGTCCCTGAACCCGGATCGCACTCGCTCTGGCGGAAGAGCAGTGGATCTTATCTGACCTATTCCTGTTTTCCATTCGTCTGTCTGTCTGGAGCAAACGCTTGCGGTTGCCTGAGGTAAGGCAGCCGTTTAGCAACCATTCCTGTTATCTGTTCATTTGTGTTCATTCGTTAGTCAGGGTGGTGTGCTTGTCTCTGTTGCGCTTATCGTGCGGAGACCGCGCCGTAAACACGCTTGTTGCTGTTGCGCCTAACGCGCGGTGACCGCGTTTAGGTATTGCATTTGTTATTTTTGTTGACATTCTCATTGTATGATATGCTGTGTCTTTCACTCTGCTCCTGGGTTTAACCTTTACTCTGTCTTGTGTCACTGTTGGCAATCGCCACTCTTGCAATTGCGTTCGCACTTTGGTTTTCGCTGTTGTATGTCGACCGTCGCCGGGTGACGACTAGTTTGGTAGACATACATATATTCTGTCTCTGTGCTCTCTCCCTCGAGAGAAACTATCCTGCTCCGTATTGCCCCATTACGTACAATCCTTATCTGGCATCTGTGGCTGTGCAGAGGGTCTGTTCCTCTGCACTCCACAGCTCCATCTGCCGGTTGGAATTCCTCTCTACGGGTGCATCCGCACCTTAGCTGGGTTCTCTTATCCAAACGTTTGTGGAGGATTTCCGTGGTGTCGGTGCGCAGGTTGTGCGCTGACCACGGAGATAATTCCACAATTGTAACACCTATAAGTTCTCCTTCCTGTGCACTTAGCTTTTTGCACAGGGAAAGCATCATTGCGGGAGAGGGGGGATCAGCAAGGCTAAACTGAGAGCCCTGCTTGTGACTGCTCTACAGTCAGTTCAGCACTCACCCTTCCTTGCCACAGGTTTCGCCCTGCCCCCAGTGAGTCTCATGTGTACATCTTTGCACATCTTTGAAAAGTTGTTGCTGCAGCATCTAGGAGTCGGGACTGCCTCTCTCCCCTTGCACGCAGAACAGACCAACCTCATTCCCCCTCCTTCACTCACTCACCATGGCCCCCCCACCTGCGTCTCGTCTCATCGCCTATGTGCAGAGCGCAGCGTTCGGCTGATAAAATCTCTCTCACCTGCCCCCGAAGTTCTCCCCGTGACCTCACCCGCCAGCCACTCTTTGCCTGCGCTCCCTGCACATCCCATGTAATCACGTGACCTGCAGAGAACAGGATGTTGTGAGAGCGGCCGGCGGGTGATGCACAGTCACGGAGAGAATTTCAGGAGCAGGTGAGAGAGATTGTATCAGCCGCATGCTGCGCTTTGCAAATAGGAGCGGCACAGGAGGGGGGCATGGGAGGAATGAAGTTGGGCCCCCTTCTCCATATCTGCAGACTCCTCACCACATATTGCCCTGCCGTCACTGTACTTCTGCCTGGGTGTCACCCCATTACCATGGTGACACCCAGAGTGCTTTGCCCTTTGCACACGCCTCTTCGGACGCCACTGCTCAGGCCCTAGCCAACTCCGCCCCTCGCCACCGCCCCTCTGCTCCGCAATTTGCTCTCAGTAAATGGGGGCGGAGCAGAGCAGCAGGGATTGATTGCCAAAGAGCAATCAATCCCTGCTGCTCAAGAGAGCCGAGCGGCCAGAAGAGCCGATGTAAGAGCCGGCTCGTGTTCGCTCCGAACGGCTCTTCCCCGGACATTTCAAAAAACCGTCCGGACGCCCCGGACAGGTCGGAAAATGAGGACCTGTCCAGGGAAAAGAGGACGCATGGTCACCCTACATAAACAAGCAAGCATAACAGTACAATGAACTAGATCGTTATATTGTCCCTACACGATACAATCAAAATAGTGCAGGGTAAAAAACTATTCAATAACATTCCAAAAATCAAAATATCTCATTTCCCTCATAAAACCCAGAGGCCCGCATGCTTTAGTGAGTGAAATATATCTAGCCGCCTCCTGTCCTAGCAATGTCTCATGATCCCCTCCTCTCCGGGGCAGATCAACAGTTTTCAAATCTGTGAACCTAAGGAAGGATTTTATTTACCCCGTGTTCATCTGCCTTGTGTTGAATTAGCCTGCTTGCTCCTTTTTTGGTCTTATGTAAGTTTACATGCCCTTGAAAACGTGTACAGAGCTGGCGTGTCATTATCTCTGTATAAAATCAGTCACAGGGACAGAGGATTGCTGATACAGTGAACACAGACTGGCAGAAAATCCCTAATCACAAGTTTCACCCCCCATAGAGACTCTCTTACCTGGTAGGAATTGAGTGCAGTTGTTACATTTGCCACATTTAAAATTACCTGTGGTCTGGAATGTGTTAGCTAATCCGGCTGTCTCTGTGCCCTACACTCACTTTTTACCAGTAGATCCACTATGGTTTTGGCTCTATGGAAGGTAACCAAGAGTCTGTTAGGAATTCTGTCCTGTAACTTGGGAGATTCTTTCAATGTATCCCAGTTTCTACAAATTGAGGTACAGATTGTTTTTCACCATTGGGGAGTATTCAAAGATAAAGGGGATGTTAGCATTCTCCCCCCCCCCCCCCCCCCGCCAGTCTTACTCAATCTTTTCCTCCCTGTCTTTCAACTGATTCACATCTGAGGAGGATCTGGCCCTACAGTAGGCTCTATCAACTCTATTAATCAATGGTGGTGGTTACCCCGGGCCAGGAATCTCAGTCCTAACTCCTGACTCTGTTGTATAATGTCCTCATCTTTGCTGTTGTTCCTTCTAAGGTGTACAGATGGCCCAAACATCAGATTTTAGTTTTGCGAACCGCTGCAAAAGTTCAAGTTCTCGCGAACCACCATAGACTTCAATGGGCAGGTGAATTTTAAAACATACAGTGACTATTTATGGCCAGAAAAATTATGGAAAAGGTGTTTCAAGGGGTCTAACACCTGGAGGGGGCGTGGCGGAGTGGGATACATGCCAAAAGTCCCTCTGAAAATTCTGTATTTGACGCAGAGTAGGATTACAATCCCTAAAGGGCAGAAATCACATTGCATTGCTAAATTGGAGGCATAAAGTGCTTTAAGAAACATCTTGCATGTGTATACATCGATCACGTAGTGTAAGTAGTGTACTGCTTCACACTGACACACCAAACTCGCACCGCCACAAACAGCTGCAAAGCGTTGTCATTAGTTGACACTATCTTGAGCTGCGTACAAACACCTGTGCCTTCTCAAGTTGGGAATGTGAAAGCAATCTCTAATCCAACAAAACTGAGAAGTATCGCACAGAAAATGTAGCTGCAGGTAAATTGCAAGCTTGAAGGAGAGCTGTGGGGAGTGGACAATCCCCTGAAAAATCTGATGGTGATCAGAATGGATCGACCATGATGCCGGCCGGAGTTCCCGTTCAGTGACAGGCTTTGCTGTGTGGCCAATATAAATTCTTTCCTGACCCGCTGCTACTTCTGTGTAGTCTTTCAGCTACCACATCAGAATATTATGGATGGCTTGTAGCTGTGCCTTGTGGCAGCTCTCCAGAAATATTACAAGGTAAATCATGTGCTGCCAGAGAACATTGTGTTGTTTCGAGATGGAGTGTCAGATGGACATTCCCCTGAAAAATGTAATGGTGATCAGAATGGATCTACCATGATGCCGACCGGAGTTCCCATTCAGTGACAGGATTAGTTGTGGCTAGTATAAATTCTTGCCTGACCTTCTGCTACTTCTTTGTAGTCTTTCAGCTTCCACATCAGAATATTATGGATGGCTTGAAGTTGTGCCTTGTGGCAGCTCTCCAGAAATACTACGAGGTAAATCATGCTCTGCCAGAGAAGCTTGTGGTGTACCCAGATCATGGATTGTCAGATGGACAGCTCAGCACAGTGCAGAATTATGAGATCCCGCAGTTATAGACCTGCTTTGGTACTTTTGAAAATTATTCCCCTGGCATAATTGTCATCGTAGTGCAGAAAAGGATCAGCACCAATCTGTACTGCTTCGTGTCCAGAGCATTTGTCTCGCCTGTTCCCGATACCATCGTGGACCACACTGTCACCATCACCAACCGCGACTGGGTGGATTTTTTCCTGCTCTCCCACCATGTCAGGCAATGGTGTGCCATTCCCACTCACTATATACTGTATGTCATGATGAACACTGCAAACCTCAGCCCTGACCATCTACAAAGGTTGACTTTCAGATTGTGCCATATGTACTGGAACTGGCCTGCGACGATCCGAGTGCCAGCACCCTGCAAATATGCCCACAAGCTGGCTTTCCTGATCACGGGTAGTTTCTTCACCATGAGCCTTCCATTCAGCTGTGTAATAATAAGCTCATCTTTCTTTAACCACTTGATGACCCACCCTTTACCCCCCCTTAAGGACCAGCGCTGGTTTGATTGATCTGTGCTGGGTGGGCTCTGCAGCCCCCAGCACAGATCAGGGTGCAGGCAGGGAGATCAGATTGCCCCCCTTTTTTCCCCCCTATGGGGATGATGTGCTGGGGGGGTCTGATCTCTCCTGCCTGCTGTGGGTGGCGGGGGGGGCACCTCAAAGCCCCCCTCCGCGGCGAAATTCCCCCTCCCTCTCCTACCTGCTGCCTCCCCCTGGTGTTCCGGGCTGCACAGGACGCTATCCGTCCTGTGCAGCCAGTGACAGGATGTGGTCTGTCACATGGCGGCGATCCCCGGCCGCTGATTGGCCGGGGATCGCCGATCTGCCTTACGGCGCTGCTTCGCAGCAGCGCCGTACAAATGTAAACAAAGCGGATTATTTCCGCTTGTGTTTACATCTAGCCTGCGAGCCGCCATCGGCGGCCCGCAGGCTATTCACGGAGCCCCCTGCCGTGATTTGACAGGAAGCAGCCGCTCGTACGAGCGGCTGCTTCCTGATTAATTAGGCTGCAGCTGGCGACGCAGTACTGCGTCGCTGGTCCTGCAGCTGCCACTTTGCCGACGCACGTTATGAGTGTGCGGTCGGCAAGTGGTTAAGGGCTCTTCCACACTAGGATGTTGCGTTTGATGCGCCATTATGGTTGCACATCGTGCCCCTAACGCAATGCATGTCACTTTTGAAGTGTGACTTTAAATGGCCCTACGTTATGTGTCTCGCAGTGCGCCATTTTCGTTGCATACTGATAGAACGAAAACGGCGCATGCGTCACATTTTTAAAAAAAATCAAAAACATTACTGAGCATGTGCAAACAGTCCAATGTAGCTAATAACACAGAGAATGCACAGCATGCAGCACTTTCTAAATATTGCTACACGTTACACACAACGCAACGTGTGCACTGTGAATATCACACATACTTTGTGTTGCTGTGCGTTAGTCTGCGTTTATTACTTTTTATAACGTGAAGAGCCCTAAGTGTTAGGAACCAGTGGTGCTCTCCAGAGATCACTAATTCAAATTTACCCACTTTTTTATGAATCCCGAAGTCGAATTCGAAGATCGATACCGATCACAAATTCGATTGTATCCGAATTTTACTCTCGAATTCGGCCGTGATCACGGGTGTTAAACCCGTGATCACGAATTCGGATTCAGCTACCATCGCTCAAAACCTGCCAAATTTAAGGGTTAATGGCAAAGCCCCCTTAAATGCCAGAATCGCCAAATTTGCAGGTTTTGTTGAGAAGAAAAGTGGGAGCAAGGGGAACATATTTTTTTTTCAAAAAGACATTATACTTTTTGAGAAAATTGATTTTAATAGTTCAAAGAAAAAAACGATACATTTAAATGCCGGTCAATGACAGATCATGGGAAATATTTCCCAGCAGTTAATAGCAAAGGCCCCTTACATCCTAGCAACACCAAATTTGCAGAATATGTTAAAAAGGTAGTGGGAAACTATATATATATATATATATATATATATATATATATATATATATATATATATATATATATATATATATATATATATATATATATATATATATATATATATACATATATGTATTTTTGGGGAATGTTCTGAGTGTGGGAAATCTGAAAAAAAAGTGATGTGGGGTCCCCCCTCCTGAGTCTCTGTAACCCCTTGTCCCCCATGCAGGCTGGGATAGCCAGAGTGCGGATCCCCTTCTGACTGGGGCTTCGCACTCTGAGCTATACCAGCCCACATGGTCCATGGTATGGGGGGGAGGCTCTGGGGAAGAGGGGCGGCCAAGCCTTCCCCTCTCCCCCAGAGCCCTTGTACAATCCATGGACAAGGGGCTCTTCCCCACCTCCGGTGCCCCAGGAGGAGGTGGGGGCGACGACGACTCCCTGGAGGGGGGGGGGGGGTTCATGGTGACATCTGGGATTCCCCTTTAAGAAGGGGACCCCAGATGCCCACCCCCCTCCCATGAGAAATGAGTTACCCATTTCCACAAAGGGTTAAATGAAATAAACACACAACCACGAAAAAAGTCCTTTAATAATCTTAATTAAGATTAAGGTTTAAGAGTGGGATGTTTCGTATTGATTTCTTAAAAAAACAGGCCAAGCTCCTCCTCAGACCCCGTCCAACCAAAGAACAGGTCGTCAATGAATCTGCAGTATCCTCGGATGCACCCGGGAGACGAAACATCCCACTCTTACATTCAAAATGGAATATAGTGCGGAGTTGCTTCACTTTCTCGACGTAGAATATAGATTGAAAGGCGACGGTTTCAAGACGGATTTATATCGCAAAAATACGGACAAGAATGGTTTCCTATTGGCCACTAGTTGCCATCCGAAACCATTGATTAATGGACTCCCTAAGAGTCAATATATTCGATTGAAACGTATCACATCTGATGATACTTTATATTGGAAACAGTCCGAACTCCTGACTCAGGATTTTGTGAAAAGAGGCTACAATCAGAGAAGATGTGAGGAACTAGCCAAAGAGGTGGGAGCAATGGATAGAGGAGCACTGAGAACGTATAGTGTACATGCTAATGAGGATGGTGACACTGATGTAAATTTCATTACTACATTTTGCAGGGAGTCCCCGATTCTGCGGGACACTGTCCTGCAGTTTTTGGTCGCTGGTGGAGGCGGATCCCCAGCTTGCCCAGATCTGCCGAGTTCCACCCAGATTTGTTTACCGTAAGGGTAAATCTATCAAAGACCAATTGGTAAGGGCCAGTATTGGGAGGTTTAAATTACCCTGCCAACTATTTTTGGGTACCCCTAGGAAAGGCACTTTTCCATGTCTTAATTGCCAACATTGCAACAGTATTATTAGGGGCCCCAATGTCCAGAGCATGAGATCAGTAAAGCCTATTCCCATCAGAGACTTTGCCACATGTGACACTAGAGGTGTCGTGTATCTCATCAAGTGCCCTTGCAGTTTGCCCTACGTGGGTCAGACCTCAAGGGACATCAGAACGAGGCTCAACGAACACAAGAGCAATATAAACGCAATCCTGAATCGCTAAAAGAGAAAGGGGAAAAGGATGAGGCAAAAAAGAGGGAATATCCCCTAGCATGACATTTCACTGAATGTAATCATAATGTGAGCCAGCTTCGGTGGCAGGTACTTGAAGTGGTCCAACATCATGAGGGAAGAGAATATAGAAAGGAGTTGCTTAGGCCTGAGGCTTGGTGGATGGACAGGCTGGGATCACAGTCCCCCGGCGGCCTCAACGAGGACTTCAGTTTAAGGCGCTTCTTATAATTGGTGTTTGTCCTTTTGATAGTAAGGGTTAAAATTTTGGAAAAGTGTTGTGCCCGCCCCCCAATTGCTGGGAGGGTTGTGTCTATGTAAGTTTGTCTATATGTGAGCTTCAGTTTGTTTAGATGGTTGAGCACTTGAGAAAGGGCATGTAGCCCGAAACATTGTGCTTTCAGTTTGCTGTACAACCGCATAAATATGAAATAAATACAGAAGAGTTCCTCTTTAAGGGTTGAGTCCGGATCTGATTGTTTGTGTATGGACAGGAAAGCTGAATGAACATGATGAGGACTGAGAGGGGGAGGGGAGGCGATGTCTGCTCCGCCAGTCTTTTTTAGCTGTGCTGTTTAGCAGGGTCATGTACAAGAGGATATGAATGAGGGATTAGAGAGATCAGGGTTCAGGGAGGGAGAGTGGAAGAGGGGAGGAAAGTCACAGGGGCAGTCTGGCCCTGACTGGAGAGCTTGTTGTAGATTGTATTTGTAGACATCACCCAACTTGTCTGTCCTATTCACTGATCATCATTATGATCCACCATATAGCTAGCATGCAGTGAAGGGAGAAAAGCTCCGTGTTTGATGTTCAACTCGGGTTCCCTTTAAATTGGACATCCCAGTCCAGACAAAGTCTCCAGAAATTCTGCCTCTTCCTGGTGTAAGAAACTGTTACTTCCTGTAACTATGGTGACACGTCCATACTACATCTCCAGCAATGAAATTCATCTGCACAATTAAGATTTTGTTCAATGAAGAGAAACATTGCAACACTAATAATATTAGATGGCTGAGTAGAGAGGATTACACAGAGGCTGCAGTTAGCATATTCCCCACAAGATGGCAATCTCACATCTCCCAGGTGGAACGCACAGCTTGGAAATAATGAAACCAAAGACAGGAAGAGGCGTAACAGCAGGAGGAGAAGTTGCAGGAGGACGCGGCTGGAAGAGGTAATTGTGTGATTGTTGTTGTATATTGAGCAGAGCAGAGGTCGGGGTGGACATACTTTGTTACAGAGGAGGTCAAAGTACACCTGTCACTATCCTGATCACCCCCCTTGAAGTAACTGCCATACAACTACCCAACCCAGGCTACCCAATATGGGGCACGTCTGGCTCCCTATATGGGGGTGGCTACCTAATGTGGGACACATCTGGCTACCTATATTGGAGGGCTACATAATAATGGATACATCTGGTTTCCTATATTGGTAGCTACCTAATATGGGGCACATCTGGCTACCTATATGGGGGTGACTACCAAATATGTGGCAAATCTGGCTACCTATATTGTAGGCCTACATAATATGTGACTGACTGCTTTATTCCCCATCTGGTGATTAGTGATTGAATATCGATCGACTATTTACTGCTATTGCGTTTCCTGTTTATTGATGGCCTGCATACGTATCTGTCTCCCTACATAGTCTTCTGGGCCATGTTCTTCTCCAATTATGTACTATGTTCCCAAGGAACGCGTGGCCAGACTCCCACCTCCATTATACGGAGCCCCCACCTGCACACTCCCTTCTCCCCCTCACCGCACTTCTGCTGGGAACACCGATCAGGTGTGCTCCCTGATGCCAGGGCCCTAAAGAAGTCCATCTGGGGCCACATCTACCTCCTCACTAGAGCCGATACACAGGCAGAGAGCGCCACAGAGGCAGACTTGCAGGGGCTCTCATTAGACTATCCATCCTCTGGCCATCCCATCCATCTTTCTAGCAAACGTCTGATCCCTCCCAAGTAAGCTCAATGAGCTCCTGTCACTCAGCTCCTGGCTCACCAATAACACCCCAGATAACCCACTACATCTCCCAAACATTAGCCTCTTCCAAACCCGATAGAGACGTTATATTATCTGGGAAGTAGAGAGGAGGTGGCCTCTGCTTCTACATCAGCTCCGCGTGGTGCCCAGCCACTACAATTCTTACTAAATGCTGCTCCTCTGACACAGAGCTCCTCCTCATCAACTTCACACCCACATACTCACCAAAAGAGTTCTCCTGCTTTGTACTCACAAGTCTACACCCCTCCCCCTCAGCACGGATGTCAACAAAGACCACTGCCTACTGCCTTATCCAACTAATCCCCACCTACAGGAGGTGCCTTGAGTCCTGCATGGATGAAGAATGCTGAAAGGTGCCAAATTCTGTTCGTCAGGCATTTAAGTGAGACCAGAGGCAAATATTGCATATTATGGATACAAGAGGATACAAGAGCACCAAAAAAATAAAAGTATCTAAAATGTTTAAAACATGACAGAGGTGCCTGCCACTTCTACTGACCATATCTGCTATTACTCTGTTATTGCCTGATGAAGCGAGATCAAACTTGCAAAACGTATTGCATTGTCCCCTGGTGTATGTAAATAACCTTGTTCTATTTGACAAACGCATTGGCAATATTTGTGTCTGCTTGGAGGAGGCACGTCCACCACTGCCTCCTCATGTTTTAAACTTATTAAAAAAAACTTTTATCCTTTTGGTGCCTATATATCCATACTACGCTATATCAAGGTCACCCCTGGTGGAGGGGTGTTACCCCCTTTTTTTCCTCATCTACGGAGAGCGACTTTTTTGAGTGGAGTCAGGTCAAATCTCCCCACCTGCCTATACAGTGGTTGCATTTGAGGTAACCCTGGTTTGTGAGTATAGCTTATTACTCTTGCTGCAAAATCCCAGAAAACACAGCGCTCTCCTGAAAGCCATTAAAAGCTAAGCTGTTAAACGCCGGCATTCTTGCAAAAAAAAAAAACCGCGTTTGAACGATACGCTGAGCAGAAGCCTGTGTGAACCAGCCCTTATACTTCATTTTTACCACCAGTACATACTACACTATATTTGGCTTTTGGCATCCCTACTCTGTGTTCTGAGGCAAATATTAACCCTTACTGCCAAACACGTACCAGGTACGTCGTGGCAGGTAAATGCTTTAACTGCCAGCAATGTACCTCCTATGTTATTGGGAGTTTTCTCCCCTGGAAAGCAGTGGGAAGGGGGCCGACATCATTCCTCCCTCCTTCCACTGCCCCCCCCCCCGCCTCCCTGCATGACTGGATCAGCTGTCAGGAGTGCAATTACTCACCCGATCGCTCCTCCATGTAGCCTGTTCCATGCCAGGAGCCATCCTCTTTCTATTCCCGTAGTGACAACGCGTCATACAGAGATTGGGAGAGGAGAGAGGGGACACCGTGTGGAGCCAGCGATCGGGTGAGTTTATTACACACCGACCGCTGTGCTCCAGCCATGCAGGGGGGCCCATGTGGAGGGAGGGTGATGTGAGCCCCCCTCCCCGCAGTGGCCCCTATACCTGCTACCTTACAGCAGGAAAAAAAAACACTTATTTTTATAAAAAAAAAAAAACACACATACAAACAAATAAACAAACAAACATTGGGGTGCGATCAGACCCCACCAACAAAGAGCTCTGTTGGTGGGGGGAATCACTTGTGTGCTGTGTCGAGTGGCCCTGCAGCTTGGCCTTAAAGCCGCAGTGGCCAATTTAATGCAAAATGGCCTGGTCTTTAGGGGGGTTTAACACTGAGGTCCTCAAGAGGTTAATAAGGATAATTGGATAGGGGTGCAAATTCAGTGCTTGCCACAGGCGCTATTACCCCTAGATTCGCCGCTGCATGTGGGTAGCTTGGAATGAACAACCAATCTTAGTTTCTTTAAGGCATGAAAGAAACTGAGAAAAAATTCTTCTGCCAGTTTTCTTTCTAGAAAAGCACTTAGGCTGAAGTTTGAACCTTAACCACCTGAGCGGTATGGATGAGCTCAGCTCGTCCATACCGCCGCAGGGGATCGCATGGCCCAAGGTGAGTTGTTTTTTAATACAGATTGTTTTAGATCACGTAACTAGCACTTGGCTAGCTACATGTAGCCCCCGATAACCGCCGGCACCCTCTGATCCCCCCTATCGCCGCCTTATACTTACCTCCCCCCTGGAACTCGCAATGGTGCAGCTTCTCCAATAGCCTCCAGGCGTCGCTATGGGGAGGATCGGGACTGCACATGACGTCAGACATCATGTCCGATCGTCGCCATAGCGATGACAGAAGCTGTTCCGGGAAGTTGCGGTGCTCGCGGGATCGTGGATAGGTAAATATAGCCGGTGGCGATCGGGGGGATCAGAGCGGTGCTGGGGGACTTGGAGCACATGTGTAGCTAGCCTAGTGCTGGTTACACTATATAAAAGAAGTTTGTAACAAAAATTTCCCTCCCGCGGTCGCATGGCCACGAAAATTGAACGCCAGGGAGGTTAAAAGACAATTAAAGTGAGAGGGATATGGAGGCTGCCATATTTATTTCCTTTTAAACAATACCAGTTGCCTGGCAGCTCTGCTGATCTATTTGGCTGCAGTAGTGTCTGACACTACAGCAAACCATGGTCTTTAGGGGACAAAGAGCTTCTTTTAGATTAGCTCGGGGCTGGTATCTCCGGATCTTGTTGAGAACCTGCGGTAATAAGTTTAGTGGAGGAAGCACACAGATTAGATTCAATCCCCAATCCACCAAAAACGCATCCAGAGTCAAAGGATTGCCCTGTGGGCATAGAGAACAAAATATTTTGCATTTTCTGGGAAACAAATCCACCTCTGTGGTGCCCCAAAGAGGCAATATGTCCCTGTAACCTCATTGTTCACACATTATTTGTCATGTGTGAGTGCTGATCGGCTGAAATAGTCTGCCAGGCAATTCAAAGACTCCTTCAGGTGTACTGCTCTTAGGCATTCATAATTCTGCTCTGCCCAGTGGAGGATCCGGCAAGTCTGGGACCAAAACAATTGTCTTCTTGTTTCATCCCCAAAAGCGCCCCCACCCAAATGTATATATGCTATGATACTGCTGCTGTCAGTCCGTACAGTAACATAATATCAAAATATCTGTACGCTGAAGGGCTTGCCATACAGCCTACAACCAACTCTCTGTTCAAGGATTGATTCTGGATCCATGTGGACCTGTATTGTGCAAAAGTCCATGTGGGCCCCCAACCCCAAGAGCTGCCATCTGTCATGGTTGTCTTTTGGGATGGATAACTCCATAGGCCTCACCATTTTCTTCTTACAGTGATCCTTTCCAGTTCTGACAATATTTTGTCAGAACTAAAATATACCAGTTACTGTCAGTTACAGTATATATCAGCTGCTGTCAATTACAACTGAATGTGTAAGCTAATGCCCATGTTTGCCTATGGCGCAAGTGGGCAATATTGCAGTTTAACAGTGTGCTAACCAGGAAGCTGTTATGGGGTAATGGCCATTTTTTTTCAAAATGGTGGACAAAAAATTCCATTGATCACAGAGGACAAACAGGACGCAGAAGAGGAGAAATATTGATGAGTAGACTACACAGGAGGTAAGTATTTCATGTTTATGTCTATTTTGAATTTTCATTTGCAGTTCAGGTTCTCTTTAAATTGTAACTATTACTTGTTATGGAGCACATATGAACACACCCCTAGTAGCGCCAAAAGCTTTTTAGCCAGCCTCCGTAGCCCACAATGCACCTTCCTTACCCACAATGGGGGGGTTGGGGGATGTTAGGTGTCACAAGGAAATTTCTTGGGGTTGGGTGTTGACCGAGGAATATTTTCAGATGTGAGCTGAAGTAAAACACTGATGTAGGTAAATAGTAAACACATAGATGGCAGTTGTGCTGGTTCCTGTTTAGCAGTTAGATGTCAGGTGATCAGCAGGCTGGAGCCAGTGAGCTCATGCAAGTATATATGAAATCCAGCACGTTTCTGAAGCTCATGAAGACAATTCAATCATGTTAAATACGTTTTTACGAATCCCATTCCACAATTTAATCCCTCTGTTAATGTCTTAAAGGGGTTCTGTGGAGGTGGTTAAAAAGACAAAATCTGACACTTACCTGGAGCTTCTATTGGCCTCCTGCAGCTGTTATGTCTTGCGCCGTCCTCCGATCCTCCATTCCCCACCACCGGTCCCGCTCTAATCTAGCGTGGCCGCACGCGTCAATGGGAGCTTACTGCGCAGACGTAGTGCAAGAAAACATTGTACTGCCCCTGCACAGTAAGCTCCCGGTGACGCGTGCGGCAGCGAGCACTATTCGTCTATTTAGACGGATATTAGACCGGGACCGGTGGCGGGGAAACGAGGATCGTAGGAGGACGGCGCGGGACATTACAGCTGCAGGGGGCCGATAGATCCCCAGGTAAGTGTTGCATTTTGTCTGTTGAGCCCTTCCACAGAACCCCTTTAAAAATGTTCATACATTTTATATTTCTTATTCTTAACCACCTTGGTGGTAATGACAAGCTCAGCTCATCCATTACCTGACGTGGTGGAATTTTCAGCCCCTGGAGCGTCTTTTTGCACAAAATTTTAGGAGGGGGGTGTAGCTAGCACTTGGCTACCTACATCACCCCTCTGATCGCCCCCGGCCCGCTCTGATCCCCCCGATCGCCGCTGTTTTGACTTAAACCCCCCCGGAGCCTGAGCCGGGATCTCTAAATATTGCCGGCGGGGAGCGGAGGGGGGGGGGTTACACAGTGCCGGGGGACTAGAGCTAGCTACAGTAAAAAATAACCATTTTATTTCAAAAAAGCCACCCGTGGCTGCAGTCCTGCACGATTTTAGGAAAAAATTGAATCACAATTTTTCTCTGTCAAATTGTGATTTCGATTTTTTTTTCACACTTTTCTTCAAATCAAGCTTTAGCAATAAATTCACAATGGACAGTAACATTTACAAACATGCATTGGCAGAAAATGACATCATACTATCAAATTGATAGTATGATGTCATTTTCTCTCATGTTTATGAATTTTACTGCATTGTGAATTTATCAAAACAAATAGCAGCTATTAATAAATGTAAAACTGAATACCACAGCAGATCCTGGGCAGTGGTGGTGATCCAAGTTGTTTTCTCAACAGGATACTGGAGAGATAACAGATCCTGTGCAGTGAGCATATGTACAGTGCACTGTGTGACCATGGGAGACAGGGTGCAGAACTGGAGTGTCTGATGGGCGGATCCTTCTCCTCCACAGGCAGCGTGCTGGCTGCATAAGGGCCCATTTCCACTACTAAGTAATGCGAATGCGGCTACCTAGCCCCATCGCATCACTTCCGCTGCATCATTTCCGCATCTCCCTATGCGGAAGTGAATTGAAGAGATGGGACACAGCTGCTGGCGGATGCGGCCGTGCGAGAATCCGCAGCATGCTGTAGATTCTCGGATCGCTCCGCTCTGCTCCACACAACATGCACGCAGTGGAAACTGTTCCATTGCCATGCATGTGTTTCAGGACACCCACGGTGCGATGCGGCTATGTAGCCGCATCGCACCGCTTCTAGTGGAAATGGGCCCTTACACTACTTACTACTGCTCTGACTCCTTCCGGCCGGAAAAAGGAATGCGTGCCGCACGGCCAACACAAACAAATTTACGCACGGAACACTTAAAATAGTACGCGTAAAAAACTGCACACATAAAATTGTACGCATGAAAAAAATCGCCACTTAGACGATTAGGAAATCGTGTTGCCGCAAATCTCGATATCAATTTTAAAACGATATATCGTGCAGCCCTACGTGGCTGCAATAAATGGAATGCCAGGGTGGTTAAGGGTAACTTCAAAAATGAACCAAGAAACATTTCTAGTACACATTTATGAAACATTTCAAGACATTAACAGAGGGTTCAAATTATAGAATGGGTTTCATTGGGTCCTATGACGTCATGTGTGATCATAGCCATAGCAACGTCTGAAGCTATGGCGGAAGTCTCGGCCATCGCGGGCTCTCGGCCAGGTAAATATTGCTGGCAGCGAGCAGGGGGGGGGGGGGGGGGGGGGGGACAGTGCCGGGGGACTAGTGCTAGCTGGAGTAAAAAGTAACCATTTTTTTTTTTCAAAAAAGCCACCCGTAACTTCAAAAATGAACCAAGAAACACTTCTAGTACACATTTATGAAACCGTTCAAGACATTAACAGAGGGTTCAAATTATAGAATGGGTTTCATGCCACCTTATTTAACATGAATGACTTGGCTTCATGATCTTCAGAAACCGGCTAGATTTCCTGTATACTTGCATGAGCTCACTGTCCAGTAAGCAGTAAGCAGTAACCTAATGTCCGTTACCAGCTGTAGCCGCAGTATGTGTTACCTGTCACTGGTTAGATATATGCTGAAATCGGCTGGCTGGAAGACAAAAGCTACGTGGGACGCCATCACATGACAAGTAGGCGGACTTCTGCTGGAACTTCTGGCATGTGGAAATATGCGCGCCCCTGCACTGATCCCTTCTGCCCAACGTATACAGGGAAGTCCACACAGGCTTCCTCCAAACAGGGAAAATGTGAGAAATCGCGGAAAAGCCGCCGCGTGTACTCAGAGCAAGGCGGCTGATTCCGCGTCCAACGCGGCGGTTGGCACGCGTAGGCCTACATCTAGTAGTATGGCCGAACGCGGAGAAACCACTACATGCCTTGATAGCGGTGCGGCGGATTCCGCGTCCAGCGCGGCGGGTGCTTTACGACACATGTCTGGTGTGGCTGGGACTGATAGTCCACACAGGTTCAGAAGGACGCGCGCGCGCGCTGAGAGGCAGAACTTTTATGACAGCCAGAAGGTAGTCAGCTGACCAAGCCGGTCAGCTGACGGTTCAACCACTTCCCATTGGTCCAGCACTTAGGGGAGGCGCCGGAGAGCGCTTTGCTATATATACTGGGTGCTGGTCATTCTCTGGTTGTCTGCCGTTGCGATCACTACGTGGAAGCACTCAGACCTTATTGTCAGAATCTGTGTTATCTTTGTTATACTTCAGACTAGTTCCAGGGTGTTGATGATCAAGGACCTCACACCCAAAGATTAGGAATCTGTGTTATCTTTCTGTTATGCTTCAGACTAGTTCCAGGGTGTTGATGATCAAGGACCTCACACCCAAAGACTAGGAATACTGTGTATCATCTGTGTTATACTTCAGACTAGTTCCAGGGTGTTGATGACTACGGAGCTCACACCCAAGACTAGGAATTAGCTTTACCATCCTGTTATACTTCAGACTAGTACCAGGGTGTTGATGATCAAGGAGCTCACACCTAAAGACTAGACATTGTTGATGATTTGTTATGACCTTCTGCTTTCCTGACCTCTCTTCTGACCTCTGATTTGGTACTTTGCTATATCTGATTCTCCGTTGCCAAACCTTGCTTGTCTTAGGACTCTGAATCAGTCTCTTTCCTCTGTATCTGATCTGTCTGTCTGTTGCCAACCTGGCCTGTCCGACCTCGAGAACTATCTCCTCTGTTTAGAGATAGTTCACAGATCTGTCAATGACACTCCACCATTGGTGTCACTCACACTCTGGTCCTTCCACCTCTCAGCCTGACTCCTCCCCTTGGGGAGCCTCAGGCCATTGGAAGGGGCTTGTTCTTAGGCAGTATCTCTTACTGCCTTGCACCCTCAATACGGGTGCTCTCCTCAAAGTATTACTGTTGCACCAAACACTCATATTACTCAGGTGTCCAGAGGTTAGAGATATATCTGATTATCGGTGATACTGCAGATCATTAATAATCGGGTATATATCTGTATTCTCGGTGATACTGCAGATCACCGGTAATCAGATCCTCTCTGTGTTACACCGATCGTTACAGAAAACAACTGAAAATATATGCCTGAGCATATATATATATATACACACACACACACACACACACACACACACACACACACACACACACACACACACACACACACACACACACACACACACACACACACACACACACACACACACACACACACACACACACACACACACACACACACACACACACACACACACACACACACACACACACACACACACACACACACACACACACACACACACACACACACACACACACACACAGTATGTATGTGTATATATATATTTGCCTCATGTAATATTTAAATCTTAGGCTTATAGCATCCTGTCTAAAGCTGGGAAGGAGACAAGTCTCAAGGAGGGGTGCTGTCCTGAGGATATGCTGGGAAAAACTATTTTCACCATCGTTGGCTTTTATAAAAAAAAAAAAAAAATGTATGTATGTACTTTATTGATGGGGATCACAGAAAACTACTTTATTTATTTCTGCTTTTATTATTTCTTAATTTGTTACATTTTCCTACTTCCAATTTGTACAGCTGTGATGTGTATTTATGGCCAGATGTCACTAGGAAGCAGTGTGAGACAATAACAGAGGACTTCTGCTTTCATTTTCTATATTTTCTGCTAGAGAGTGAGATCAAAGTATTCCAGGAATTAACAGCACAACAAATTCTGCCAACTGAAAAGCAGCAGAGTACTTATCTTAAACTAGATAACTATTGAAGCTGCTAATGGGATAATAGTTGTGCTTTAAATACTGAGCTCATAAGGTCCTCCTGGAGCAGCTGCCACCTCCAGCTGGTGCCTCACACGTATGCACACTCTCTGTATTACTTTATCTCTGGATTTCTATTACTTCTTATGCTATAAATCATGCATCTAAATACACCTCTTATAATTTGTGTTTATTACTGCAGTCACTGGAGTTTTATGTTTATCCCAGCCGTTATGGAAGGCAGACCTGTATCTCTTCCCTGTGACGGAGGACATTTCCCTGATAGCTACAGTGCATGTGCTGCAGCTGTGGCTTGTGGTAATCACTGATGGACTGCCGCTGTGCATGTGCTGCAGTTGTAGCTTGTGGTGGTCACTGATGGACTGTGCTGCAGTTGTGGCTTGTGGTAATCACTGATGGACTGCTGCTGTGCATGTGCTGCAGTTGTGGCTTGTGATAATCACTGATGGACTGCCGCTGTGCATGTGCTGCAGTTGTGGCTTGTGGTAATCACTGATGGGCTGCCGCTGTGCATGTGCTGCAGTTGTGGCTTGTGGTAATCACTGATGGGCTGCCGCTGTGCATGTGCTGCAGTTGTGGCTTGTGGTAATCACTGATGGACTGCCGCTGTGCATGTGCTGCAGTTGTGGCTTGTGGTAATCACTGATGGACTGCCGCTGTGCATGTGCTGCAGTTGTGGATTGTGGAAAACACTGATGGGCTGCCGCTGTGCATGTGCTGCAGATGTGGCTTGTGGTAATCACTGATGGACTGCCGCTGTGCATGTGCTACAGTTGTGGCTTGTGGTAATCACTGATGGACTGCCGCTGTGCATGTGCTGCAGTTGTGGATTGTGGAAAACACTGATGGGCTGCCGCTGTGCATGTGCTGCAGATGTGGCTTGTGGTAATCACTGATGGACTGCCGCTGTGCATGTACTGCAGTTGTGGCTTGTGGTAATCACTGATGGACTGCCGCTGTGCATGTGCTGCAGTTGTGGCTTGCATCTGTAGGTAAATTCTGCCTGGTAGATCATTTTCAATTTGTTTTTGAAGTAGCTCACAAGCTTAAAATTGGCAGCGCCTCTGGTCTGAGAGATCACCAAGCAAATTGTTATTTTGTGTTCTCTGTTTATTAATACTAATGTTTTACATATGTAATTTCTTATACTTTTTAGAACTCAGATCTGAGCTCAAAGAACAAGAGACATATGTGAGGTATGATCAGCAGTCCATGGAGGAGGGTGACATGATGAGGACAATGAAAGAGGAAGAAGATACATATGTGAGGAGTGATCAGCAGTCTATGGAGGGGGGGTGACATGATGAGGACAATTAAAGAGGAAGAAGTAGAGACATATGTTAGGAATGTTCAGCAGTCTATGGAGGGGGGTGACATGATGGGGTCAATTAAAGAGGAAGAAGAAGAGACATATGTGAGGAGTGATCAGCAGTCTATGGAGGAGGGTGCCATGATGAGGACAATGAAAGAGGAAGAAGAAGAGATGTATGTGAGGAGTGAGCGGCAGTCTATGGAGGAGAGTGATATGATGGGGACAATTAAAGAGGAAGAAGAAGATACATATGTTAGGAGTGTTCAGCAGTTTATGGAGGGGGGTGACATGATGGGGACAATTAAAGAGGAAGAAGAAGAGACATATGTGAGGAGTGATCAGCAGTCTATGGAGGAGGGTGCCATGATGAGGACAATGAAAGAGGAAGAAGAAGAGAGATATGTGAGGAGTGAGCAGCAGTCTATGGAGGAGAGTGACATGATGGGGACAATTAAAGAAGAAGAAGAAGATACATATGTGAGGAGTGATCAGCAGTCTATGGAGGGGGGTGACATAATGGGGACAATTAAAGAGGAAGAAGAAGATACATATGTGAGGAGTGATCAGCAGTCTATGGAGGGGGGTGACATGATGGGGACAATAAAAGAGGAGGAAGAAGAGACATATGTGAGGAGTGATCAGCAGTCTATGGAGGAGGGTGACATGATGAAGACCATTAAAGAAGAGGAGGAAAAAGAGACGTATGTGAGGAGTGATCAGCCGTCTATGGAGGAGGGTGCCATGATGAGGACAATGAAAGAGGAAGAAGAAGAGACATATGTGAGGAGTGATCAGCAGTCCATGGAGGAGGGTGACATGATGGGGACAACTATAGATGAGGACCCCTTTCCAGAAAGCAGAACAGGTGAGTTATCAACATTAAATTTTGAATATGTTTAGTTGTTATGACTGTGTCACATGTATATGTGTGTCACACCCTGTGGACATGTATGGCCAGTTGTTAAAATGTAAGATTTTCCGCATGCGGGAGAAGAAAACGTTGTTGCTTTTTTCACACTCTGCATGCAATTCCTATTGCTGTCAGACAACCGCTGCAATGAGAATGGGAATAGGAGAGCAGCAAAGGCTAGACAGATACCGGTGATAAGGGATTTGATTATTAGGCACACAGATAGGGTAATCTGTTGAAGAAACCGTGAATGCCATACAGTGTGTTGTCTCTCGGGTGTTTGGGTTTGGCATATAGCGGAACGCATTGGCAGATTATTGGGTGGGGCTGGGGAAGACCCGGCTGTCATGCTACGCATTAGTAACAATGACAAAGTTAATGGGAGATGGAAGGTCCTCAAAAATGACTTTCAGCTACTTGGAGATAAACTTAAAGCAAAGACCTCCAAGGTGGTATTTTCTGAAATACTACCAGTGCCACGCGCTACATCTGAGAGACAGAGGGAGCTTAGGGAGTTAAATAAGTGGCTGAGAAATTGGTGCAGGAAGGGGAAGGGGGGTTGTTCCTGGAGAACTGGGCTGACTTTGCAGTTGGCTACAGGTTCTTCTCCCCAATGCAGCAGGGATGGGCTACACCTAAATGGGGAGGGTGCAGCTGCATTGGGGAGAAGTTGGCTAAATGGTTAGAGGAGAAAAATCTCAATGTGTTGACAAAATAAGGTAAAAAAACAGTTTTAATGTAAGAACTTTCTGCGCAGAAAAAAGTTTTTTAATTAACATTTGTGCATTGGTTCCTTAAAAGAGCCTTTTTGTGACTTGATAAAAGTGTGTGCAATAAAGTTGTTATTGTTTGAACCAAGACAAAATGGAGCATGAGGCCATTTAATATGTGCTTTGCTATTGTATATTTCCTACTGGCCGCACCAAACCACTGGTTCATGAAGCTTATATAAGGTACTTGCACTACAGGGCCACAACTCCTTGGCAAACTCCCAACTCTGTATAAAAAAACAGTTGTAGCCTAATATTACAGGGAATGGATAGGGGGTGGGGGCAGTGTAAAAAGTAAGGAGGTAGTGCAAAGTTCATGAAGCCCATTAAATGTAACCAAAATTGGAAAATGTGGTGGTAAAAATATAAAGTGCATGGTAACCAATGCTAGGAGTATTGCTAATAAAATGGATGAACCAAAGTTTGTTCTGATCGACAAAGGCTATGATATTGTGGGAATAACAGAGACATGGATGGATGAAAGCCATGACTGGATAGCAAATTTAGGGGGATACAATGGCCTCAATTCACTAACCTTTATCAAACACTTTATCAAACATTTGATAATTTACCTCACGGGTAAAATCTAATTTTAAATTCACTAAGGTGTTATATATTTATTAAATCTTTTATCGATAAAACATTCGATAAATATATAACACCTTAGTGAATTCAAAATTAGATTTTACCCATGAGGTAAATTATCAAATGTTTGATAAAGTGTTTGATAAAGCTTAGTGAATTGAGGCCAATGTGTTTAGGAAGGACAGAGCAGGGAGAAAAAGTGGAGGGGTTTGTCTCTTTGTTAAAAGGGGGTGGGGGCAGTGTAAAAAGTAAGGAGGCAGTGCAAAGTTCATGAAGCCCATTAAATGTAACCAAAATTGAAAAATGTGGTGGTAAAAATATAAAGTGCATGGTAACCAATGCTAGGAGTATTGCTAATAAAATGGATGAACCAAAGTTTGTTCTGATCGACAAAGGCTATGATATTGTGGGAATAACAGACATGGATGGATGAAAGCCATGACTGGATAGCAAATTTAGAGGGATACAATGTGTTTAGGAAGGACAGAGCAGGGAGAAAAGGTGAAGGGGTTTGTCTCTTTGTTAAAAACTCTTTTACAGCTGCCATGAACGATGAACTGGATGAAGAGTGTGAAGATGTGGATTCTGTTTGGGTAAATATTCATGGTGGAAATAATGGTTGTTAATTGCTTATTGGGGTGTGCTTCATGTCGCAATATATTCATAATACTGCCGAATGGCAAATACTACAGCAGATTGAAAAAACTGCAAGTAAAAGGGAGGTCATAGTTATGGGGGATTTCAACTATCCAGACATTGATTGGGATATTGAAACTACTCATTCCAATAAAAATGGCAGATTTCTGTCAACACTACAGAACAATTGACCAGATAAAAGACAAGATACTGTATCAAATGTGCAGGTTCAAGAACATTTGGGGAATAGTGATCACAACATAACGTTTGATCTGGTGATTGATAGGTCACAGAACAGCGGAACATCTAAAACTATGAAGTTTAGAGAAGCAAAGTTAAGTCAACCCAGGCAGGCACTAAGTTTGGTGGACTGGGATAAAATAATACAAGGGAAGAACACTGAAGGAAATATCCCATATGGAAACAAAATGTCTAGGAATAACAAAAAATGCCTCTTTGGATGAATGGAAAGGTTAGAGATAAAATGAAGTGGAAAAATAATGCTTATAAGGTCTTAAATCAGGAGGGGACCGGGGCTGCATTAAGCAATTATATGGTGTGCAATAAAAGTTGTAATAAAGAAATTAGGCTGGCAAAGATTGAAACTGAAATTCAAATCGCTAGAGATATCAAATCTAACCCAAAGAAGTTTTAATATTAATTTATTAAATTAATTTTAATAATAAATATTCAATGCAGGAAGGAGTGAAGGCAAGACTAAATAAAATAAAAATGGATAAGGCACCTGGCCCAGATGGCATGCATCCTCGGGTCCTAAGGGAATTAAGTTCAGCTATTGATAAACTCCTTTATCTTATCTATTTGTGACTCCTTTTCAACTGGCAGAGTTCCAATAGACTGGTGTACAGCCCACGTTTTCCCATTATTTAGAGTGACACTGAAGCGGAAAAAAATGTATGATATAATGAATTGGTTGTGTGGTACGGATAATTAACCATTTCTGCCGCCTGGACATGATCCTCACATCCAGGCGGCTGTCGCAATACTGATGCGTGCTCCCGTGGGCGATCGCGGGCACGCCCGCGCGCCCCCGTGCTGCCCCCTGGTAGCCCAGGGGTCACTTAATAGGAACATGGTTCCTGTTAATTGATCCGAGTCCCCAGCAGAAAAACTGATGGCTTGTCATAAAAGGCCTCGGTCTTTCTGAAAAAACAAAAACAGTTTCCGTCCTCTATATGCTTCCGAGAAGCTAGGAGGACTGGAAAAATAAACAAACTCACTGTGGCCATCTTGTGGCCAAATAGTAAACTACATCTACATACTTTTTTAGTACAAGACCCACATATTACATTTAACATTAACTGTTTATTTCCCACACCAAAAATTACCCAAATAAAATGTTTAATGAAAAAAAAAAATTACAATGAAACAAAAAAACAAAAAACATAAATAGTTACTTAACCCCCCTGGCGGTTTGCAAAAAATCCGCCAGGGGGCAGCAAATCTTTTTTTTTAATTTTTTTTTTTTTTTTTTCATGTAGCGAGACAAAGTCTCGCTACATGATAGCCGCTGCTCAGCGGCATCCCCCCAGCCCCTCCGATCGCCTCCGGCGATCGGAGATCAGGAGATCCTGTTCAAAGAACGGGATCTCCTGGAGGGCTTCCCCCGTCGCCATGGCGACGGGCGGGATGACGTCACCGACGTCATCGACGTCGTGACGTCAGAGGGGACTCCGATCTGCCCCATAGCGCTGCCTGGCACTGATTGGCCAGGCAGCGCACGGGGTCTGGGGGGGGGGCGGCCGCGGCGAGAGGAATTGCGGCGGATCGGCGGGTAGCGGCGGCGATCAGATGCTACACGCAGCTAGCAAAGTGCTAGCTGCGTGTAGCAAAAAAAAAATTATGCAAATCGGCCCAGCGGGGCCTGAGCGGTGCCTCCCGGCGGCATAGCCCGTGCTCAGCACGGGCTTACCGCCAGGGAGGTTAAGGGTCTGAAATTTTTAAATATGCATATGAAGAGGGTATATTACGACCATTTTTTAAATTATAAGCTTGTAAATAGTGATGGACGCAAAACTGAAAAAAAAGGCACCTTTATTTCCAAATAAAATATTGGCACCATACATTGTGATAGGGACAAAATGTAAATGGTGTAATAACCAAGAGAAATGCGCAAATAAAATACATAGGTTTTAATTATGGTAGCATGTATTATTTTAAAGCTATAATGGCCGAAAACTAAGAAATAATGACTTTTTTTCAATTTTTTTCTTACTTTTCCTGTTAAAATGCATTTAAAAAAACAATAATTCTTAGCAAAATGTACCACCTAAAGAAAGCCTAATTAGTGGCGGAAAAAAACAAGATATAGATCAATTAATTGTGATAATTATTGATAAAGTTATTAGCGAATAAATGGGAGGTGAAAATTGCTCTGTTGCATAAGGTGAAAAATCCCTGCGGGCTGAAATGGTTAACAGAACATTAGTAGCAAAAAAAAATTGAGTCTCATGTTTATTTTCAGTTATATGGTTTTTTTTTATAACATTGCATCATTCTCTAATATTTGCAATTTACACACTATGCTCAGCACTCTAAATCAGGGGTCCCCAACCACCGGGCCGCGGCCCACTGCCGGTCCGTGGGCAGTTTCCAGCTGGGCCGCAGCGGGTCTGGCCTCTCGCCCCCCTCCCCCCGCGGCCGCCGCTCCTGTCACCTTATGAGCTGGCGGCCGCTTCCTGTCACAGATTCCCCGTAGCCGCTCAGAGGAGTGCAGCATCTCCTATTACAGCAGCGCTTCCTGCGCAGCTGCTGTAAGGAGGGAAGGAAGCGGGGCAGTGGCTTCCTGTAGCGGTGATCGTCGTTACCATGGAAACCGCTGTCTCGCTACCTTACAGCAGCCGTGCGACGCGCTGCTGTAAATAGAAGATGCTGCACAGAGGAGAGCGGCTAAGGGAATCTGTGACAGGAAGCGGCCGCCAGCTCATAAGGTAACAGGAGCGGCGGCCGCGGGGGGAGTGGACTACACTGGGGCACTATACTAGCTATACTGGGCACTATACTAGCTGCACATGGGGCACTATACTAGCTATACTGGGGCACACTGGGCACTATACTAGCTATACTGGGGCACACTGGGCACTATACTTGCTACACTGGGGCACACTGGGCACTATAATAGCTATCCTGGGGCACTATACTAGCTATCCTGGGGCACACTGGGCACTATGCTAGCTATACTGGGGCACACTGGGCACTATACCAGCTATACTGGAGCACATGGGGCACTATACGAGCTATATTGGGGCACTATACTAGCTATCCTGGGGCACACTGGGCACTATACTAGCTATACTGGGGCACACTGGGCACTATACTAGCTATACTGTGGCACACTGGGCACTATACTAGCTATCCTGGGGCACATGGGGCACTATACTAGCTATCCTGGGGCACACTGGGCACTATACTAGCTATCCTGGGGCACATGGGGCACTATACTAGCTATACTGGGGCACACTGGGCACTATACTAGCTATACTGGGGCACACTGGGCACTATACTAGCTATACTGGGGCACACTGGGCACTATACTAGCTATCCTGGGGCACATGGGGCACTATACTAGCTATCCTGGGGCACACTGGGCACTATACTAGCTATCCTGGGGCACATGGGGCACTATACTAGCTATACTGGGGCACACTGGGCACTATACTAGCTATACTGGGGCACACTGGGCACTATACTAGCTATACTGGGGCACACTGGGCACTATACTAGCTATCCTGGGGCACATGGGGCACTATACTAGCTATACTGGGGCACATGGGGCACTATACTAGCTATACTGGGGCACACTGGGCACTATACTAGCTATACTGTGGCACACTGGGCACTATACTAGCTATCCTGGGGCACATGGGGCACTATACTAGCTATCCTGGGGCACACTGGGCAGTATACTAGCTATCCTGGGGCACATGGGGCACTATACTAGCTATACTGGGGCACACTGGGCACTATACTAGCTATACTGGGGCACACTGGGCACTATACTAGCTATCCTGGGGCACATGGGGCACTATACTAGCTATACTGGGGCACATGGGGCACTATACTAGCTATACTGGGGCACACTGGGCACTATACTAGCTATGTCAAAAGGAGGTGGAGAAAAGGCTTAAACCACCAGCACCCACCGCACCACCAGGTACCCCACCTTTGTTTGAATTCATCCATTGTGCCAGCCAGCAACGTTTTGTACTTTTTGTATGTGTTTTACTCACGTCTGAGAAATAAACCATCAGCTATTTTGCAGTGCCGGTTCCCTCCGCTTTTTCATTTCTCTGCCACTCTACTATACTAGCTATACTGTGGCACACTGGGCACTATACTAGCTATCCTGGGGCACATTGGGCACTATACTTGCTGTCCTGGGGCACTATACTAGCTATACTGGAGCACATGGGGCACTATACGAGCTATATTGGGGCACTATACCAGCTATACTGGGGCACATGGGGCACTATACTAGCTATACTAGGGCACATGGGGCACTATACTAGCTATACTGGGGCACACTGGGCACTATACTAGCTATACTGGGGCACTATACTAGCTATACTGGAGCACATGGGGCACTATACTAGCTATACTGGGGCACTATACCAGCTATACTGGGGCACATGGGGCACTATACTAGCTATACTGGGGCACTATACTAGCTATACTAGGGCACATGGGGCACTATACTAGCTATACTGGGGCACACTGGGCACTATACTAGCTATACTGGGGCACACTGGGCACTATACTAGCTATACTGGGGAACACTGGGCACTATACTAGCTATACTGGGGCACACTGGGCACTATACTAGCTATACTGGGGCACACTGGGCACTATACTAGCTATACTGGGGCACACTGGGCACTATACTAGCTATACTGGGGAACACTGGGCACTATACTAGCTATACAGGGGCACACTGGGCACTATACTAGCTATCCTGGGGCACATGGGGCACTATACTAGCTATACTGGGGCACACTGGGCACTATACTAGCTATCCTGGGGCACATTGGGCACTATACTAGCTATCCTGGGGCACTATACTAGCTATACTGGAGCACATGGGGCACTATACTAGCTATCCTGGGGCACCATACTAGCTATACTGGGGCACTATACAAGCTATCCTGGGGCACATGGGGCACTATACTAGCCATATTGGGGCACACTGGGCACTATACTATCTATACTGGGGCACACTGGGCACTATACTAGATATCCTGGGGCACTATACTAGCTATACTGGGGCATACTGGGGCACTCACTAGATTAGCTATACTGGGGTACACTGGGGCACTATACTAACTATACTGGGTCACTATACTAGGTCACTATACTAGCTATACTGGGGCAACTATACTTCGTCACTTTGATACTAATTATACTTGGGCACTATACTAGCTGTACTGTGGTAACTAGACTCCCTATACTGGGGCAACTGTGCTTGCTGTGCCGCCGCTCAACCCATCCTAGTTGCACTTAGTATAGGTCCCCCCAGTATAGGTAGCCAAGAATAGGTACCCCAGTATAGGTAGCCAGCTATAGGTCCCCCCAGTATAGGTAGCCAGGCATAGGTGAGCCAATATAGTTGCCCCCGGTATAGGTTAGATAGGCAGGCGCCCCCGGTATAAGTTAGATAGGTAGGTGCCCCAGTACAGGTTAGCTAGGTGGGTGCCTCTAATATAGGTAGCCAGAATAGTTGCCCCCAGCATAGGTTTGATAGGTAGGTGCCCCCAGTATAGGTTAGTTAGGTAGGTGCCTCCAATATAGGTAGCCAGTATAATTGCCACCTGTATAGGCTAAGTAGGTAGGTGCCCCCAGTACAGGTTAGATAAGTAAGTGCCCCCAGTATAGGTAAGATAGGTAGCTGCCCCCCCCAGTATAGGTTAGATAGGTAGCTGCCCCCCCCCCCCAGTATAGGTTAGATAGGTAGCTGCCCCCCGTATAGGTTAGATAGGTAGGTGCCCCTCAGTATAGGTTAGATAGGTAGGTGCCCCTCCGTATAGGTTAGATTAGGTAGCTGCCCCCCAGTATAGGTTAGATTAGGTAGCTGCCCCCCAGTATAGACTAGATTAGGTAGGTGCCTCCCAGTATAGGTTAGATTAGGTAGGTGCCCCCCAGTATAGGTTAGATTAGGTAGGTGCCCCCCAGTATAGGTTAGATCAGGTAGGTGCCCCCCAGTATAGGTTAATTAGGTAGGTGCCCCCCAGTATAGGTTAGATAGGTAGCTGCCCCCAGTATACAGTGGTGTGAAAAACTATTTGCCCCCTTCCTGATTTCTTATTCTTTTGCATGTTTGTCACACTTAAATTTTTCTGCTCATCAAAAACCGTTAACTATTAGTCAAAGATAACATAATTGAACACAAAATGGTTTTTATTATTTAGTGAGAAAAAAAACTCCAAATCTACAAGGCCCTGTGTGAAAAAGTGATTGCCCCCCTTGTTAAAAAATAACGTAACTGTGGTTTATCACACCTGAGTTCAATTTCTGTAGTCACCCCCAGGCCTGATTACTGCCACACCTGTTTCAATCAAGAAATCATTTAAATAGGAGCTATCTGACACAGAGAAGTAGACCAAAAGCATCTCAAAAGCTAGACATCATGCCAAGATCCAAAGAAATTCAGGAACAAATGAGAACAAAAGTACTGTAATTGAGATCTATCAGTCTGGTAAAGGTTATAAAGCCATTTCTAAAGCTTTGGGACTCCAGCGAACCACAGTGAGAGCCATTATCCACAAATGGCAAAAACATGGAACAGTGATGAACCTTCCCAGGAGTGGCCGGCCGACCAATATTACCCCAAGAGTGCAGAGAAAACTCATCCGAGAGGCCACAAAAGACCCCAGGACAACATCTAAAGAACTGCAGGCCTCACTTGCCTCAATTAAGGTCAGTGTTCACGACTCCACCATAAGAAAGAGACTGGGCAAAAACGGCCTGCATGGCAGATATCCAAGGCGCAAACCGCTTTTAAGCAAAAAGAACATTAAGGCTCGTCTCAATTTTGCTAAAAAACATCTCAATGATTGCCAAGACTTTGGGGAAAATACCTTATGTATCGACGAGACAAAAGTTGAACTTTTTGGAAGGTGCGTGTCCCGTTACATCTGGCGTAGAAGTAACAGAGCATTTCAGCAAAAGAACATCATACCAACAGTAAAATATGGTGGTGGTAGTGTGATGGTCTGGGGTTGTTTTGCTGCTTCAGGACCTGGAAGGCTTGCTGTGATAGATGGAACCATGAATTCTACTGTCTACCAAAAAATCCTGAAGGAGAATGTCCGGCCATCTGTTCGTCAACTCAAGCTGAAGCGATCTTGGGTGCTGCAGCAGGACAATGACCCAAAACCCACCAGTAAATCCACCTCTGAATGGCTGAAGAAAAACAAAATGAAGACTTTGGAGTGGCCTAGTCAAAGTCCTGACCTGAATCCTATTGAGGTGTTGTGGCATGACCTTAAAAAGGCGGTTCATGCTAGAAAACCCTCAAATAAAGCTGAATTACAACAATTCTGCAAATATGAGTGGGCCAAAATTCCTCCAGAGCGCTGTAAAAGACTCGTTGCAAGTTATCGCAAACGCTTGATTGCAGTTATTGCTGCTGAGGGTGGCCCAACCAGTTATTAGGTTCAGGGGGCAATTTCTTTTTCACACAGGGCCATGTAGGTTTTAAGTTTTTTTTTTCTCACTAAATAATAAAAAACATCATTTAAAATTGCATTTTGTGTTCAATTATGTTATCTTTGACTAATAGTTAACGTTTTTTGATGAGCTGAAACATTTAAGTGTGACAAACATGCAAAAGAATAAGAAATCAGGAAGGGGGCAAATAGTTTTTCACACCACTGTAGGTTAGATTAGGTAGGTGCCCCTCAGTACAGGTTAGATAGTTAGCTGCCCCCCACAATGGAGGGGGGAGCCGGAGCCACGGGGAGGGCAGCCCGACCTCTCCCTCCCTTCCTCTCCCGGGCCGCCCTCCGTGATCCCCCCTCAGATGCAGAGTGAGCAGGAAGCACTGTATACAACTCACCTCCCTGCGTTCCAATCGCCGCTCTCTTGCCGACAGTCTCCTCTCTGCATACACGCTGATACACACGCTGCTTCCAGCTAAACAGGAAGCAGCGTGTGTATCAGAGTGTATGCAGAGAGGAGACTGGCGACGAGAGAGCGGCGATTGGAACGCAGGGAGGTGAGTTGTATACAGCGCTTCCTGCTCACTCTGCATCTGAGGGGGGGGCATGGAGGGCGGCCCGGGAGAGTAGAGGAAGGGAGGGAGAGGTCGGGCTGCCCTCCCTGTGGCTCCGGCTCCCCCCTCCATTACAGCGCCCCCCTCCCAACAGCGTTGAGGGCGGCGGCACGGCCCGCACAGCCCTAGAAACGGGCATGCTTAGATGCTTTCCTTGCATTGACAGACATCCATGGCTATAATTACTAGGTAATGCCCAGTGGTGTTGATCAAGGGATTTTATCTGATTGCCATCTGGAGTTGGGAGGGAATTTTTTTCCTTTTGGGGCTAATTGGACCATGCCTTATAAGGTTTTTTCGCCTTCCTCTGGATCAACAGGGATATGTGAGGGAGCATAAGGAATTTGGATTTTTGCCAAGGAGCTGTGGTCCTGTCGTGCAATCACCCTTTAATTCTATAAACCTGTGAGTCGGTGGGGCCAGTATATAGTACATAAAGAAAATGCAGACATTAATTGGCCTTAAGCTCCATTTCATCTCGGTTCAATCAGTAATATCTTGATTGCACTTTCAGGAATCAGGTTACAGAAAGGCTCCTTTGAGGAACCATTACACAGTTAGCAATTAAAAACTTTTTCTGCGCAGAAAATTTTATGTTAAAACCACCGGAGCCTACCCACATATCCCCCTGATATTCACTAGGTTTGCGTGCATGGAGTCCGTCCGTAGACACTAAAGCTCCATGCACCCAAACCCAGGCCACCTAGCTGTCATTCAACAGCACACCACCATACACACAGCAGCTGCCCCCCCCCCTAAAAGGGGATTAGTCCTCTTTAAATATTTGCATCAAGCTGCAGCATTATTGTATTAGCCAACAAAGCACGGAAAGGCAGGCTAGTAGACTTCACAAGTTAACCACCTGAGCGGTCTGGACGAGCTCAGCTCGTCCAACACCGCCGGAGGTCGCCGCTCAGGCCCTGCTGGGCCGATTTTCATCAAATAAAAAGCAGCACACGCAGCCGGCACTTTGCCAGCCGCGTGTGCTGCCTGATCGCCGCCGCTCTGCGGCGATCCGCCGCGAGCAGCGGCGAAAGAGGGTCCCCCCAGCCGCCTGAGCCCAGCGTAGCCGGAACAAAAAGTTCCGGCCAGCGCTAAGGGCTGGATCGGAGGCGGCTGACGTCAGGACGTCGGCTGACGTCGATGACGTCACTCCGCTCGTCGCTATGGCGACGATATAAGCAAAACAAGGAAGGCCGCTCATTGCGGCCTTCCTTGTTTATTCTGGGCGCCGGAGGCGATCGGAAGATCGCCTCCGGAGCGCCCTCTAGTGGGCTTTCATGCAGCCAACTTTCAGTTGGCTGCATGAAATAGTTTTTTTTTTATTTAAAAAAAACCCTCCCGCAGCCACCCTGGCGATTTAATCAGAACGCCAGGGTGGTTAAGCAGAGACAGCGCTGCCCAAGCACTATTCCTCCAGCATCATCATCATTAGTTATACTTGCGTTAGTCCATGGGGTTAGCTTCTCTCTGCTATGTGCCACAGCGCTCCTCGCTTCTGGACATCTGATGTTGCTGCTTGGGAGATGGTCACATGATAGATGCCTCCTCCGTCCGGGAGTCCAGGATACTCCAGGTGCCCCTCAGTAATCTGCCCCAATCTCAGCACATCAGTGTCCCTTTGCGGATTGCCTGCGTTTGGCTGCTTTCCCCCATCAGAGACTAACACTCTGTGCCTGCTCTCCCCGGCTAGCTGTGTCTGCGTTAGGCGGCGGGGGACGCTAGATCAGCGTGGAATGGCAGCAGGCTCCTCCCACCGACCGGTTTCGCGTCACATGACGCTTCATCAGGGCGTGGGATTTTATCTGATTACCATCTGGAGTTGGGAAGGAATTTTTTCTTTTTTGGGGCTAATTGGACCTGGCCTTGTAAGGGTTTTTCGCCTTCTTCTGGATCAACAGGGCTATGTGAGGGAGCAGACTGGTGTTTATTTTCTGGTTGAACTCAATAGATGTATGTCTTTTTTCAACCCAAATAACTATGTAACTGCTGCCAGCTGGCCGTCATGTGCGGAAAACACAAAGAATTATCCGCCAAAAACCAGCAGCCATTTTCAGAGAACTCGGGTGTCATCCCTGCCTCACTGTAACAATGTGTGTGAAGCTTGTTCTGATGTCTCTGTATGTGTGATAGTGTTTGTTGTAAATAAAGTTGGTTTTAATGAAAAAGTAAAGTGTATGTGTTTGATTGGTATGGACTGAGCATGTGGAGATATGACATCATATGCACACCTCCCAACTTTTGTAGCCACAAAAAATGGACACTAAGACCCGCCCCTTCCACACCATTAGCTATGACCATTTTGCAGCCATGTGCCCCTTATACAGCCCCTTTGTTTCTACTGGTCCCCCTCCCACACCTAAACCATTCCTTGCTGCCTAGTAACCCCCTCTTCCCCAGTACAGTTTCCCTGCTGGTGGGTTTCCGCTTGCCTCCCCAACAGCTTCCCCCCTCCCTCTCCCACAGCTTCCCTCTTCCCTCTCCCACAGCTTCCCCAGTGGAGGTGGGCTCCTCTCTCTCCCCCCTACAGATTCCCTGGTGGTGGCTGGCTTCCCCTCCCTCCCTCCACAGCTTCCCTGGTGGTGGTGTGCTTCCCCCTCCTTCCCCCCACAGCTTCCCTGGTGGTGGTGGGCTTCCCCCTCCTCTACTTCTTTCCTGTTGGTGGTGGCTCCCACTTTCCGCCTGCACAGCTTCCCTGGTGGTGGTGGGCTCCCGCTCCCTCCTCCACGGCTTCCCTTGTGGTGGTGGGCTTTCCCCTCCTCTACAGCTTCCCTGGTGGTGGTGGTGGGCTTCCCCTCCTCTACAGCTCTCCTTGTGGTGGTGTGCTCCCCCTTCTTGTCTGCACAGCTTCCCTGGTGGTGGTGTTAGTGCCCCCCTCCTGTGCTCCCCCCACTTAGCAGTATAAGTGCAGAGTATGGTGATGTAGAAGCCTTGCATCTCTTACCTCTCCAGCACTGTGAATTCTCCAGCCACTGACCCCCTTAGTGTCCGGCATCTCCATTTCCTCATATCATTATGCGACACACGAGAAGATGCCGGGCACTAGAGGCAGCGGTGACAGGGAGGTTCAAAGTGATGGAGAGGTGAGATATGCGCGGCTTTCATTGCACAATACTCTGCATCTATACTGCACACATAGATCACCTAGAACACACAGTACTGTCACACAGGTGTTAATGTGACATGGTAACAGTACATGCTGATCACACAGCAGGCAGTGACCAGCCTAGGGGTATTGGAACAAATCTAATTTTTTAGGGGGCACATGGACATCACCTACAACACGCAGTACGGTCACACAGATGTTGAGCAGGCCAGACAGTACGGTCACACAGGTGTAAACGTGACATGGTAACAGTACACGCTGATCACACAGCAGGCAGTGACCAGCAAAGGGGTATTGCCACAAATGTCTGCCACACTGTTCTTTTTGGGAAACTGATATCACTGATAAGTCAGTATGGTCGGTGACACGGGTCCTGCTGTAATGCTGTATGAGGGTAACACAGCATGCGTCGTGTCACAAGTGTCAGACACAAAATTACTTTTGCACAGGGCGGCGGGCTGTAACCGTGACACAGCCACACACTATACTGTATATGGTGGTGTTGTGTTGCTACAACACATCACAAGAAAGCAACTACCAATAATAACTACAGCAGGGTTAATGTCTCTGTCAGTCTTTAAAAGGATTTTTGTGGTTAGGAAGAGTCCTCAAATGGACTATTGGGGGGTCTCCTAGTTGGTGAACTGCAAGTAGCAGAGCAGCTAGGAAGCAGATATACAGAACAATATTGCAATTCAGCCCCTCTAACACTGTCCCTGTATCAGCAGCAGCAGCTCCTCCCGCCACACTGACTGCTACACAGCACTATATCACACTACAGCCTCTCTAACACTGTCCCTGTATCAGCAGCAGCAGCTCCTCCCCCTACACTGACTGCTACACAGCACTATATCACACTACAGCCTCTCTAACACTGTCCCTGTATCAGCAGCAGCTCCTCTCCCGACACTGACTGCTACACAGCACTATGTCACACTACAGCCTCTCTAGCACTGCCCCTGTATCAGCAGCAGCTCCTCTCCCGACACTGACTGCATGCCAATTTAATGCAAATGTGCAATGAAGATAAGGGAATTGGTCGGCACCTGATGCTACTTTGCAGCCTATGGGGGTGAGGGGGTGGGGGGTCAGGTGACTTACTGTGCCTCCAGACAACCAGACACCAATCGTAGAACCAATCAGAAGGAAAAGTCGGGGAACCAGATAAGCTGCAGATCACCACTTTATTTCTTCCCCCATCCAAACGTACTGATAAACAAAAAACACAGCGTTTCACAAGACTAGCTCGCTTCCTCAGAGACCAGATGATCTGCAGCTTATCAGGGGTCCAGACTTTTCCTTATGATTGGTTCTACAATTGCTATATGCAAATGTGCAGCTGCTGGTTCATTTCTAATCTGCATAAACTTTGCATCAACTTGGAATTCTGAGCAGCTCACTGACCATCCCTAATGATAATTCTTCCTCCCCTCAGAATTCTCTAACAGGAAGTGATGATGTTTCTCTATTTGCAGCGCGGAGTCCCAGCATCAGGAATCTCTCAGAGACTCGTCTTTCTGTATCCATAGACTGTACAACGGATGATGATGTCACTGGACAAGAGTCTCCTGCAGAGATCCTGGTTGCCGATCAAGAGAGATCGCACACTAGAGAGAAGCCCTTTTTATGTGCTGAGTGTGGGAAATGTTTTGTATCCAAAGCAAGCCTTCTATATCATGAGAGATCTCACACTGATGAGAAGCCCTATTCATGTGCTGTGTGTGGAAAATGTTTTGGGCATAAAGGACACCTTTTAAGACATGAGAGATACCACACAGGTGAGAAGCCCTTTTCATGTGCTGAGTGTGGGAAATGTTTTGTTCAAAAATCAGATCTTGTTGTTCATGAGAGATCCCACACAGGTGAGAAGCCTTATTCATGTAGAGAGTGTGAAAAATGTTTTGTATCCAAAGCAGGCCTTCTATATCATGAGAGATCTCACACAGGTGAGAAGCCCTATTCCTGTGCTGAGTGTGGGAAATGTTTTGTATCCAAAGCAAGCCTTCTATATCATGAGAGATCTCACGCAGGTGAGAAGTCCAATTCATGTGCTGTGTGTGGAAAATGTTTTCGGCGGAAAGGACACCTTTTAAGCCATGAGAGATCCCACACAGCTGAGAAGCCGTTTTCATGTGCTCAGTGTGGGAAATGTTTTCGGCGGAAAGGACACCTTTTAAGCCATGAGAGATCCCACACAGCTGAGAAGCCGTTTTCATGTGCTGAGTGTGGTAAATGTTTTGGATTGAAAGGAAGCCTTGTCAAACATGAGAGATTGCACACAGGTGAGAAGCCCTATTCATGTGCTGAGTGTGGGAAATGTTTTGGATGGAAAGAAAGCCTTGTCAAACATGAGAGATCTCACACAGGTGAGAAGCCATTTTCGTGTGCCGAGTGTGGGAAATGTTTTGGGGATAAAGGACACCTTTTAATACATGAGAGATTGCACACAGGTGAGAAGCCATTTTCGTGTGCCGAGTGTGGGAAATGTTTTGGAGAGAAAGGAAATCTTGTCAGCCATGAGAGATCTCACACTGGTGAGAAGCCCTATTCATGTGCTGAATGTGGGAAATGTTTTCGGCGGAAAGGAAACCTTTTAAGCCATGAGAGATGCCATACAGGTGAGAAGCCATTTTCGTGTGCTGAGTGTGGGAAATGTTTTGTAGAGAAAGGAAACCTCGTCAAACATGAGAGATCCCACACAGGTGAGAAGCCCTTTTCATGTGCTGAGTGTGGGAAATGTTTTGGACATAAAGGAAACCTCGTCAAACATGAGAAATACCACACAGTTGAGAAGCTCTTTCCATGTCCTGAGTGTGGGAAATGTTTTGGAGAGAAAGGAGACCTAAAAAAACATGAGCGATCCCACACAGGTGAGAAGCCCTATTCGTGTGCTGAGTGTGGGAAATGTTTTGGAGAGAAAGGAGACCTCAAAAAACATGAGCGAACCCACACAGGTGAGAAGCCCTATTCATGTGCTGAGTGTGGGAAATGTTTTGTGCAGAAAGGAAACCTTGTAAGCCATGAGAGATCCCACACTGGTGAGAAGCCCTATTCATGTGCTGAGTGTGGTAAATGTTTTGAACGTAAATCACTGCTTGTGAGACACGTGTGTTGAATGTGGGAAATGGTTTGACCATAAGTTTTCTTTTCCAGTGTTTCTTTTACTTCTTGCAAAGCGCACATGGCAGCATTTGTACACTGAATCTCGAGGACTCTTTCATGCGGTGCATTGGATTGTTGCTGCTCTTTGACTGTCTATAGTACAGACCAAAAGTTTGGACACACCTTCTCATCCAAAGAGTTTTCTTTATTTTCATGACTATGAACATTGTAGATTCTCACTGAAGGCATCCAAACTATGAATTAGCACATGTGGAAGTATAGTACATAACCAAAAAGTGTGAAAGAACTGAAAATATGTCATATTCTAGGTTCTTCAAAGTAGCCACCTTTTGCTTTGATTACTGCTTTGCACAATCTTGGCATTCTCTTGATGAGCTTCAAGAGGTAGTCACCTGAAATGGTCTTCCAACAGTCTTGAAGGAGTTCCCAGAGATGCTTCGCACTTGTTGGCCCTTTTGCCTTCACTTTGCGGTCCAGCTCACCCCAAACCATCTCGATTGGGTTCAGGTCTGGTGACTGTGGAGGCCAGGTCATCTGGCGCAGCACCCCATCACTCTCCTTCCTGGTCAAATAGCCCTTACACAGCCTGGAGGTATGTTTGGGGTCATTGTCCTGTTTAAAAATAAATGATGGTCCAACTAAACACAAACCAGATGGAATAGCATGCCGCTGCAAGATGCTGTGGTAGCCATGCTGGTTCCCTTCAATTTTGAATAAATCCCCAACAGTGTCACCAGCAAAGCACCCCCTCCCCATCACACCTCCTCCTCCATGCTTCACAGTGGGAACCAGGCATGTAGAGACCATCCGTTCACCTTTTCTGCGTCGCACAAAGACACGGTGGTTGGAACCAAAAATGTCAAATTTTGAGTCATCAGACCAAAGCACAGATTTCCACTGGTCTAATGTCTATTCCTTGTGTTCTTTAGCCCAAACAAGTGCTTGTTGCCTGTCCTTAGCAGTGGTTTCCTAGCAGATATTCTACCATGAAGGCCTGATTCACACAGTCTCCTATTAACAGTTGTTCTAGAGATGTGTCTGCTGCTAGAACTCTGTGTGGCATTGTTCTGGTCTCTAATCTGAGCTGCTGTTAACCTGTGATTTCTGAGGCTGGTGACTCGGATGAATTTATCCTCCGCAGCAGAGGTGACTCTTGGTCTTCCTTTCCTGGGGCGGTCCGCATGTGAGCCAGTTTCTTTGTAGCTAAGACAAAGGGACACCGAGAGCCCAATATAGTGTAGTATGCACTGGACAATGTGGAATGTTAGTAAAGTGAGGTAAATATACTCACAAACATGGGTTACCACTAAGGCAACCACTGTGTAGGCGGGTGAGGAGATTAGTCCTGTCCTCACTCAGGATGAAAAGTAGCTCTCTGTAGTACAGGAAAAGTAGGGCTTAGCACCCCTCCACCAGGGGTGGACTTGATATGTAGATAACGGAACAGAGGCGCCAGCAGGATAAAAACATATATTAAAAGTTCTAAAAATGCTATGGAGGTAGCGGTGGACTCACCTCGCGAAAGCAGACACGTAACAACTGTCTGACAGGTATCAAAACATTTATTTATAAATACCCCAAAGGTGCGACGTGTTTCGCAGGCAAACCTGACAGGGCACAGCTGTGAAGTGAAAACCATTTCAGGTGACTACCTCTTGAAGCTCATCAAGAGAATGCTAAGAGTGTGCAAAGCAGTAATCAAAGCAAAAGGTGGCTACTTTGAAGAACCTAGAATATGACATATTTTCAGTTGTTTCACACTTTTTGGTTATGTACTCTACTTCCACATGTGTTAATTCATAGTTTAGATGCCTTCAGTGAGAATCTACAATATGCATAGTCATGAAAATAAAGAAAACTCTTTGAATGAGACGGTGTGTCTGTACAGTATATCAAACTATTTCGACTCCTCGTCAGGCATTTACAGGTTGTGGCATTGGCTGGTTGAACGCTGTGCTACCACATATTGTGCGTTTGTTGAGAGTTTATTTGGTGTTAAATAGGTATCTTGACAGAAAGCCAAAGGAACCTGAAACTTTTCTTCTACTGTGCGGAGAGTATGGAGAGTGCTGGAGTGTGTGCTGCTCCCCCCAGGCCCCTGTAAGCCCCAATGCAAAGCAAATTAACAGACGGCACTAACTGGGATGGATGCTGCGGCTTCCCTGGAAAGTACAACATCAGTAAAATACAATATGTGCAAAAATATTTTGCAAGAAACCAGGGAACTAAACATTCAGCAGTTTCATACTCCTGTGAGGCGTTATGTGATGTCATGTATAGAAATGGTGCATTTGCCTCTGAAGGCACAAACATGTGAAAATACTCTCTTAAAATGTATCATAAAGTGAGGAAATTAGTTGGAGAGGATGGTTCTAACTGTTTGCTGAGTTCCCCACTATGGTGCAATCCGAATTTGTCAGAATTTGCTTCCCTTAGTGAAGGGGGATTCTGGATCCGGAGGGGGGTAAATATATTCACCATTTGTACCATAATAATCATTGTAAATCGTGGTCTCAAATGGTTGTGGAATTTCACCTTCCTAGGCATTCCCGATTCAGGTACTGTCACCTCAGTCCCAGGCACTGTGGAAAGCTGGCTGCTACATAAGGAAAGCCTTATATCCAGGTTCTGCTCCAGTCTTGCTGACTATGAATATGCTCATAGACTAGCTAAGACTGTGGCATTATGGGAGGGATGGGGAGAGATTTCTGGGGAGGAATGGACTGACTATGAGGACACATATGAAGATGGTAATTTGCTCTCGAGATAAGTTGGTTCAACTGCACTGGTTTCACCAGATATACTTTACTCCTGTCACAATATCCAAAGGGGGGGGGGGGAGTGATGTTTGTTGGAGGTGTGGTCACAGCCCAGGTTCCTTTAAGCATATGACTTGGGACTGCAGCTCATCCAAGCATCTTCCAAGAGTCTTCCTGTAGTGTCCTCTTATAAGTCTTGTCTATTGTGATTGAAAGAGGACTGGTCCTTAACCTCCCTGGTGGTAAGCCTGACCTACGCTCGGGCTAGCCGCCGGAGAGGATCGCATGGCCCCCCCTGAGTGTGTTTTTAAATAGAATTTGTGTTAAATGGTTCAGCTAGCACTTCGCTAGCTAAATATCCCTCCCAAGTCCCTCCGATCCCCTCCGATTGCCTGTGGTCACCGCCGATATATGTACCCCCCAGGGATCACGCGATGGCACAGCCTCCCAATCAGCTCCCGGCTTCACTATGGGGAGGATCGGGACTTCGCATGACGTCATGGCGTAGATGACGTCATGTCCCGATCGTTGCCATTGCGACGAGTGACGCTGATTGCTGAAGTTGCGTCTCTCGCGGGATCGCGGACGGGTAAATATTGCCGGCAGCGACCGGGGGGATCAGAGGGGAGAGGGGGGGGGATTAGAGGGGAGCCGGGGGGACTTGGGGGGGGGGGGGGAATATTTAGCTATCGAACTGCTAGCTGGGGCATTAAAAACAAATTTTATTTTTAAAAAATCCTCCCGCGGACGCAGCATCGGACACTGCGTACCGCAAGGGATGTTAGACTGTTGTTCTTTTATGACAAAATTTCCATTGCTCTAGAGTAGAAATAACTTCTGAACCCGTCTCACTTTATGGATGCATTTAGTTAATACTTCTCTTCCGTTATATAAACTGATCTGGTTGGTGAGAGGGGCGGGCTCCTCATTGGATAAGGTCTGGAAGCCCTGGTTGCAATGTACTGGTTCAGCCATTAATAATCTAGATGCATCTCCCAGCATTGTGGACTCCCTCTGATAGATACTCGAATATGTGCTTGTGGTTCCCCCACACCACACCTCTGTGATGCTTTGTGCAGCCCTGGTCTGGGATTTCATACTGGTCCATAGATTTTATGTGTGTGACTTGGTCAGCTTATGATGCAATCCTGTATGTTCTTCATGCTACTGAATGCCTATATGTCTATTTACTTGCTTTTGTATAATCTTTTATATCTCTTTGATATAGCCTGATATAACCTAGATATGTCTTGTACTGTCAATGGGTTGTTTTGTGTTGCTGTTGTGCGTTTTGATAAACAATAAAAAGATTTAAAAAAAAAATCAACAGTTTTGGTCAATGATGAATCCAAACATTTTGGCAATAACAGGATACCCACAAAATGCACTCATTGGTACAGATAAGAAAAAAACATAAATCACCATAACTGGAGAATACTTGGAAACAAAGGTCAGGGATTAAGGATCAATGATTTCTTTTTCAGAACAACTTGCTGTAGCTCGGTTATGATAAATTTTCCACACATTTTTTAGCAATTCCATTGCTAACACAAATATATAGTCGTCTTGGAGACATAAATAAGGCTTTCCTCCTGGAGGTATAAATACTGGTTTCATCCTGTCTGGTTTTGAGGTACATTGTTGTGAAACAGGTCGGCTTCAATTACAGCACCCAATACTTTGTTAAATAAATTAATATTTTACAAACACAATCATTACCTACAAAAGTGCAAACTTGCAGGCCAACAAAATGTATAGCATAGAGGTAGAGACATTGGTGCAATCAGGGCCATTTCTAGCCTTTTTTCACCCCCGGCAATACATTTTGTCACCTCTTAAAGAAGAAAAAAACAGACACTATTGAACACATTCCATATGATATAAACCATGTGCCATGTAATACATGCTGCCGCTATGCAACTCCAATAAAAACCGTAGGTATTATGTCACCCACACTAGAAGTTCCAACATCATTTCCCCACAGAACAATTTCATGTCCTTGCCATTACAAAATCACATTATCAAGCAGGACAGTCTTCATTTCAGAATACTTTTCCACAAACATTATGAGATATGCAAATACGATACCGCCTGTTAGGATAGATGTGGAGTGGAGGGGGTATATCATGACATTGAAGGGCTGACATAGTGAGATGGTACAATAGTTTAGAGATCCATAAGCAGTTCTGGAGATAAGCACAGTATGTAGGCGAGACAAGATAAGAGAAGTGGAATGGAGGAAGGAAGGGTAGTAGGTGGTCAGAATTGATGAGATGGATGAGTGGATAGATATGAGCAGAACTGAGACAGTGCATTGCAGCATTTTCTCGCGTAAAGTTTTGCGAGCGCAAAATTTTCTTCATGGTGTGCTAACGTGAATTTTAGCATGAAAGCAAAGGGTAACACATGCAACAATTTGCGTTAGCGTGCGTTCTCGCAAAATATTGCACGTAAAAACGCAGCAAAACTTGTGTGAAGTGCATAGTGCGGCCGTGATAACAGTTATCACGCTTTAGTGAATCAAGCCCTATATGTGAGTCAGACCTACATTTCTGATGCAGAGCTGGGGAAGCTCTATCTTCCTATGTTAGTTACTGCAGAGTGAGCCGCAGGGGAAGCCTTTCAGTGCTGTGTGCCGTGTCTTCCTCTTGCATCCTATGTGCTCATGCTGGTTAGTGTGATCAGCTTCACTCCAGCTGCCAATGTCATGGCAGCCAGAGGGACACTGATTATGCTAAACAGCATGAGCACATAGGACGCGAGAGGAGGTCACATGACACGGAACCCGGCATTGATGTGGCTTCTACCATGGCTCGTAGCATGGGGGGTATAGCAAGAGGTGGGAGCAGAAGCAAGAAAAAATAAGCATGGTGAAGGCTTCCCCTGTGGCTCACTCTGCTATGGAAATGCACATAATGGGGGTACAGAGAGAAGTCTGTTGGCAGAAAAGCACAGACTGCTATTACTCTACTGTGGTTATTATACAGAAGACCCCTTTTCCCTCATCCTGGCACACCTTGCATAAAAGATGCTGGGGAAGGGGTATGCGGGAGACAGATACATTTCACATGGATTAGGCCTGAAAGATAAATCGAAATTAAACCGAAATCGCGATCACCAAGGTCACAGTTTCGGAATGGTCAAAGCAGCAATTTCTGTGATTACGTCATTTTCGCATGGGGGAAGTTTGAAGAAGCGGCTTCAAACTTACCCCAAGTCCTGACGCATGAGGCCCGCAGCATCGGCAGTGTTGGACATACCTTCCACATGAGTCCAACACTGTCCATCCTCTCTTGCCATCTGCTGACTCTCGTACATACTTCCTGGTTCCTGTGTGTCACTTGACATACAGGAAGTATGCCATGCATTAGAGCCTGCAGGAGACAAAGTGGATAGACTGGGCATCGCTGGACTCTTGCTGGAAGGTATGTCCAGCACTGCTGCAGCTCGGGGGCACAGAAGAGACAGAGGGAGCACAAAGGGGGCAAGATAGAGACCCAGAGGGGACACACAGGGGCACAAAGAGAGACGGTGACAGAGGCACGCAGAGGAGGGGAACAGTGCCTGATTTGAAGGAAATCATGAATTGAATCGAAATTGCGATTTTGGACAGAAATCACTCAATTCAATTTTTCCTAAAATTGTTCAGGCCTAACATGGATTACTGTTCTTATGGAGTGGAACAGAGACAGATATAGGCTGCCTGTTCTGATTACTTGGTGGGGAGGGGGTGAAAGATACTGGCTGCACAGTTACATGGCTTACAAAGGGGGAGTGGATAATTGCTGCACTTTGGGACAAGGAGGGTTACTGGCTGCAATTGGGGAGCAAGAAGAGTTATTGTTTGCAATACTTTTTACGGTGCAGCCATTAAACCCTCCTGGTCCCCAAGAGGAACCAGTAATTTTACTAGGTAGACTTATACTAGAGTCATTAAATCCCAGGTTTAGACAATCAGAGATTAGGGTCAATTTATACAAGAGATCGACTTATACACAAGGTCTGAGCATATACGGTAGTTATTATTATATAGCTCTTTCTTCTTTCTTTTCCCTCTTTCTATATAAATATATATATATATATATATATATATATATTTCTATACTAAAATGTGTTTGACTCTAGACTTTATTCTCAGCCTTTAAATTGATATATTACTAATTTTAAAATGTTACTATGAAAGAAAATTAACCAGGATATAAAGGACCAGCGTGGTTTGAATTATAGAACATGTTTTTCTTATGAAATCTTTATGGCATGCGTGAGTAAGGGGCGTGGTGGGGGCGTGACTTTAGTGTCCCTTTTTCTCATCTCAAAAAGTTGGGAGGTATGAAAATAGTAGTAGTATGGATTAACCTTTCTACTTGGTCCAATTAGAGATATCTTTTTTCAAGAGTAGCACAATTAGAGTAAAGCACTGGGCACCGGTGCGAATGCTTCCAAAGTGTAATTCCATCCGGTACATAAAGTTACAGCAAAAGAAAGTAAAGGGACGGCCTAACAGCCATTTCACGGGTCTCCTCGCTTTGTTAGAGGCACATGGATAAACAGAAGAGCTGTTCCCCTGGTTTATATTGCACGGGGATTGGGACCGCCCCTTCTGGGTGCGTGTCATCAGCCACTGTGGCCAGTCTGGATCTAGGGCTTTCGCACAATCAGTGTGATGTGTCTGCTGGGCTGAGGTCACATGAGCGGGCCTCTGGGTCAGGTGGCATGTGGTCTCCATAGTAACAAGTCATCACGGATCTTTCCTTGGCTGTGCACAATACGGAAGCAGCCGCTTGCCACTGGTTGCCATGGGGACATTCACACTTGGTGATTAAACCTCCGGGGGAAGTACCTGAAAACAGAAAGAATAAACAACATTAATAAAATCAAAAGCGGCTATTCCTAACAAGAATTACTGACTTAAAAGACGTGAAAGGAATGCATAACAAGAAAGCATAACAGTACAATGAACTAGATCGTTATATTGTCCCTACACGATACAATCAAAACAGTGCAGGGTAAAAAACAATTCAATAACTTTCCAAAAATCAAAATATCTAATTTCCCTCATAAAAACCCAGAGGTCCGTATGCTTTAGTGAGTGAAATATATCTAGCCGCCTCCTGTCCTAGCAATGTCTCATGATCCCCTCCTCTCCGGGGGAGATCAACAGTTTTCAAACCTGTGAACCTAATGAGGGATTTTTTTACCCCATGTTCATCTGCCATGTGTTGAATTAGCCTGCTTGCTCCTTTTTTGGTCTTATGTACGTTTACATGCTCTTGAAAACGTGTACAGAGCTGGCGTGTCATCATCTCTGTATAAAATCGGTCACAGGGACAGAGGATTGCTGATACAGTGAATACAGACTGGCAGAAAATCCCTAATCACAAGTTTCACCCCCCAGAGAGACTCTCTTACCTGGTATGAATTGAGCGCTGTGGTTAAATTTGCCACATTTAAAATTACCTGTGGTCTGGAATGTGTTAGCTAATCTGGCTGTCTCTGTGCCTGTAATGATTAGTGATGTATCTGATGATCAGAACAAGCTCTATCAGCACAATAGTCAGTATTTTATTCAAAGTGTGATCACACGTGTTTGGGTGCACAGTAATATATCAGAGCACTAGAGAGGGATAGCCCTTCAGTGATAGGGGCTATCACTTAACAATAGAGTGGTCGTACAGGCAAAGTCGGTAACAGGTCGGTCAGGTAGAGGTACAGAATCGTAAGGCAAAATCGAAGTGAGTATTCAGACAGAAGTCGGCAACAGATCAGATTGGCAGAGGTACAGAATCGAAAAGCTAAATCAGAGTGAGTGTTCAGGCAGAAGTCGGCAACAGATCAGATTGACAGAGGTACAGAATCGATAGGCAGAGAGTAGTCGGAGGTACAGGCAAAGGTAATACACAGTAATAATCAAATACAGTAATAATAATAAACCTAAGCTAAGTGTGAATCCCCGGGGTCCTGCCGGTTCAAGCACACATGGATCTGACAAAGGTCTGAGAGCTTTCACTGCGAAGTTTTAGCAACAACAGGCAATGAACTAGTGACATCCCCACACTGAAATGCAGGAAGGCAATTCCAAGCGTCCCGCCCAGAATACTTCCACCAATCAGCAAGGAGAACAGCAGCCAGATGTCAGCTGACCGGCCGGTCAGCTGACTCGTCTCCTAAGTCCATAAAGGTCCTGCCGCTCCATGCGCGAGCGTGCCGACCTGACCCGATGCGCAGCAGAGAGACCTGTTCTGCCGGAGGCCATGAGGGATGTCTGCGACGATGCGGCGACAGCGGAAGCGGTGATCGCGTTGCTTTCCGCCGCTGAGTTAATTCCACCATTCCTGACACTACCCCCCCTGAGGCTTGGACTCTGGACATGCCCAGAATGGTTTCTCAGGATGTAATGAGTGAAATTGTTGTTGTAATTCCTCAGCATGAAGACGCTTGGCAGGAACCCATGATCTTTTCTCAGGACCATAACCCTTCCAGTGGACCAGATACTGCACAGAATTCCGCACCCTGCGAGAATCCAGGATCTCCTCAATTTCATATTCAGGCTCCCCATCAATCACTACAGGGAGGGGGGGGGGAGGAATCCACATGCACAGCAGGCTTTAACAATGAAACATGAAAAGATTTTACACTCCTGCAGGAAAGGGAGAATTACTCACAGGTAATGGAGAGAATTTAGGTGATCTCCCTGTGACTACCTGAAAAGGTGAAAAGCCTGAGGACGAGTTCCTAAGATTGTTATGTGCGAATTTTGCGAAGGGAAGGAACTTAACCCACTCATGCTGAGCATCAGCCACATAACATCTCAGAAACTGTTCAAGGGACTGGTTCATTCTTTCAGTTTGACCATTCGTCTGGGGGTGATAACCCGAAGAAAAAGACAAGGTCAAACCCAATGACTGACAGAAAGCTCGCCAAAATCTAGAAACAAACTGAACTCCCCTGTCTGAAACCACATTCACCGGTATCCCATGTAGCCAGAAAATGTGGACGATAAATAGGTCAGCAAGTTCCTGAGCAGAGGGAAGTTTTTTCAAGGGCACAAAATGAACCATTTTACTGAAACGGTCCACTACTACCCATATAACGGTCATTCCCTCAGAACTGGGGAGTTCCCCCACAAAGTCCATGGAGATGTGAGTCCAAGGCTCCGCAGGCACCGGTAAAGGTTGCAATGTCCCTGCAGGGGCTTGCCTGGAAGCTTTGCTCCGAGCACAAACTGAACAGGACAATACAAACTCCTTGCAGTCATTCTTAAGAGACGGCCACCACACACATCGAGACAACAGCTCCTGGGTTCTGGTTATGCCCGGGTGTCCCATATTCTTATGACTGTGAAATAGTTGTAAGACATGAAGACGCAGATGAAGTGGCAGAAACAGGTGATTATCAGGCTTCCCCTCAGGAGAGTCTTGTTGATAACACACCAGAGTGGTTGTCAGATCCTCCTGAGGTTCAGTGGCTGCCACCACTAAATGCTCAGGTAGAATGTTCACAGGTGATGAGGGCTGAACTGTCTCAGAATCAAAGCTACGGGACAATGCATCTGCTTTGATGTTTTTGTTACCCAGTTTATAAGTTATTATGAACTTGAATCTAGAGAAAAAGAGTGCCCACCGAGCTTGTCTTGGGTTAAGCCTCTTAGCCCCTTCAATGTACTCCAAATTCTTATGAACAGTATAAACCGTAATCACGTGCTCAGCTCCCTCCAACCAATGACGCCACTCCTCAAACGCCATTTTAATTGCCAACAACTCCCTGTTACCGATGTCATAGTTTTTCTCTGCTGATGAAAACTTGCGAGAGAAAAATGTGCATTATTTATTTATTTATTGTATTTATAAAGCGCCAACATATTACGCAGCGCTGGGTGCAAACGTCCCTGAATCCCTGAATGCTGAGACAGAACAGCCCCCACTTCTATCTCAGAGGCATCTACCTCCACAATGAAAGGACGGGTTACCTCCACATGTCTGAGGATAGGGACAGAACAGAATAATGTCTGTAACTGCGAAAATGCTGCACAAGCTTCCTCAGACCAGTTGCAGACATCTGCCCCTTTTTTTGTCAGGTTAGTGAGGGGGCGACCACTAGAGTTGGGCCGAACCTCCGATTTTAGGTTCGCGAACTTCCGCGAAAGGTTCGGTTCGCGAAAAAGTTCGCGAACCGCAATAGACTTCAATGGGGAGGCGAACTTTCAAAATTTTTAAAAAATTCTATCAACTGGAAAAATGATAGAAAACATGTTTCAAAAGCTCTAATACCTGGAACCACACCTAATTGAGTGAAATACACATCACTGCTGGAGGTCCCACCCATCCTCCCTCCTCCAAGCAAGGTCCTTTATACCATTTGCCTACCTACACTAATTAGTTATGGGACAGCTGCTACCCACTCTGCTAGGCAGATTTTAATCTCCCTCCTCCCTCCTACCGGAGGGAGGAGGGTCTCTTCTGTCAGGGATTTATACTATTTTAAAAACCAGTATACATCATACCATAGCTGGGAATACATACATGAGTATATATCATACCATAGCTGGGGATACATACATGAGTATACATCATACCATAGCTGGGAATCGAACCCAGATCTCACTGTGTGGTGGGCACGTCACCCTAAGCACTGTACCACTACAGAAGTAAGTGAAGCTAGCCTAAAATTTAACATTTATGCTCAATGCAATAGAACCATTAGGTTGCTTAAAGGAGAACTGTAGTGAGAGGTATATGGAGGCTGCCATATTGATTTCCTTTTAAGCTATACCAGTTGCCTGGCAGCCCTGCTGATCTATTTGGCTGCAGTAGTGTGAATCACACCAGAAACAAGTATGCAGCTAATCTTGTCAGATCTTACAAAAATGTCAAACACCAGATCATACCATAGCTGGGAATCGAACCCAGATCTCACTGTGTGGTGGGCACGTCACCCTAAGCACTGTACCACTACAGAAGTAAGTGAAGCTAGCCTAAAATTTAACATTGATGCTCAATGCAATAGAACCATTAGGTTGCTTAAAGGCGAACTGTAGTGAGAGGTATATGGAGGCTGCCATATTGATTTCCTTTTAAGCTATACCAGTTGCCTGGCAGCCCTGCTGATCTATTTGGCTGCAGTAGTGTGAATCACACCAGAAACAAGTATGCAGCTAATCTTGTCAGATCTTACAAAAATGTCAAACACCAGATCATACCATAGCTGGGAATCGAACCCAGATCTCACTGTGTGGTGGGCACGTCACCCTAAGCACTGTACCACTACAGAAGTAAGTGAAGCTAGCCTAAAATTTAACATTGATGCTCAATGCAATAGCACCATTAGGTTGCTTAAAGGAGAACTGTAGTGAGAGGTATATGGAGGCTGCCATATTGATTTCCTTTTAAGCTATACCAGTTGCCTGGCAGCCCTGCTGATCTATTTGGCTGCAGTAGTGTGAATCACACCAGAAACAAGCATGCAGCTAATTTTTCCTTTTAAAATAATACCAGTTGCCTGAATTGCCTGCTGATCCTGTGTCTCTAATACTTTTAGCCACAGCCCCTGAACAAGCATGCAGATCAGGTGCTCTGACTGAAGTCAGACTGGATTAGCTGCATGCTTGTTTCAGGGTGTGATTCAGCCACTATTGCAGTCACAAAGATCAGCTGGACTGCCAGGCAACTGGTATTGTTTACAGGAAACAGCCATATCACTCTCAGTTAAGGTTCCCTTTAAAGGAGAACTGTAGTGAAAGGTATATGGAGGCTACCATATTGATTTCCTTTTAAGCAATACCAGTTACCTGGCTATCCTGCAGATCCTCTGCCTCCAATACTTTTAGCCCTAGACCCTGAACAAGCATGCAGCAGATCTGGTGTTTGACATTTTTGTAAGATCTGACAAGATTAGCTGCATGCTTGTTTCTGGTGTGATTCACACTACTGCAGCCAAATAGATCAGCAGGGCTGCCAGGCAACTGGTATAGCTTAAAAGGAAATCAATATGGCAGCCTCCATATACCTCTCACTACAGTTCTCCTTTAAGCAACCTAATGGTTCTATTGCATTGAGCATAAATGTAAAATTTTAGGCTAACTTCACTTACTTCTGTAGTGGTACAGTGCTTAGGGTGATGTGTCCACCACACAGTGAGATCTGGGTTCGATTCCCAGCTATGGTATGATGTATACTCATGTATGTATTCCCAGCTATGGTATGATGTACCAGCTATGGTATGATGTATACTGGTTTTTAAAATAGTATAATTCCCTGGCAGAAGAGACCCTCCTCCCTCCGGTAGGAGGGAGGAGGGAATGGGTAGAAGGGTAGCAGAGTGTGTACCAGCTGTCCCATAATTAATTAGTGTAGGCAGACAACTGAGTCAAATGGTATAAAGGACCTAGCTTGAAGGGAGGGTGGGCGGGTTCTCTAGCACTGAAAGCAGTGTGTTTGACAATAACATGTCTGCTGACAGTGAAATGGAGGCTAAAAATTTTGCTCAATACAGCATTATGGGGCGAATCGAACTTCCGCAAAAGTTCGCCTGATGCAGGCGAACGCGAACCCCCAAAGTTCGCCTGGAACCGTTCGCAGGCGAACCGTTCGGCACAACTCTAGCGACCACAGCAGAGAACCCTTTAATAAATTTTCTATAATAGTTTTCAAACCCCAGGAATCTTTGGAGTGCCTTCAAACCGGAGGGTTGAGGCCACTCCAACACAGCAGAGACTTTTTTAGGATCCATGGACAGGCCAGTAGTGGAGATAATGTAACCCAAAGGGACCTCAGAGACTTCAAACACTTTTCAATCTTTGCGTACAAACAATTTTGTCTAAGCTTATTTAATACAAATTTAACATGCTCCCTGTATTCCTCGAGATTCCTAGAGAAAATCAAAATGTCATCCAAATAGACAACAACGAACCGCCCCAGTACATCTCTGAAAATTTCACCAACTCCTGAAACACTGCGGGAGCATTACACAACCCGAAGGGCATTACTAAGTATTCATAGTGCCCGTCGGGTGTGTTGAAGGCCGTTTTCCACTCGTTCCCTTGTCTGATACATATTAAGTTGTATGCCCCTCTCAGGTCTAATTTGGAGAACAGTTGGGCCCCAGATACTTGTGAAAAAAAATCCTCTATTAACTGCAGGGGGTAGCGACGTCATCGACGTTGTGACATCAAAGGGGAATCCGATCCACCCCACAGCGCTGCCTGCCACTGATTGGCCAGGCAGCGCACGGGGTCTGGGGGGGGGGGGGGTGGCTGCGGCGATGGGTATAGTGGCGGATCGGCGGGGAGCGGCGGCGATCGGAGGTTACACGCAGCTAGCAAAGTGCTAGCTGCGTGTAACAAAAAAAAAAATTATGCAAATCGGCCCAGCGGGGCCTGAGCGGTGCCTTCCGGGCGGCATAGCCCAAGCTCAGCTCGGGTTTACCGCCAGGGAGGTTAATGTATCCAGGTGTATCAACATGCACACGTGGCCTCTCACCTTCTCAGATGCCGTCCAAATTATAAGACAGCAACTGCACTTGTTTGTCCCATCATCATCATATTTCCCAGCAGATGGATCATCATAAGAGCAGCTTACTCATTTTACCTAGCAACTGAAGAGCCTCTCATAGCGTAAAACCATAAATGTATTTAAAATATACTAAAATAGTGTACTCACATGTTCCAAGAATAAACAAGCGTAATATAAAATCAGCTGCTTCCACGCCAACTCTCTACACCCGTAGCTCTGCCCTACGCTTTTCGTGCATGCGCACTCATCAGGGGCTGGAGGTGTATGGCAAGCCGGCGTATTAAATATCATTCTACCCTTTCTGTTATCCAATGGGCTAGCAGAGCCCTTTTCCAATATGGCCGCTAACATACTTCCGCCCTCCATGCGCTCTTATACTCTTAGACCTTATACTTTTTGAGAAAATTGATTTTAATAGTTCAAAGAAAAAAAACGATACATTTAAATGCCGGTCAATGACAGATCATGGGAAATATTTCCCAGCAAAGGCCCCTTACATCCTAGCATCACCAATTTTGTCACATTACTGCCACAAACATGAATCAATTTTATTGGAATTCCACGTGACAGACCAATACAAAGTGGTGTACACATGAGAAGTGGAACGAAAATCATACATGATTCCAAACATTTTTTACAAATAAATAACTGCAAAGTGGTGTGTGCATAATTATTCGCCCCCTTTGATCTGAGTGCAGTCAGTTGCCTATAGACATGAGTGCTAATGACTTAATAGAGTGCACCTGTGTGTAATCTAATGTCAGTACAAATACAGCTGCTCTGTGAGGGCCTCAGAGGTTGTCTAAGAGAAGATTGGGAACAACAACACCGTGAAGTCCAAAGAACACACCAGACAGGTCAGGGATCAAGTTATTGAGAAATGTAAAGCAGGCTTAGGCTACAAAAAGATTTCCAAAGCCTTGAACATCCCACGGAGCACTGTTCAAGCGATCATTCAGAAATGGAAGGAGTATGGCACAACTGTAAACCTACCAAGACAAGGCCATCCACCTAAACTCACAGGCCAAACAAGGAGAGCGCTGATCAGAAATGCAGTCAAGAGGCCCATGGTGACTCTGGGCGAGCTGCAGAGATCTACAGCTCAGGTGGGAGACTCTGTCCATAGGACAACTATTAGTCATGCACTGTACAAAGTTGGCCTTTATGGAAGAGTGGCAAGAAGAGTGGGGGACACAGCAACCATGTGGAAGAAGGTGCTCTGGTCAGATGAGACCAAAATGGAACTTTCTGTCTCTAGATGTGAAAATCTGGTAGAGACATACCCTAAAAGACTGGCAGCTGTAATTGCAGCAAAAGGTGGTTCTACAAAGTATTGACTCAGGGGGCCGAATAATTACGCACACCCCACTTTTGCAGTTATTTATTTGTAAAAAAATGTTTGGAATCGTATGATTTTCGATCCACTTCTCACATGTACACCACTTTGTATTGGTCTTTCACATGGAATTCCAATAAAATTGATGCATGTTTGTGGCAGTAATGTGACAAAATGTGGAAAACTTCAAGGGGGCTGAATACTTTTGCAATCCAGTGTGTGTGTGTGTGTGTGTGTGTGTGTGTGTGTGTGTGTGTGTGTGTGTGTGTGTGTGTGTGTGTGTGTGTGTGTGTGTGTGTGTGTGTGTGTGTGTGTGTGTGTGTGTGTGTGTGTGTGTGTGTGTGTGTGTGTGTGTGTGTGTGTGTGTGTGTGTGTATATATATACATTTTATTTTTGGGGAATGTTCTGACTGTGTGAAATCTGAAAAAAAGATGACGTGGGGTCCCCCCTCCTGAGTCTCTGTAATCCCTTGTCCCCCATGCAGGCTGGGATAGCCAGCCCGCATGGTCCATGGTATGGGGGGGGAAGAGGGGAAAAGGGGCGGCCAAGCCTCCCCATTCCCGCCCCGGCCAAGCCTCCCCCCCCCCCCCCCCCCGGAGCCCTTGTCCAATCCATGGACAAGGAGCTCTTCCCCACCTCCGGTGCCCCAGGAGGAGGTGGGGGCGATTACTCGCCAGGGGGGGTTCATGGTGGCATCTGGGAGTCCCCTTTAAGAATCACCCCAGATGCCCAACCCCCTCCCAGGAGAAATGAGTATAGGGGTGCAAAGTACATGAAATAAAAACACAACCACCAAAAAAGTCCTTTAATAATCTTAATTAAGATTAAGGTTTAACCACTTTACCCCCGCCCGTACGGATTTCTCCGTCCCTTTTTCCATCCTTTAACCCCCAGGGACGGAGAAATCCATACTTTCCGCGTTCCCGACGCTGTCCGCGCTCCCGCTCGTAAACACGCCGCTAGTAAACACGCCGCCGCCCGCTCGCCCGGAGATCAATGAACGGGAAAATCCATTCCCGTTCATTGATCTAAGCCCCGCAATGATCCGCTGCTCTCCGATGGGCAGCGCGATCATTGTGAAAAAAAACTCACGTGTCCAGCCTCCTTATACTTCCTCCAAGCTTCCGGAAGGACGCTTGGAGGTCACATTAAAACAAAAAGTTACTGTGGCCATCTTGTGGCCAAATAGTAAACTACACCCTACACATTTTTCACATACAAATAAATGACTTTTATACAAAAAATTAACTCATTACCTCCCACACTCCCCATTTTTTTTTTTTTTTTTTGTAATTAAAAAAAAATTCAAAAATTTACAATTAAAAAGAATACATAAATAGTTACCTTAGGGACTGAACTTTTTAAATATTTATGTCAAGAGGGTATAACACTGTTACTTTATAAACTATGGGCTTGTAATTAGGGATGGACGCAAAACTGAAAAAAATGCACCTTTATTTCCAAATAAAATATTGGCGCCAAACATTGTGATAGGGACATAATTTAAATGGTTTTATAACCGGGACAAAAGGGCAAATAAATTTCATGGGTTTTAATTACAGTAGCATGCATTATTTAAAAACTATAATGGCCGAAAACTGAAAAATAATTATTTTTTTCCCCACATTTTTCCTATTTTCCCATTAAAACACATTTAGAAAAAAATAATTCTTGGCATAATGTCCCACCTAAAGAAAGCCTAATTGGTGGCGGAAAAAACAAGATATAGTTCATTTCATTGCGATAAGTAATGATAAAGTTATAGACGAATGAATGGAAGGAGCGCTGAAAGGTGAAAATTGCTCTGGTGCTCAGGGGGTTAAACCCCTCAGTGGTGAAGTGGTTAAGAGTGAGATGTTTCGTATTGATTTCTTGGAAAAACAGGCCAAGCTCCTCCTCAGACCCCGTCCAACCAAAGAACAGGTTGTCAATGAATCTGCAGTATCCTCGGATGCTCCCGGGAGACGAAACATCCCACTCTTACATTCAAAATGGAATATAGTGCGGAGTCGCTTCACTTTCTCGACGTAGAAATTAGACTGAAAGGCGACGGTTTCGAGACGGATTTATATCGCAAAAATACGGACAAGAATGGTTTCCTATTGGCCACTAGTTACCATCCGAAACCATTGATTAATGGACTCCCTAAGAGTCAATATATTCGATTGAAACGTATCACATCTGATGATACTTTATATTGGAAACAGGCCGAACTCCTGACTCAGGATTTTGTGACAAGAGGCTACAATCAGAGAAGATGTGAGGAACTAGCCAAAGAGGTGGGAGCAATGGATAGAGGAGCACTGAGAACGTACAGTGTATATGCTAATGAGGATGGTGACACTGATGTAAATTTCATTACTACATTTTGCAGGGAGTCCCTAATTCTGCGGGACACTGTCCTGCAGTTTTGGTCGCTGGTGGAGGCGGATCCCCAGCTTGCCCAGATCTGCCGAGTTCCACCCAGATTTGTTTACCGTAAGGGTAAATCTATCAAAGACTAATTGGTAAGGGCCGGTATTGGGAGGTCTAAATTACCCCGCCAACTATTTTTTGGTACCCCTAGGAAAGGCACTTTTCCATGTCTTAATTGCCAACATTGCAACAGTATTATTAGGGGCCCCAATGTCCAGAGCATGAGATCAGTGAAGCCCATTCCTATGAGAGACTTTGCCACATGTGACACTAGAGGTGTCGTGTATCTCATCAAGTGCCCTTACGGTTTGCCGTATGTGGGTCAGACCTCAAGGGACATCAAAACAAGGCTCAACGAACACAAGAGCAATATACGCAATCCTGAATCACTAAAAGAGAAAGGGGAAAAGGATGAGGCAAAAAAGAGGGAATATCCCCTAGCATGACATTTCGCTGAATGTAATCATAATGTGAGCCAGCTTCGGTGGCAGGTACTTGAAGTGGTCCAACATCATGAGGGAAGAGAATATAGAAAGGAGTTGCTTAGGCCTGAGGCTTGGTGGATGGACAGGCTGGGATCGCAGTCCCCCGGCGGCCTCAATGAGGACTTCAGCTTAAGGTGCTTCTTATAATTGGTGTTTGTCCTTTTGATAGCAAGGGTTAAAATTTTGGAAAAGTGTTGTGCCCGCCCCCAATTGCTGGGAGGGGTGTGTCTATGTAAGTTTGTCTATATGTAAGCTTCAGTTTGTTCGATGGTTGAGCACTTGAGAAAGGGCATGTAGCCCGAGACATTGTGCTTTCAGTTTGCTGCACAACCACATAAATATGAAGTAAATACAGAAGAGTTCCTCTTTAAGGGTTGAGTCTGGATCTGATTGTGTATGGACAGGAAAGCTGAATGAACATGAGGAGGACTGAGAGGGGGAGGGGAGGCGATGTCTGCTCCGCCAGTCTTTTTAGCTGTGCTGTTTAGCAGGGTCATGTACAAGAGGATATGAATGAGGGATTAGAGAGATCAGGGTTCAGGGAGGGAGAGTGGAAGAGGAGAGGAAAGTCACAAGGGCAGTCTGACCCTGACTGGAGAGCTTGTTGTAGATTGTATTTGTAGACATCACACAACTTCTCTGTCCTATTCACTGATCATCATTATCATCCACCATATAGCTAGCATGCAGTGAAGGGAGAAGAGCTTTCTGTTTGATGTTCAACTCGGGTACCTTTTAAATTGGACATCCCAGTCCAGACAAATTCTCCAGAAATTCTGCCTCTTCCTGGTGTAAGAATCTGTAACTTCCTGTAACTATGGTGACACATCCATACTACATCTCCAGCAATGAAATGCATCTGCACAATTAAGATTTTGTTCAATGAAGAGAAACATTGCAACACTAATAGTATTAGATGGCTGAGTGGAGAGGATTACACAGAGGCTGCAGTTAGCATATTCCCCACAAGATGGCAATCTCACATCTCCAAGGTGGAACGCACAGCCTGGAAATAATGAAACCAAAGAAAGGAAGAGGCGTAATAGCATAGCAGGAGGAGAAGTTGCAGGACGTGGAGAGAGGACGCGGCTGGAAGAGGTAATTGTGTGATTGTTGTTGTATGTTGAGCAGAGCAGAGGTCGGGGTGGACATACTTTGTTACAGAGGAGGTCATAGTACACCTGGCACTATCCTGATCATCCCCCCTGCAGTAACTGCTACACAACTACCCAACCCAGGCTACCCAATAGGGGGCACGTCTGGCTCCCTATATGGGGGTGGCTACCTAATGTGGGACACATCTGGCTACCTATATTAAAGGGCTACATAATAATGGATTCATCTAGTTACCTATATTGGTAGCTACCTAATATGGGGCACATCTGGCTACCTATATGGGGGAGACTACCAAATATGTGGCAAATCTGGCTACCTATATTGGAGGCCTACATAATATGTGACTGACTGCTTTATTCCCCATCTGGTGATTAGTGATTGAATATCGATCGACTATTTACTGCTATTGCGTTTCCTGTTTATTGATGGCCTGCATACGTATCTGTCTCCCTACATAGTCTGCTGGGCCATGTTCTTCTCCAGTTATGTACTATGTTCCCAAGGAATGCATGGCCAGACTCCCACCTCCATTATACGGAGCCCCCACCTGCGCACCCCCTTCTCCCCCTCACCGCACTTCTGCTGGGAACACCGATCAGATGAGCTCTCTGATGCCAAGGCCCTAAAGATGTCCATCTGGGGCCACATCCACCTCCTCACTAGAGCCGATACACAGGCAGAGAGCGCCACAGAGGCAGACTTGCAGGGGCTTTCATTAGACTATCCATCCTCCGGCCATCCCATCCATCTTCCTAGCAAATGTCCGATCCCTCCCAGGTAAGCTCAATGAGCTCCTGTCACTCAGCTCCTGGCTCAACAATAACACCCCAGATAACCCATTACATCTCCCAAACATTAGCCTCTTCCAAGCCTGATAGAGACGTTATATTATCTGGGAAGGAGAGAGGAGGCGGCATCTGCTTCTACATCAGCTTCGCGTGGTGCCCAGCCACTACCATTCTTACTAAATTCTGCCCGTCTGACACAGAGCTCCTCCTCATCACCTTCACACCCACATACTCACCAAGAGAGTTCTCCTCCTTTCTACTCAAAGGAGTCTACACCCCCCCCCCCCCGACACGGATGTCAAGAAAGACCCCTGCCTACTGCCTTATCCAACTAATCCCCACCTACAGGAGGTGCCTTGAGTCTTGCATGGATGAAGAATGCTGAAAGGTGCCAAATTCTGTTTGTCAGGCATTTAAGTGAGACCTGAGGCAAAAACATGTTTAAAACATGACAGAGGTGCCTGCCACTTCTACTGACCATATCTGCTATTACTCTGTTATTGCCTGATGAAGCGAGATCAAACATGCAAAACGCGTTGCATTGTCCCCTGATGTATGTAAATAACCTTGTTCTATCTGACAAACGCATTTGCAATTTTTGTGTCTGCTTGGAGGAGGCACGTCCACCACTGCCTCCTCATGTTTTAACCTTTTTAAAAAAAACTTTTATCCTTTTAGTGCCTATGTATCCATACTACGCTATATCAAGTTCACCCACCCCTGATGGAGGGGTGTTACCCCCTTTTTTTCCTCATCTACGGAGAGCGACTTTTTTGAGTGGAGTCAGGTCAAATCTCCCCACCTGCCTATACAGTGGTTGCCTTTGAGGTAACCCTGGTTTGTAAGTATAGCTTATTACTCTTGCTGCAAAATCCCAGAAAACACAGCGCTCTCCTGAAAACCATTAAAAGCTAAGCTGTTAAACGCCGGCGTTCCTGGAAAAAAAAAAACCACAGCGTTTGAACGAGACACTGAGCAGAAGGCTGTGTGAACCAGGCCTTATACTTCATTTTTACCACCAGTACATACTACACTACAGTATATTTGGCTCTTGGCGTCCCTACTCTGTGTTCTGAGGCAAATATTAACCCTTACTGCCAAACACGTACCAGGTACATCGTGGCAGGTAAATGCTTTAACTGCCAGCAATGTACCTCCTATGTTATTGGGAGTTTTTTCCCCCGGAAAGCAGTGGGAAGGGGGCCGACATCATTCCTCCCTCCTTCCACATGATACCCCCCCGCCTCCCTGCATGACTGTATCAGCTGTCAGGTGTGCAATTACTCACCCGATCGCTCCTCCATGTAGCGTGTCCCACGCCGGCAGCCATTCTCTTTCTCTTCCCATAGTAACAACGCATCATACAGAGATCGGGAGAGGAGAGAGGGGACACCGTGTGGAGCCAGCGATCGGGTGAGTTTATTACACACCGACCGCTGCGCTCCAGCCATGCAGGGGGGCCCATGTGGAGGGAGGGTGATGTGAGCCCCCCTCCCCGCAGTGGCCCCTATACCTGCTACCTATACTGGCTGCACCTATACCTGGCTACCTGGACTGGTGCATATATTTTTGGCTACCTATACTGGCTGCACCTATACCTGGCAACCTGTATTGGCGGCACCGATACATGGCTATCAATACTGGCTGCACCTATACCTGGCAACCTGGACTGGGGCATCTGTTCTTGGCTACCTGTACTGGCTGCTCCTTTACTTGGTTACCTGTACTGAGGCATCTATTCTAGGCTACCTGTACTGGCGCACCTATTCCAGGATGGGAAAAGTGGGATACCAATACATAACCTGAAAGCAACCACAGCAGCATGGCCCTTTTTTACATTTGGGCATCTTTCTTAAGGTGGGCGGAAATGATTGTTCAGGCCCACTAATGGAAGGATAGCTGCTATCCAATTCAATCAGATTAATGGAATCGATCTGAAAAAGGGATCAATGCAATTGATTTTACAATTGAATTGGAGGATTGATCGTTTGAAGAATCATATCGTTTATGGCCACCTTAACCTGCGCCTGACTGCGTCACGCCGATGGGCGTGGCCACGGCGGCAGCCCCAGGACCGCCTGACGCCGATCGGCGTAAAGTCCTGGGGCTCTGTTTTGCAGGAGATCGCGCGCAGGGTGCGTGCGCATCTCCTGCTTGGTGGGCGGAGCTCCGCCTTCAGTCTCCGAGCAGCATCTGTTAGACGGCGTAACCACCGTCTAATTACATGTACAGCGCTGAGATCTGCAGCAGCGCTGTACTGGGGACAGCCGTGTGACACGGCTGTCCCCTCCCGAGACACAGAGGTGATTGGCTGTCATAGGCTGAAGCCTATGACAGCTGATCACGGTGATTGGCTGGCGGGGGGAGGGAGGCGGAGTTACAGCTGGAAAAAAACACACACACACGTGCATCCACCACCACGCTCTGTTGATGGGGAGAATCACTTGTGTGCTGTGTCGAGTGGCCCTGCAGCTTGGCCTTAAAGCCGCAGTGGCCAATTTAATGCAAAATGGCCTGGTCTTTAGGGGGGTTTAACACTGAGGTCCTCAAGATGTTAATAAGGATGATTGGATAGGGGTGCAAATTCAGAGCTTGCCACAGGCGCTATTACCCCTTGATTCGCTACTGCATGTGGGTAGCTTGGAATGAACAACCAATCTTAGTTTCTTTAAGGCATGAAAGAAACTGAGAAAAAAAATTTCTGCCAGTTTTCTTTCTAGAAAAGCACTTAGGCTGAAGTTGGAACCTTAACCACCTGAGCAGTGTGGATGAGCTCAGTTCGTCCATACCGCCGCAGGGGATTGCATGTCCCCAGGTGAGTTGTTTTTTTTTTTTTTAATACAAATTGCTTTAGATCACGTAACTAGCACTTGGCTAGCTACATGTATCCCCCAATCGACTCCGGCACCCTCTGATCCCCCTGATCGCCGCCCTTATACATACCTCCCCCCGAAACCAGCGATGGCGCAGCTTCTCCAATAGCCTCCAGGCGTCGCTATGGGGAGGATCGGGACTGCGCATGACGTCAGACATCATGTCCGATCATCGCCATAGCGATGACAGAAGCTGTTCCAGGAAGTTGCGGTTCTTGCGGGATCGTGGATGGGTAAATATAGCCAGCAGCGATCGGGGGATCAGAGCGGTGTCGGGGGACTTGGGGCACATGTGTAGCTAGCCTAGTGCTGGTAGAAAAAAATTTCCCTCCCGCAGCCATATTTATTTCCTTTTAAACAATACCAGTTGCCTGGCAGCTCTGCTGATCTATTTGGCTGCAGTAGTGTCTGAATAACCCCAGAAACAAGCATGCAGCTAATCTTGTCAGATCTGACAGTTTTGTCAGAAACACCTGACCTGCTGCATGCTTGTTCAGGGGCTATGGCTGAACTGAAGCTGATAGTAAAATGTCTCTGGAGTACTCTGTACACCGGGCGTTATATATCCTCCAAGCTTTATAATATATATGTTTAGTTATTGTATTCTTGCTCTGAATCAAAGCCTCAGACAGATTATCTGAAAATCCTTTTGATTTTAGGATACCCCACCACTCAGGTTCCATGCGGAGAGATGAAGAAGTCTGAGCTGAGCAGGGCCCGGTGTCAGGAGATCTGGCCGATCCGGCAACAGGATAGGTTCTGTTATTGCTGAACTCTGCAGTAGAGCAAACCATGGTCTTTAGGGGACAAAGAGCTTCTTTTAGAATAGCTCGGGCCTGGTATCTCCGGATCTTGTTGAGAACCTGCGGTAATAAGTTTAGTGGAGGAACCACACAGATTAGATTGAATCCTCAATCCACCAAAAACGCATCCAGAGTCAGAGAATTGCCCTGTGGGCATAGAGAACAAAATATTTTGCATTTGCTGGGAAACAAATCCACCTCTGGGGTGCCCCAAAGAGCCAATATGTCCCTGTAACCTCATTGTTCACACAGCATTTGTCATGTGTGAGTGCTGATCGGCTGAGATAGTCTGCCAGACAATTCAAAGACTCCTTCAGGTGTACTGCTCTTAGGCATTCATAATTCTGCTCTGCCCAGTGGGGAATCCGGCAAGTCTGGGACCAAAACAATTGTCTTCTCGTTTCATCCCCAAAAGCTCCACCCACCCAAATGTATATATGCTATGATACTGCTGCTGTCAGTCCGTACAGTAACATAATATCAAAATATCTGTACGCTGAAGGGCTTGCCATACAGCCTACAACCAACTCTCTGTTCAAGGATTGATTCTGGATCCATGTGGACCTGTATTGTGCAAAAGTCCATGTGGGCCCCCAACCCCAAGAGCTGCCATCTGTCATGGTTGTCTTTTGGGATGGATAACTCCATAGGCCTTGATTCATGAAGTGTTACCGAACGCTTAGTGAGCTTTTGGTAATTTAGCACTATCATTTAGCGGAAGTTAGTATTCATAAATGACATCGGATGTCAGTATTGTGTGTGTGCGGTATTCTGGCGGTAATTGTGCGGTACATTTTCCGAAACTAGTATTCAAGAAGCAGAAAAGGGGCGTGTCAGGGTGGTAAATTCCGAGCGCAATATCGCCCGCACTGCCCTGTCTTTATTTATGTTTCTGCTGTCGTTGTATCTAAAGGGAACCTGAACTGAGTAAAGTTATTTAAAATAAACACATGATGTAGCTGCAAATCAATATTACTTCCTTACCTCGCTGTCAGTTCCTCTCAGAAGCTTACCATTTTCTTCTTACAGTGATCCTTTCCAGTTCTGACAATATTTTGTCAGAACTAAAATATACCAGTTACTGTCAGTTACAGTATATATCAGCTGCTGTCAATTACAACTGAATGTAAAAGCTAATGCCCATGTTTCCCTATGGCTCAAGTGGGCAATATTGCAGTTTAACAGTGTGCTAACCAGGAAGCTGTTATGGGGTAATGGCCATTTTTTTTTCAAAATGGTGGACAAAAAATTATATAGATCAGAGTACAAACAGGACGCAGAAGAGGAGAAAGATTGATGAGTAGACTACACAGGAGGTAAGTATGACATGTTTATGTTTATTTTGACTTTTCATTTGCAGTTCAGGTTCTCTTTAAATTGTAACTATTACTTGTTATGGAGCACATATGAACACACCCCTAGTAGCGCCAAAAGCTTTTTAGCCAGCCTCCGTAGCCCACAATGCACCTTCCTTACCCACAATGCACTTGAAAACGTCTTTTATTCGATAAAAGATTGCTAGTGTTGATATTTACTGCATGCTTACCGCATCATTACCGAACACTAGCGATCTTTTAACGAACAACTGCTGACAATGGAAAAAAAAATTGCTGAATACTACTAAGCATTCAGTAAATTTCACATGCGGTAAATTAACGAAAAGCAGATTTTGACGGCAAATTGTTTGATGAATTGAGGCCATAGACTTCCCTGGATAGGTGAGGTGGATTCTGCCACCAGATGAGGGATACTTTCACAACTTCTTGTCTAAGGATCTGAAGTTCTTTGTTCCAGACTTCCATTTTTGTAGGATCGTTGTGTGTAGTTGTCCCCACTGGAGTGCCAGGAATGTGGAGGTCAATATCCTCAGGACTGCCATGGCCTTTCCTATTGATATGGCCCCTGTATTCTGAAAAGAGAGAAAAGAAAAGACTTAAAGTGGATCCGAGGTGAACTTTTACTCATTGCGTAATTGTGTTCCTTTCCTATTGTTTATAGGGCATTCCTCAAGCCAAATACTTTTTTGTTTTTGTTTTAATACTCTAATTCCCTATAAACTAAATAAACCACGCCCACAGGTTTTCAGAGAGCCTTGGCAGTAGCAAAGGGTCATGGGAGCTCAGTCTGGGCAGGAGGAGGGGGAGGTGTTACTAGCCATTTATTTCAGAGGCAGATGGGAGGAGGGGGGATTAGGTTTTTTTTTCACAGGCTTAGTGATCAAGATACAGATAAGCCTGCCTCTGTGTAATGTTTACAAACAACATGGCTGCTGTCATTGTATCACAGGAAGAAATAATCATTTTCTATTAAAGCTGTTTGCAGCTATATTTGCGGTGTAAACTATCTAAACTTTAGATAAAATATATAGACAAGTTACTTGTTATAGTTCGTTTTTTCATCTCGGTTCGTCTCGGAGAGTACTGAATGAATGTTGTCCATTCAAAATCACCTGAATTGTACTGCTTCAACCTTTTCAGATTCAGGATAAAGTGAAATTGTCCCTGAGGTTTTTACACAAGGAACACTGGGGGAATCATATCCCTGAAGTCTCTGACATTTGGAGTGTGAGATTTTGGTGGTGGTGGGGGTGGGGGAGGGGGGGGGGGGGGGCTGGAGCCAGTGAGCTCATGCAAGTATATATGAAATCCAGCACGTTTTTGAAGATCATGAAGACAATTCAATCATGTTAAATACGTTTTTACGAATCCCATTCCACAATTTAGTCCCTCTGTTAATGTCTTAAAGGGGTTCTGTGGAGGGGGTTAAAAAGACAAAATCTGACACTTACCTGGAGCTTCTATCGGCCTCCTGCAGCTGTCATGTTTTGCGCCGTCCTCCGATCCTCCATTCCCCACCACCGGTCCCGCTCTAATCTAGCGTGGCCGCACGCGTCATCGGGAGCTTGCTGCGCAGACGCAGTGCAAGAAAACATTGTACTGCGCCTGCACAGTAAGCTCCCGGTGACGCGTGCGGGAGCGAGCACTATTCGTCTATTTAGACGGATATTAGACCGGGACCGGCGGCGGGGAAACGAGGATCGTAGGAGGATGGCGCGGGACATTACAGCTGCAGGGGGCCGATAGAAGCCCCAGGTAAGTGTTGCATTTTGTCTTTTGAGCCCTTCCACAGAACCCCTTTAAACATTTTCATACATTTTTATATTTCTTATTCTTAACCACCTTGGCGGTAATGACAAGCTTAGCTCGTCCATTACCTGACGTGGTGGATTTCTCAGCCCCTGGAGCGTCTTTTTGCACAACATTTTAGGAGGGGGTGCAGCTAGCACTTGGCTACCTACATCACCCCTCCGATCGCCCCGACCCTAAACCCCCCCGATCGCCGCTGTTTTGACTTAAACTCCCCCCCCCCCCCCCCCCCCCCCCCGGAGCCTGAGCCTTTCTGTAGCCTACAGGGGTCGCTATGGCAGCGATCGGATCTGTGCATGACGTCATGTCAGATCATTGCCATAGCAACGCCTAAAGCTATGGCGGAAGTCTCGGCCATCGCGGGATCTGTAAATATTGCCGGCGGCGAGCGGAGGAGGGGGGGGGGGGTACAGTGCCGGGGGACTAGAGCTGGCTACAGTAAAAAATAACCATTTTATTTCAAAAAAGCCACCCGTGGCTGCAATAAATGGAACGCCAGGGTGGTTAAGGGTAACTTCAAAAATGAACCAAGAAACATTTCTAGTACACATTTATGAAACAGTTGAAGACATTAACAGAGGGTTCAAATTATAGAATGGGTTTCATGCCACCTTATTTAACATGAATGACTTGGCTTCATGATCTTCAGAAACCGGCTAGATTTCCTGTATACTTGCATGAGCTCACTGTCCAGTAAGCAGTAAGCAGTAACCTAATGTCCGTTACCAGCTGTAGCCGCAGTTTGTGTTACCTGTCACTGGTTAGATATATGCTGAAATCGGCTGGCTGGAAGACAAAAGCTACCTGGGACGCCATCACATGACAAGTAGGCGGACTTCTGCTGGAACTTCTGGCATGTGGAAATATGCGCGCCCCTGCACTGATCCCTTCTGCCCAATGTATACAGAGGAGTCCACACAGGCTTCCTCCAAACAGGGAAAACAACTGAAAAGATAAGCCTGAGCATATGCATATATATATATATATATATATATATATATATATATATATATATATATATATATATATATATATATATATATATATATATATATATATATATATATATATATATATATATATATATATATATATATATATATATATATATATATATGTATGTGTATATATATATATATTTTGCCTCATGTAATATTTAAATCTCATGCTAATGGCATCCTGTCTAAAGCTGGGAAGGAGACAAGTCTCAAGGAGGATGTGCTGGGAAAAACTATTTTCACCATCACTGGCTTTTATTAAAAAAAAAAAAATGTATGTATGTACTTTATTGATGGGGTTCACAGAAAACTACTTGCTTTTTTTTATTTCTTTATTTGTTACATTTTCCTACTTTTAATTTGTACAGCTGTGATGTGTATTTATGGCCAGATGTCACTAGGGGGCAGTGTGAGACAATAACAGAGGACTTCTGCTTTCATTTTCTATATTTTCTGCTAGAGAGTGAGATCAAAGTATTCCAGGAATTAACAGCACAACAAATTCTGCCAACTGAGGTGAAAAGCAGCAGAGCACTTATCTCAAACTAGATAACTCTATTGAAGCTGCTAATGGGATAATAGTTGTGCTATAAATACTGAACCCATAAGGTCCTCCTGGAGCAGCTACCACCTCCAGCTGGCGCGTCACACGTATGCACACTCTCTGTATTACCTTATTTCTGGATTTCTATTACTTCTTATGCTATAAATGATGCAGCTAAATACACCTCTTATCGTTTGTGTTTTTTTACTGCAGTCAGAGGAGTTTTATGTTTATCCCAGCCGTTATAGAAGGCAGACCTGTATCTCTTCCCTGTGACGGAGGACATTTCCCTGATAGCTGATGTGCATGTGCTGTAGTTGTGGCTTGTGGTAATCACTGATGTGCTGCCGCTGTGCATGTGCTGCAGTTGTGGCTTGAGGTAATCACTGATGGGCTGCCGCTGTGCATGTGCTGCAGTTGTGGCTTGTGGTAATCACTAATGGACTGTGCTGCAGCTGTGGCTTGTGGTAATCACTGATGGGCTGCCGCTGTGCATGTGCTGCAGTTGTGGCTTGTGGTAATCACTGATGGACTACCGCTGTGCATGTGCTGCAGTTGTGGCTTGTGGTAATCGCTGATGTGCTTCTGCTGTGCATGTGCTGCAGCTGTGGCTTGTGGTAATCACTGATGGACTGTCGCTGTGCATGTGCTGCAGGTGTGGCTTGTGGTAATCACTGATGGACTGCCGCTGTGCATGTGCTGCAGTTGTGGCTTGTGGTAATCACTGATGGACTGCCGCTGTGCATGTGCTGCAGTTGTGGCTTGTGGTAATCACTGATGGACTGCCACAGTGCATGTGCTGAAGGTGTGGTTTGTGGTAATCACTGATGGACTGCCGCTGTGCATGTGCTGCAGGTGTGGCTTGTGGTAATCACTGATGGACTGCAGCTGTGCATGTGCTGCAGATGTGGCTCTTGGTAATCACTGATGGACTGCCGCTGTGCATGTGCTACAGTTGTGGCTTGTGGCAATTACTAATGGACTGCCGCTGTGCATGTGCTGCAGTTGTGGCTTGTGGTAATCACTGATGGGCTGCTGCTGTGCATGTGCTGCAGTTGTGGCTTGTGGTAATCACTGATGGACTGCCGCTGAGCATGTGCTGCAGTTGTGGCTTGTGGAAATCACTGATGGGCTGCCGCTGTGCATGTGCTGCAGCTGTGGCTTGTGGTAATCACTGATGGACTGCCGCTGTGCATGTGCTGCAGTTGTGGCTTGTGGTAATCACTGATGGACTGCCGCTGTGCATGTGCTGCAGTTGTGGCTTGTGGAAATCACTGATGGACTGCCGCTGTGCATGGGCTGCAGTTGTGGCTTGTGGTAATCACTGATGGACTGCCGCTGTGCATGGGCTGCAGTTGTGGCTTGGATTAATCACTGATGTGCTGCCGCTGTGCATGTGCTGCAGTTGTGGCTTGCATCTGTAGGTAAATTCTGCCTGGTAGATCATTTTCAATTTGTTATTTTTGAAGCAGCTCACAAGCTTAAAATTGGTAGCACCTCTGGTCTGAGAGACCACCAACCCCCAGAAAATTAGTTATTTTGTGTTCTCTGTTTATTAATACTAATGTTTTACATATATAATTTCTTATACTTTTTAGAACTCAGATCTGAGCTCAAAGAACAAGAGATGTATGTGAGGAGTGATCAGCAGTCCATGGAGGAGGGTGACATGATGAGGACAATTAAAGAGGAAGAAGAAGAGACATATGTGAGGAGTGATCAGCAGTCTATGGAGGAGGGTGACATGATTAGGGCAATTAAAGAGGAAGAAGAGACATATGTGAGGAGTGATCAGCAGTCTATGGAGGAGGGTGACATGATTAGGGCAATTAAAGAGGAAGAAGAGACATATGTGAGGAGTGATCAGCAGTCTATGGAGGAGGGTGACATGATGAGGACAATTAAAGAGGAAGAAGAAGAGACATATGTGAGGAGTGATCAGCAGTCTATGGAGGAGGGTGACATGATGGGGACAATTAAAGAGGAAGAAGAAGAGACATATGTGAGGAGTGATCAGCAGTCTATGGAGGAGGGTGACATGATTAGGGCAATTAAAGAGGAAGAAGAGACATATGTGAGGAGTGATCAGCAGTCTATGGAGGAGGGTGACATGATTAGGGCAATTAAAGAGGAAGAAGAAGAGACATATGTGAGGAGTGATCTGCAGTCTATGAAGGAGGGTGCCATGATGGGGACAATTAAAGAGGAAGAAGAGACGTATATGAGGAGTGATCAGCAGTCTGCAGAGGAGGGTGACATGATGAGGACAATTAAAGAGGAAGAAGAAGAGACGTATGTAAGGAGTGATCAGCGGTCTGCAGAGGAGGGTGACATGATGGGGACAATTAAAGAGGAAGAAGAAGAGACATATGTGAGGAGTGATCAGCAGTCTGCTGAGGAGGGTGACATGATGGGGACAATGAAAGAGGAAGAAGAGGAGACGTATGTGAGGAGTGATCAGCAGTCTGCAGAGGGAGGTGACATGATGGGAACAACTATAGATGATGACCCTCTTCCAGAAAGCAGAACAGGTGAGTTATCAACATTAAATATTGAATATCTTTAGCTGTTATGACTGTGTCACTGCTCACAGACTGGCCATATTAGGGGTGTAAATGTTAGATTTTTCTCATCTAAAACTTTCTTTCTTAATTGTGTTTAATGACAGTTTGCTAGCAGTCACAGTACAGTCACCCTGATGGCTTTGGAGTGCCCTGTTCTGTTTTTGAAATGTAGTTACCGGCCTGTAATAAGCTGATAATGGCCACAATACATAACTGTACACAGTTTGGACGCAGTAGGGGTGACTTGGTGTTACTAGCCTGTAATATGTTGATGATGGTCACTGTACATTACCATATACAGATTGGTAACAGTAGGGGTGACTTAGGGTTACTGGCCTGCAATACTGACCTTGCAGACAAATCATGACAAGTGTGCTCCCTGCCTGCGTCTCTAGAAGGGTGTAAGCTGGGGTGTGTTCTGTAAGATGCACGGCCACTTGTGCTGCAGAGAAATCATGACAAGTGCTCTCCCTGCCTGAGTCTCTAGAAGGGTGTAAGCTGGGGTGTGTTCTGTAAGACGCACGGCCACTTGTGCTGCAGGCAAATCATGACAAGTGGGCTCCCTGCCTGAGTCTCTAGAAGGGTGTAAGCTGGGGGGTGTTCTGTAAGACGCACGGCCACTTGTGCAGCAGACAAATCATGACAATTTCGCTCCCTGCCTGAGTCTCTAGAAGGGTTTAAGCTTGTGGGTGTTCTGTAAGACGCATGGCCACTTGTGCTGCAGACAAATCATGACAAGTGCTCTCCCTGCCTGAGTCTCTAGAAGGGTGTAAGCTGGGGGGCGTTCTGTAAGATGCACGGCCACTTGTGCTGCAGACAAACCATGACAGGTGTGCTCCCTGCCTGAGTCTCTAGAAGGGTGTAAGCTGGGGGTGTTCTGTAAGATGCATGGCCACCTGTGCTGCAGACAAATCATGACAAGTGTGCTCCCTGCCTGAGTCTCTAGAAGGGTGTAAGCTGGGGGGTGTTCTGTAAGATGCACGGCCACTTGTGCTGCAGACAAATCATGACAAGTATGCTCCCTGCCTGAGTCTCTGGAAGGGTGTAAGCTGGGGGGGTTCTGTAAGATGCACGGCCACCTGTGCTGCAGACAAATCATGACAAGTGTGCTCCCTGTCTGAGTCTCTAGAAGGGTTTAAAGTGAACCAGAGACGAAGCACCCTCATGTATTTTACCATAGAAATCAGTGGGAACATTAGAGAAAACATTTACCCTGCTCTCTGTTTCATCCTCACTGCTAAAAGTGTCTGTTATCTAGCTGAGGTAAGAATCCCAGACTGATCATTGAGTCTGGCTTTGCTATAATGACTCAGCTATGATTCCTGAGCAGAGCCAGCAGGGGGCAGGCTTGGACTTGAAAAGACACCAAAGAACACAGTCTCAGCTATAATTATTCTGTAGCAAAGCCAGACCGACTGCTCAGTCGGGACTCTTATCAGAGGTGATAACAGGCAAATTAAACAGAGAACAATGAAACAAAGAGCAGATTAGTGTTATAATTTAAGTAGGCCTCAGTTACTTGGCCTGAGTTTTATGTAAAAGGCTTGTCCGCAGTGTATGCCTTTAAAATAAATAGAGGTTTTGTGATGCAGGCAGAGACATCTCAGGGTCTGCGTGTAGCAGAGGATACACGCAGATACTGAGAACATGTTCCTAAAAGAAGGCCATCGGACTACTCTGACCTTAACACTACACCACAGAAACAGAAAACATTGGCCATGTTTACAAAACATCCACGTTCCTGCATCTGGGTCAAATGCCTCATTGATTATTAATCAAGTAGGTGTGTATGATGACACCACGAGTGGGTCCACCAATAAACTGGTCTAGGGGGTGGCGAAGATGATGTCATATTTAACTCTTTCCTAGTCGCTATTAAAGGTTGAGGGAGCTACGAGAGCTCACTTCTGCTTCTTCCTTCTGCACTAGCTCGCAAGGCTGACTGGGACCTCTAAGCGTGTTATTCCTTTCTGTAACCTGATATAATGTATGCTGTACATAGGTAGTCTAGATGTAACATAGAGTAGATACAAGAAGACCTGGGTATCTTCAGTAGGAAGATACTCAAGCCACTGTAAGCAACATGGAAGTCTGCTTTGCCAGGAGATGAATGTATCTATCTGTATTCCTGTTTCCTGAATAAATAACGTAAACATTGAAGAAGCCTGAGAAAGTCTATATCCTGTTTGCGGTGTGGAGAGTCAAGTGATCTCACAGTCTGTGAGACGATGGTGTCGAAGCAAGGTGATTAGAACAGTTTATAACAGTGGTGCTGAAACCCTTCCCTGCCTAGCAAAACAGGCAGACGGGGCCGGGGCCGAAGAAGGTGTTTTCAAGAGATTCCACAGCAATACAAGCGGAATAGACGGACACGGACTGTAAAGCTTATCAAGCTGATACTGATAAGCTGTTGTGAGTGTGTGGGAGCCGAGCACACACGGGCTGCCATTCGTGGAAACCAGCGGCGACACTCGTGGATGTTAAACTTTGACTGAAAGTGCACATCAGTCATAGCCAAACCGGATCGCAGGTGACTGGAAGGCTCCGAGGCCGGCTGGCAGCTGCCGCTGGAGATCGATCCGCTGAGCCAGTGTGGGTACACAGAGATGGCGCTCAGTAATTCCAGGGATCCACTCAGTGTTGTGGAAAAGTTGCCAAAAGCTGGTCGAATTCGCAGGCTTACAAAGTCCTCTGCTCAGGCAAGTATGTTTTACGTTGTTATGTTGCATTATCTTTATTGTATGAGAAGAGGATAATGTGTTCTGTGTTTTGTGTTAATTGCAGCGTGGCGGCTGCGGGTTTCTCATTTTTTAAATGCATAGTGCTGTTTGTATGTGTTGCAGAGGTTCTTTTTTTTTCTTTCTCTTCTCTTCTCTCCCCGTCTCTACAGAGGCTGGGAAACATGTCCAGATAGAGCAGGGGGGCCCCCCCGCAGCAGGAGATAAGCCAGCGGTGCTTCAGTCTGGTGGGGCTGGATGGGGGGGAGAGAGGGGATAGAAGAGGAAAGCGAGTGTCTTTCTGTTTGTGAGATGTTTTGCAAGTTTCTCGCATTTCCAGTCAGAGCTGCTAACATGCTTGTAAATATCGGTATCTGTTATGTTGTTTAGCCAGTTTGTCTGTTGTGCGTTTCAGCAGTATTAGCTGTTAATATGGTTTAGAGTTACGCTGCGCGCTTGAGTAAGTTTGAGTTCAGGCAGAGATAAACTGCAGATGTTTTGTGAGGAGAGAGAGGGCTCTACGTTCCTGGGTGATGCTAAGAGGTAATATATTTAGCATTGCAGCTGTGACGCGGTTGGTCTCAAGTTTGGCAAGTATCCCAGAGAGTATAGGTAGCGGAAGGCTGACTCTCGGTAAAATGTATCGATGCTGTATGTAACTATGCATAAAAATGTTTGTTCTGTGTGCATTTTGCTTTCTCTCCTAAGATATAGGAAACGAGAGGCTGCTATGGGAGCAGCCATTTTAGCTGGCAGTCCAGGACTCGAAATGGCGGCAGTGGAGAGAGCCCGCCCCCGAGAGTCATGGCCCCCACACGTCATGGCAGGGGGGAGGAGGGGCGGGGGGGGATCCACGTCACGTCAGGCTGTGCTCGCGGCTCCGGGCAGAGCAGCTGTAAGGGAGGGGGGTAGAAATACAGAGACGTGCTACTGTGTGTCTCGGGTCTCAAAGTATTTCCCCAGAGTTTTTCCCTGAGTCCATGGAAAGGAATGCCAGGATACGTGCAACAAGCTATTACTGAAAGATTAGCAGGAGCACGGTTAGGAAAAGTGTCCCAGCTAGGTGCAGGACACACGTAGCAGTGCAGGTCAGGAAAGTGTCAGTACTGAGTTGCTTACGGGATTATTCCTGTAAGTGGGGCACCTTAATGGGTGGTGCAGCATGAGTTCCCAATAGAAGGAAAGGGGGACAGTGCATCAGGGGGGTGCCGGAGGTGGAAAAAAAGGGATTGACCAATCCGGGTTTCCGTTTTTTTTTCCGGTTTTTGTCGTGGACAGGGCCAGAGCTTGACTGAGAGGTCTATGCTGGGCTGGGGCTGTTTTTTTGTGCGTTTTTTGTCGTCCACTGATTGGTCAAATATGTTTTTTTCCAGCTCCTATCAATGTAGCACAAAGAACAAGGACTGACAGCAGTTCATGGGGCAATTATACAGATGATAGAATTGCCGTTTACAGAGTGACAGTGTATCAGTACGGTGTTTGCCATGTGACTACCTGCCAAGTGGGCATTCAGGGATCTGCATACAGGCATGTGACGCTGGTATGCTTAGCCCTGCACCCTGTGTAGTTTAAGAGCAAAGTGCTCCTTCCTACAGGGAGGCAGCCGTTTTTTTGTGAAGTCTGGGGGTGGTGGCACGGCAAACATTGATCAGAGGGTACAACACACAGCACTTCTAGCAGAGCTGGTATCGCGATGAAGTTCTAGATAAGTAAATGCGATAATGAGTAAGAGCATTGCAGGCTCACCAGCAAAGCAGCATCAGGTGTGGCATCCGTAATCTGTGCATGCGACGGCCGCGCATGGACAGATAAGGGGGGATGTGGAGTGAGCTGCAATGTGGTGAGAGCTTCCAAAGGTGAAGCGAGCTTCCAAAGGTGAAGTCCGCGGGAGCATATTTTAAACAGGTAAGTACTGAGGATAGTACTGAGGTAGGGGGTGAAGTTTAACTCCAATCTACCAAAAAGAGTAAACAGAGTTCATGAGAACCATAAAACAACGAGATCAATTACGGTATATATTGATCATTTTAAAGGGTACAGAGTACAAGCCGCAGGGCGAATCCCAAATCATTAATAAGAATTGATTTGTTTGTATTTCGATTTCAGGTGTTTGGCAATATGGAATTGAGACAGCTGCAGTGCTGGCAGCAAAGATGGAGATGTCAGTCGGATAAGCGAAAGGTTCCAGATGCCAATCTAAGCTTGGAGGAACACGAGATTCCTGAAATCGGAAAGAGACTAAAACACGAGATTCCTGAAATTGGAAAGAGACTAAAACCCGAGATTTCGGAGATCGGAAAGAGACTAACAAAACTGTCTGAGCAAAGCATAATGCAAAGCGCTAATGTTTTTCTTTCCCAAGGTGGTGCTTTTATAATGAAGAGTACCGTGCTGATGGTGATCCTAGGTTGCCATTCCGTCCTAGGAGAACGAAGAGAGGACATTCTCATGTATAATAAGGGGTTAATGAGAATGCAAGGCCCAAACATGTTGATGTTGGGTGACAAAGGTACTGATCCTTTCACACCTCCCTCTGATTGGCACAGATGGACCAAGCAGGGATGGAGGGAAAGAGCACTTGTGCCAGGAGAAAACAAATTTCATGGCACAATGTGGGTGAAAGGTCTGAAGGGTCAGGTGTGCGGGCAGTGGGGATTGAATGGCAGGGTAAATCTGCTATTTAATACCACACTCCCAGAATCGATGCACCGATCCAAAGGTTTGTTAAAAGGTACATTGCAGTACAATGGGTACGTGCAAAAGGTGGAGTGCGTGATTCGGGGGTACCTTGTCTTGGTTATGCAGAGTGAGATGGTTCCAGATTGGAGAGGAACGAGCAGGAGGCGTCAATTCTCTTACCAGAGAGACGCAGGGGACAACATCACACTCTGGGGTTACCAACAGAGAGTGTCTCTGAAACAACTATACACACGTAAAGGCTGGAAAGCCGAGGGTGGGTGGTTCTCGAAACAAGAAGTAAAAATCGAGATCAAGCCACATTTCCAGGTGACAAAGAGGGTGGGGAGAGCAGTCCCGGGGGAGGGAAAGCCCACACAGGGAACCCCATTCACACCACACGGGTCACAACAGGGGACGATATTACACAGTCCATATGCAACAGCTTATCCTCATGATAGTTGGGTAAGTGAAGAGGTACTCTTAATCGAACGATTGCAGAGAGTACAGTCTTCCCGACCTCAGGTACATAGTGTGCCTCAGGACATAAGGGGGGAAGAGGTCCAATCAGGACAGCTGGGGACATATTTTGTCAGTGAGAGATTGGACAAGGGGAGGTATATTAATTTTTCTGGAGAAGGATCTTTTGCAGGGCAGCTTCGAGATGTTTGGGTGAACAAAGGGAAACGGTGCAAGATTCCTTTAGGCACCGCCACTTCCTTAGTTCCCACCTCAACCCGTGTCTCACACCAGGACCTGAGAGGTCAACCTTTTTTGGTGCTAGACGGGGAGGTGAAGCAAGTAGAGTTGTCCTCATGCGGGCAATTCTTGCAGAAGTACCTGCTTTGGCCGGGGCAAGCCAAATTTAGTGAAGATGCCTGCAGGCTCAATAACGCAGAATGCGAGGCTACCATTCAAAAGATCCACCCTGAAGCCCAACCGATAGTTCCGGTGGCTGAAGGAAAGGTTTGGTTTTTTAACATAAGGTCTAATGATACATTCCAGGTATATTCTCATAATTGTTCCGATAAGGGGGAGTTTCCAAGGGGAACATATTGGGTCAGTGGAGATCCCATATGGATCCAGTCATCCAGGTTGGATGACGTTGTTTCTCAAATTGTTAAGAGAACTCTAAAGTGCAAAGTTTCACGGGTAGGTCCCGTCCTGAAAGAGAACACGACATGGGACAAAGGGGAACAGGGTTTGATCAAAGACGACCACATTTTGTTACAAAGGTTAAACAAATAGTACACTAAGTTAGAGGTAAGATTTCACCATGATACAGGTGATCTTCACGAGGTAGAACACTAAAATGAGCAGGTGAGTTCCAGTCTGACCTGGTGGACAAAGGTTCCGGTGATGTTCCAGGGACACTCGGACTGGACCTCTGCAGTTCCAAAGTTCTTTCTACACCCACTGGTCGTCTGGATGGGGATGACAACGTTAGGCATCATTATCCAGGTGAGGTTGCGTGTTAAAATTACGTAAAACAAATTAACCTGGTCCAGAGATTGGTGCCTCATAAACAATCTCCTGAACCAATAGTTTAAATTAAGGGATATACAGGGTTACGGGTATAGGTTTAGTAGTACCTAGGAGCTGATTGTATAAAGGCGCTCTTTTAGAAGGCACCTGGCACTGCTCCGTTTTGTAACAACCAAACGAGTTTCACTTTTCTGTGGTCATGCAAGTTTGTGAGTGATACGTGAGTGACGCAAATGCTGAGCATGTGGTATAGAGGGACTTAGAAGTAGGGCCTCCCCAGAGAGCCTGGTTACAGTAAGACCAAGAGGTCTTGTTCTCTCTCTTCCAGGAGTAACCGCCTAGAGCAGAGAAGTTGTGTGAGCACGAACATCGAAAAGTGAAACATAGAAGAAACCAGGTACTGGGAGGTTCAGACGCTGGGATCTGCGGGTCAAGCCGTTTTAGGGGGGATTGTTATAATTGAAGTAGGCCTCAGTTACTTGGCCTGAGTTTTATGTAAAAGGCTTGTCCGCAGTGTATGCCTTTAAAATAAATAGAGGTTTTGTGATGCAGGCAGAGACATCTCAGGGTCTGCGTGTAGCAGAGGATACACGCAGATACTGAGAACATGTTCCTAAAAGAAGGCCATCGGACTACTCTGACCTTAACACTACACCACAGAAACAGAAAACATTGGCCATGTTTACAAAACATCCACGTTCCTGCATCTGGGTCAAATGCCTCATTGATTATTAATCAAGTAGGTGTGTATGATGACACCACGAGTGGGTCCACCAATAAACTGGTGTAGGGGGTGGCGAAGATGATGTCATATTTAACTCTTTCCTAGTCGCTATTAAAGGTTGAGGGAGCTACGAGAGCTCACTTCTGCTTCTTCCTTCTGCACTAGCTCGCAAGGCTGACTGGGACCTCTAAGCATGTTATTCCTTTCTGTAACCTGATATAATGTATGCTGTACATAGGTAGTCTAGATGTAACATAGAGTAGATACAAGAAGACCTGGGTATCTTCAGTAGGAAGATACTCAAGCCACTGTAAGCAACATGGAAGTCTGCTTTGCCAGGAGATGAATGTATCTATCTGTATTCCTGTTTCCTGAATAAATAACGTAGACATTGAAGAAGCCTGAGAAAGTCTATATCCTGTTTGCGGTGTGGAGAGTCAAGTGATCTCACAGTCTGTGAGACGATGGTGTCGAAGCAAGGTGATTAGAACAGTTTATAACAATTAGGTGTTTACTGTCATGTTCCCACTTATTTATAAGGTAAAATACATGAGGGTGCTTCATCTCTGTAAGACGCTCGGCCACTTGTACTGCAGACAAACCATGACAAGTGCGCTCCCTGCCTCAGTCTCTGGAAGGGTGTAAGCTGGGGAGGGAGTTCTGTAAGACGCACGGCCACTTGTGCTGCAGACAAATCATAACAAGTGTGCTCCCTGCCTGAGTCTCTAGAAGGGTGTAAGCTGGGGGGTGTTCTGTAAGACGCATGGCCACTTGTGCTGCAGACAAATCATGACAAGTGTGCTCCCTGCCTGAGTCTCTAGAAGGGTGTAAGCTGTAGGGGGGTCTGTAAGATGCACGGCCACTTGTGCTGCAGACAAATCATGACAAGTATGCTCCCTGCCTGAGTCTCTAGAAGGGTGTAAGCTGGGGGGTTTTCTGTAAGACGCACGGCCACTTGTGCTGCAGACAAGGCAGCCATATACTTAGGCACTATTACCGTGTAACAAATGTATAACTTGTGTGTGTCATGTATGACATATTCAGGCAGGGATCACACTTGGGGTAATTGCAGCCATTCTGCTGTGATAAATCACATGAGAAAACTCAAGTAATGCTTTCCTGTGGACATGTATGGTCAGTTGTTAAAATGTACATTTTTCGGCATGCGGGAGAAGAAAACGTTGTTGCTTTTTTGCACACACTGCCTGCAATTCCTATTGCTGTCAGACAACCGCTGCAATGAGAATGGGAATAGGAGAGCAGCAAAGGCTAGACGGATACTGGTGATAAGGGATTTGATTATTAGGCACACAGATAGGGTAATCTGTTGAAGAAACCGTGAATGCCATACAGTGTGTTGTCTCCCAGATGCTCGGGTTTGGCATATAGCTGAAGTAATTGGCAGATTATTGGGTGGGGCTGGGGAAGACCCGGCTGTCATGCTACGCATTAGTAACAATGACAAAGTTAATGGGAGATGGAAGGTCCTCAAAAATGACTTTCAGCTACTTGGAGATAAACTTAAAGCAAAGACCTCCAAGGTGGTATTTTCGGAAATACTACCAGTGCCACGCGCTACATCTGAGAGACAGAGGGAGCTTAGGGAGTTAAATAAGTGGCTGAGAAATTGGTGCAGGAAGGGGAAGGGGGGTTGTTCCTGGAGAACTGGGCTGACTTTGCAGTTGGCTACAGGTTCTTCTCCCCAATGCAGCAGGGATGGGCTACACCTAAATGGGGAGGGTGCAGCTGCATTGGGGAGAAGTTGGCTAAATGGTTAGAGGAGAAACATCTCAATGTGTTGACAAAATAAGGTAAAAAAAACAGTTGTAGCCTAATATTACAGGGAATGGATAGGGGGTGGGGGCAGTGTAAAAAGTAAGGAGGTAGTGCAAAGTTCATGAAGCCCATTAAATGTAACCAAAATTGGAAAATGTGGTGGTAAAACTATAAAGTGCATGGTAACCAATGCCAGGAGAATTGCTAATAAAATGGATGAAGCAAAGTTCGTTCTGATCGACAAAGGCTATGATATTGTGGGAATAACAGAGACATGGATGGATGAAAGCCATGACTGGATAGCAAATTTAGAGGGATACAATGTGTTTATGAAGGACAGAGCAGGGAGAAAAGGTGGAGGGGTTTGTCTCTTTGTTAAAAACTCTTTTACAGCTGCCATGAACGATTAACTGGATGGAGATTGTGAAGATGTGGATTCTGTTTGGGTAAATATTCATGGTGGAAATAATGGTTGTTAATTGCTTATTGGGGTGTGCTTCATGTCGCAATATATTCATGATACTGCCGAATGGCAAATACTACAGCAGATTGAAAAAACGTCAAGTAAAAGTGAGGTCATAGTTATGGGTGATTTCAACTATTCAGACATTGATTGGGATTTTGAAACTACCGTATATACTCGCAAGCAAGCCACATTTTTCACCCCCCCAAAAGTGGCCCAAAAGTTGGGGTTTCGGCTTGCTTGCGAGTGATGTGCCAGGCCAGCATGGGTAGGTGGGTGGGCGTGGTAGTACCCCTCCCCGCTCCCCCCACGGCCGCCGCTGCCATTACCTTAGGCGGCGCCGCTTCCTCTATCCCCGTCATGCTCCGGTAACTGACTCACAGCAGCGCGCCCCTCGGCGGCTGCTGTGATGACGGAGGAAACCATAGAGAGCGGTTCCCATAGTAATGGCATCGCCGCTACAGGAAGCCGCTCTCTATGGTTTCCTCCGTCATCTCAGCAGCAGCCGCCGAGGGGTGCGCTGCTGTGAGTCAGTTACCGGAGCATGACGGGGATAGAGGAAGCGGCGCCGCCTAAGGTAATAGCAGCGGCGGCCGCGGGGGGAGCGGGGAGGGGCACTAACAACCTACCCACCCACCTACCCATACTGGGACTATACTGGGGCACTATGCTAGCTATACTGGGGCACTATGCTAGCTATACTGGGGCACTATGCTAGCCATACTGGGGCACTATGCTAGCCATACTGGGGCACTATGCTAGCCATACTGGGGCACTATGCTAGCCATACTGGGGCACTATGCTAGCCATACTGGGACACTATACTAGCTAAACTGGGCACTTTACTAGCTATACTGGGGGACTACCTACCTATACTGGGCACTATACTAGCTATACTGGGGGACTACCTACCCATACTGGGCACTTAACTAGCTATACTGGGCACTATACTAGCTATACTGGGCACTATACTAGCTATACTGGAACACACTGGGGGGGATCACGTGGCCAGCATTTCCTACCCCCGACTTATATGGAGGTCAATCATTTTTTCCTGGTTTTCCAGGTAAAAGTTGGGGGGTTGGCTTACATGCGGGTTGGCTTGCTTGTGAGTATATACGGTACTCATTCCAGTAAAAGTGGCAGATTTCTGTCAACACTACAGAACAATTGACCAGATAAAAGACAAGATAATGTATCAAATGTGCAGGTTCAAGAACATTTTGGGAATAGTGATCACAACATAACGTTTGATCTGGTGATTGATAGGTCACAGAACTGCAGAACATCTAAAACTATAAAGTTTAGAGAAGCAAAGTTAAGTCAACACAGGCAGGCACTAAGTTCGCTGGACTGGGATAAAATAATACAAGGGAAGAACACTGAAGGAAATATCCCATATGGAAACAAAATGTCTAGGAATAACAAAACATGCCTCTTTGGATGAATGGAAAGGTTAGAGATAAAATGAAGTGGAAAAAGAATGCTTATAAGGCCTTAAAACAGGAGGGGACCGAGGCTGCATAATGCAATTATAAGGAGTGCAATAAAAGTTGTAAAAAATAAATAAGGCTGGCAAAGATTGAAACTGAAATTCAAATCACTAGGGATATCAAATCTAACCCAAATAAGTTTTAATATTAATTTATTAAATTAATTTTAATATTAAATATTCAATGCAGGAAGAAGTGAAGGCAAGACTAAATAAAATAAAAATGGATAAGGCACCTGGCCTGGATGGCATGCATCCTCGGGTCCTAAGGGAATTAAGTTCAGTTATTGATAAACTCTTATCTATTTGTGACTCCTTTTCATCTGGCAGAGTTCCAATAGACTGGTGTACAGCCCACGTTTTCCCATTATTTAAAGTGACACTGAAGCGGAAAAAAATGATATAATGAATTGGTTGTGTGGTGCGGATAATTAACCATTTATGCCGCCTGGACATGATCCTCACGTCCAGGCGGCTGTCGCAATGCTGATGCGCCCTCCCGCGGGCACGCTCGCGCGCCCCCGTGCTGTCCCCCGGTAGCCCAGGGATCAATCAATAGGATCCTGGTTCCTGTTAATTTTCCGAGTCCCCAGCAAAAAAAACGACGGCCTCTCATCAGAGGCCTCTGTCTTTGTGAAAAAGAAAAAAAATCTGTCCTCTATATGCTTCCGAGAAGCTAGGAATGGAAAAATAAACAAACTCACTGTGGCCATCTTGTGGCGAAATGGTAAACTACATCTACATACTTTTTTTTTTAGTACAAGAAACACATATTACATTTAACATTAACTGTTTATTTCCCACACCAAAAATTACCCAAATAAAATTTTTAATGAAAAAAAAATGACAAACAAAAAAACAAAGAACATAAATAGTTACCTAAGGGTCTGAACTTTTTAAATATGCATATGAAGAGGGTATATTACGACCATTTGTTAAATTATAAGCTTGTAAATAGTGATGGACACAAAACTGAAAAAAAAATGCACCTTTATTTCCAAATAAAATATTGGCACCATAAATTGTGATAGGGACAAAATTTGAAATGGTGTAATAACCAAGAGAAATGGGCAAATAAAATACATAGGTTTTAATTATAATAGCATGTATTATTATAAAGCTCTAATGGCCGAAAACTAAGAAATAATGACTTTTTTCCATTTTTTTTCTTACTTTTCTTGTTAAAATGCATTAAAAAAAAAACAATAATTCTTAGCAAAATGTACCACCTAAAGAAAGCCTAATTAGTGGCGGAAAAAACAAGATATAGATCAATTCATTGTGATAATTATTGATAAAGTTATTAGCGAATAAATGGGAGGTGAAAATTGCTCTGTTGCATAAGGTGAAAAATCCCTGCGGGCTGAAATGGTTAACAGAACATTACTAGCAAAAAAAAAATAAAAAAAACTATATCACTGAAAATAATAATTTTTTTTTTTTTTTTTTTTTATATAACATTGCATCATTCTCTAATACTTGCAGTTTACACACTATGCTGAGCACCCTAAATGATTAAGATGTGGAATGTATTGCCACAGGAAGCAGTTATGGCAAATTCTATATCTGCATTTAAAGGGGGCTTAGATGCAGTGCAGTTTGTATGCTAAAATGCACCCAGGGCAAGGGAGTAAAAATTGCGCCCCCCCCCCCCGGGCAAGGTATGGGTGCCCGCAGTATAGGTTAGCCAGGTCTAGTTGCACTTAGTATAGGTCCCCCCAGTATAGGTAGCCAAGAATAGGTACCCCAGTATAGGTAGCCAGCTATAGGTCCCCCCAGTATAGGTAGCCAGACATAGGTGAGCCAATTTAGTTGCCCCGGTATAGGTTAGCCAGGTAGGTGCCTCCAGTATAGTTGCCCCCAGTATAGGTTAGCCATGTAGGTGCCTCTAGTATAGGTAGCCAGTATAGTTGCCCCCAGTATAGGTTAGATAGGCAGGCGCCCCCAGTATAAGTTAGATAGGTAGGTGCCCCAGTACAGGTTTGCTAGGTGGGTGCCTCTAATATATGTAGCCAGAATAGTTGCCCCCAGCATAGGTTTGATAGGTAGGTGCCCCCAGTATAGGTTAGTTAGGTAGGCGCCTCCAATATAGGTAGCCAGTATAATTGCCACCTCTATAGTCTATGTAAATAGGTAGGTGCCCCCAATATAGGTTAGATAAGTAAGTGCCCCAGTATAGGTAAGATAGGTAGCTGCCCCCAGTATAGATTAGATAGGTAGCTGCCCCCCATATAGGTTCGATAGGTAGGTGCCCCTCAGTATAGGTTAGATAGGTAGGTGCCCCCAGTATAGGTTAGATTAGGTAGCTGCCCCCCAGTATAGACTAGATTAGGTAGGTGCCTCCCAGTATAGGTTAGATTAGGTAGGTGCCCCCCAGTATAGTTTAGATTAGGGAGGTGCCCCCAGTATAGGTTAATTAGGTAGGTGCCCCCCAGTATAGGTTAGATAGGTAGCTGCCCCCAGTATAGGTTAGATTAGGTAGGTGCCCCCAGTATAGGTTTATTAGGTAGGTGCCCCCCAGTATAGGTTAGATAGGTAGCTGCCCCCCACAATGGAGGGGGGAGCCGGAGCCACGGGGAGGGCAGCCCGACCCCTCCCTTCCTCTCCTCTCCCGGGCCGCCCTCCGTGATCCCCCCCCCCCAGAGGCAGAATGAGAAGGAAACGCTGTATACAACTCACCTCCCTGCGTTACAATCGCCGCTCTCTTGCCGACAGTCTCCTCTCTGCATACACGCTGATACACACGCTGCTTCCCAATTAGCTGGAAGCAGCGTGTGTATCAGCGTGTGTATCAGCGTGTATGCAGAGAGGAGACTGTTGGCGAGAGAGCGGCAATTGGAACGCAGAGAGGTGAGTTGTATACAGCGCTTCCTGCTCACTCTGTATCTGAGGGGGGAGCTCGAAGGGAGGCCAGGGAGAGGAGAGGAAGGGAGGGAGAGGTGGGGCTGCCCTCCCCGTGGCTCCGGCTCCCCCCAACCAACAGCGTTGAGGGCGGCGGAACGGCCCGCACGGTCCTAGAAACGGGCATGCTTAGATGCTTTCCTTGCATTGAAAGACATCCATGGCTATAATTACTAGGTAATGCCCAGTGGTTTTGATCCAGGGATTTTATCTGATTGCCATCTGGAGTTGGGAAGGAATTTTTTCCCTTTTAGGGCTAATTGGACCATGCCTTATAAGGTTTTCGCCTTCCTCTGGATCAACAGGGATATGTGAGGGAGCAGACTGGTGTTGTACTTTGTTTTCCGGTTGAACTCAATGGACGTATGTCTTTTTCAACCCAAATAACTATTTAACTGCTGCCAGCTGGCCGTCATGTGCGGAAAACACAAAGAATTATCCGCCAAAAACCAGCAGCCATTTTCAGCGAACTCAGGTGTCATCCCTGCCTCACTGTAACAATGTGTGTGAAGCATGTTCTGATGTCTCTGTATGTGTGTTAGTGTCTGTTGTAAATAAAGTTGGTTTAAATGAAAAAGTAAAGTGTATTTGTTTGGTTGGTATGGACTGAGCATGTGCAGATATGACATCATATGCACATACTTTTGTAGCCAGAAAAAATGGACACTAAGACCCGCCCCTTCCACACCATTAGCTATGACCATTTTGCAGCCATGTGCCCCTTAGGCCTCTTGCACACTGCATGCATTTCCGATTCAGATTCTGCTTTTTAATCGGTTTTTACATCCGATTCCGATTCAGATTTTTAATCTTTACTGCATGCTGCGTTTTTTGATCCGTTTTTCTGTTGAATGTATGCAGGGAAAATCGGAATCAGAAAACTAATTTGCAGTGTGCAGGGAGCCTTATACAGCTTTTTTGTTTCTACTTGTCCCCCTCCCACACCTAAACCATTCCTTGGTGCCTAGTAACCCCCTCTTTCCCATTACAGTTTCCCTGCTGGTGGATTTCCCCTTCCCTCCCCAACAGCTTCCCCCCTCCCTCCCCAACAGCTTCCCCCCTCCCTCTCCCACAGCTTCCCCAGTGCTGGTGGGCTCCTCTCTCTCTCCCCTACAGCTTCCCTGGTGGTGGCTGGCTTCCCCTCCCTCCCCCCACAGCTTCCCAGGTGGTGGTGTGCTTCCCCCCTCCCTCCTCCCACAGCTTCCCTGGTGGTGGCTGGCTTCCTCCCTCCCTCTCTCCCTCCACAGCTTCCCTGGTGGTGTGCTTCCCCCCCCCTCCCTCCCTCCACAGCTTCCCTGGTGGTGGTGTGCTTCCCCCTCCCTCCCCCCACAGCTTCCCTGGTGGTGGTGGGCTCCCCTCTCTCTCCTCCACAGCTTCCCTGGTGGTGGCTGGCTTCTCCCTCCCTTCCTCCCTCCACAGCTTCCCTGGTGGTGGTGTGCTTCCCCCCTCCCTCCCTCCACAGCTTCCTCAGTGGTGGTGGGTTCACCTTTCTCATCCCCTACAGCTTCCCTGGTGGTGGCTGGCTCCCACCTTCCGCCTACACAGCTTCGCTGATGGTGGTGGGCTCCCGATCCCTCCTCCACAGCTTCCCTAGTGATGGTGTGCTACCCTCCTCCCTCCCCTCACAGCTTCCCTGGTGGTGGTGGGCTCCCCTCTCTCTCCTCCACAGCTTCCCTGGTGGTGGTGTGCTGCCCTCCCTCTCCTCCATAGCTTCCCTGGTGGTGGTGTGCTTCTCCCCTCCCTCTCCTCCACAGCTTCCCTGGTGGTGGTGTGCTTCTCCCTTCCTCCCCCCACAGCTTCCCTGGTGGTGGTGTGCTTTCCCCTCCTCCCCCTTCTTGTCTGCACAGCTTCCCTGATGGTGGTGTTAGTCCCCCCCTCCTGTGCTTCCCCCACTTAGCAGTATAAGTGCAGAGTATGGTGATGTAGAAGCCTTGCATCTCTTACCTCTCCAGCACTGTGCATTCTCCAGCCACTGACCCCCTTAGTGTCCGGCATCTCCATTTCCTCATATCATTATGCGACACACGAGAAGATGCCGGGCACTAGAGGCAGCGGTGACAGGGAGGTTCAAAGTGATAGAGAGGTGAGATATGCACAGCTTTCATTGCACAATACTCTGCATTTATACTGCACACATAGATCACCTAGAACACACAGTACGGTCACACAGGTGGTAATGTGAGATGATAACAGTACACGCTGACCACACAGCAGGCAGTGACCAGCCTAGGGGTATTGGAACAAATCTAATTTTTCAGGGGGCACACAGACATCACCTACAACACGCAGTACGGTCACACAGATGTTGAAGTGACACGGTAACAGTCGGTACACTTTGAACACACAGCAGGCCAGACAGTGACCAGCCAAGGGGTGTTGTCACAAAACTTATTTATTTTTTTTTTGGCCCACAAAGATCACCTAGAATTCACAGTACGATCACACAGGTGTAAACGTGACATGGTAACAGTACACGCTGGTCACACAGCAGGCAGTGACCAGCAAAGGGGTATTGCCACAAATGTCTGCGACACTGTTCTTTTTGGCAAACTGATATCACTGATAAGTCAGTATGGTCGGTGACACGGGTCCTGCTGTAATGCTGTATGAGGGAAACACAGCATGCGTCGTGTCACAAGGGTCAGACACGAAATTACTTTTGCACAGGGCAGCGGGCTGTAACCGTGACACAGCCACACACTATACTGTATATGGTGGTGTAGTGTTGCTACAACACATCACAAGAAAGCAACAGCAGGGTTAATGTCTCTGTCAGTCTTCAAAAGGATTTTTGTGGTTAGGAAGAGTCCTCAAATGGACTATTGGGGGGTCCCCTAGTTGGTGAACTGCAAGTAGCAGAGCAGCTAGGAAGCAGATATACAGCACAATATTACAATTCAGCCTCTCTAACACAGCAGCAGCAGCTCCTCTCCCTACACTGACTGCTACACAGCACTATATCACACTACAGCCTCTCTAACACTGTCCCTGTATAAGCAGCAGCAGCTCCTCCCCCTACACTGACTGCTACACAGCACTATATCACACTACAGCCTCTCTAACACTGTCCCTGTATCAGCAGCAGCAGCTCCTCTCCCTACACTGACTGCTACACAGCACTATATCACACTACAGCCTCTCTAACACTGTCCCTGTATCAGCAGCAGCAGCTCCTCTCCTTACACTGACTGCTACACAGCACTATATCACACTACAGCCTCTCTAACACTGTCCCTGTATCAGCAGCAGCAGCAGCAGCAGCAGCAGCAGCAGCCTCCTCCCCCTACACTGATTGCTACACAGCACTATATCACAATACAGTCTATCTAACACCGTCCCTGTATCAGCAGCAGCAGCTCCTCTCCCTACACTGACTGCTACACAGCACTATATCACAATACAGTCTATCTAACACCGTCCCTGTATCAGCAGCAGCAGCTCCTCTCCCTACACTGACTGCTACACAGCACTATATCACACTACAGCCTCTCTAACACTGTCCCTGTATCAGCAGCAGCAGCAGCAGCTCCTCCCCCTACACTGACTGCTACACAGCACTATATCACAATACAGTCTATATAACTCTGTCCCTGTATCAGCAGCAGCTCCTCTCCCTACACTGACTGCTACACAGCACTATATCACAATACAGCCTCTCTAACACTGTTCCTGTATCAGCAGCAGCAGCAGCTTCTCCCCCTACACTGACTGCTACACAGCACTATATCACACTACAGCCTCTCTAACACTGTCCCTGTATCAGCAGCAGCAGCTCCTCTCCCTACACTGACTGCTACACAGCACTATATCACACTACAGCCTCTCTATCACTGTCCCTGTATCAGCAGCAGCTCCTCCCCCTACACTGACTGCTACACAGCACTATATCACACTACAGCCTCTCTAACACTGTCCCTGTATCAGCAGCAGCAGCTCCTCCCCCTACACTGACTGCTACGCAGCATTATCACACTATCACACTACACAGCACTATCACACTACAGCCTCTCTACTAGTGTCCCTGTATCAGCAGCAGCAGCTCTCCCTACACTGACAAATTCTTAATAAAAATGGCCGCCGGGATTGTGCTTTTTATAAGGGGAGGAGTGGCCCGGGTGGGGATCATGTCTGTTTGGCTGTCATGTCCCATCTGACTTCAGGGTGAAGGGTGAAAACTGGCACTATAAAAAAGTATAGGGCAGACGCAAAATTTTGATGTTTGGCCATCACCAATAATTTATAATATAGTTTATTACAAATAGCATATGACCTATGCAATACAGAAATGCATTCATTTATATGCTGTATATCACATCATCCTGTATGTAAGCCACCACTTTTTTCCTCAATTTTTTTGGTTTCAAACCATTTTATCTTTCCCCCTTTGCATTGTCATCTCCTCACCAGGAGGGCTCGGGCTCCAGCTTGGGCCACCAGGCCTGTCCCACCAACTATAGCTTTATCAAGAGTGTGACCAAGACCTAGAGGAAGCCCTGGGGAGCCGAGTGCAGACTGATTCCTCCACATGCCTATATGGCTGGTGCCCTAAAAAGCAGCCTTATTTTGTGAGTTTCCCTTCACACTCCACAAATCACCAGCTCAGCATTAATACTCCACAATCTGGGCTCCCTTTGTCTCTGTATATTTTATAAGGTGATGAACATCTTATCTCTCAGATGAGGATACAGCGGTAATAAGAATGTGTAAGTGACACCACATTGCTCTACAAACATAACACAGATTTCTTGCTATAAGTACATGTAGGTCTGTTGTCACAGGAGTAGCACATTGCTTCCATTGTCTCATCAAGCTCTACAACTTGCTGCGTTTCCATGTATGGGCAATGCTTTAGCTGCAGGGATAGTCAATGAGATGCAAATAACTCTGACTTGTATGCAAATGAAATGAAAATTGTATGCAAATAATCACATTTGTAAGGAAATGCATTTGATTGGCCAAATGTCAGGCTACATAGAATTTGCATGCATACCCAAGTTATTGGCATGTGATTGGCCGCTTTTAATGTGCACAACCTTCTGCAATTCTCTGTCAGGCTGATAACTAGTAATGTTCAGTGACATGCCAATAACTCAGAGAGGGTGCAAATTGTATGCCAATGTAATGCAAATGTGCAATGAAGATGTAACGATTGTGGAATCCTCTCCTTGATCAGCGCACAAGACGTGCGCTGACACTGCGGAAATCCTCCACAAGCATATAATTTGAGGGAACCCAGCAAAAGGTGCAATGCACCTGTAGAGGGAAATTCCTGTCGGCAGGTGGAGCTGTGAAGTGCAGAGGAACAGCTCCTCTGCCCTGCCACAGACGCAAGACAGGAATTGCACGAAGGGCAGAAACGCAGGGCAAGATAGCCCTAAAAGAGAGAGATCAAAGCGACAGAGGGTATGTGTGTTCACCAATCTAGTCGCCACCCTGCGACGATGAACACACAACCAGGAAGATAAAGTGAGAAGGCAATCGCCGGAGATGGCGGTTGCTAACAGCAACACAAGACCGAATAAGCACAGATGAGGAATGTATGTATGTCCACCAATCTAGCCGCCAAACTGCGACGGCGAACACACAACAAAGGAAATCGAGTGAGAACGCAATCGCCTGAGAAGCAATTGCGAATGAGATTGAGCAAAGGGACAGATTGTATGTGTGTGCACCAAACTAGTCGCCAACCCGCGACGGTGCATACACAACAGCAGATATGAAGTAGGAACGCAATCACGAGAGAGGCGATTGCCAGAGGTGACACAAGGCTACAGCAAGGCAGAGCACGAGAGTAGCAAAGGAACAGCAAATCATACAATGAGAAGATAAGGAAAACAACAAACGCTAACTAAACGCAAACACCGCACTCATTCACAACAGTGCACGCGTTTATGCGCGGTCTCCGCGTGTTAAGCACAACAGAGACAAGCACGCCTAACTAACCACCGACAGACAAACATGAAACAGAGGACGCGAGCGCTTGCTTAACGGTTACCTCACCGAGCCTCCAGCAAGCATTCGTAGCAGACAAGACAGATACACAAAAACAGGAATAAGTGAGAGAGACGGATCCACAGCACTAGCGCAAGGTGAGTGTGATCCAGGCAAGATAGATCAGAAGGGGCTACCAGTAACAACCGCTGTTCCGGTTAGCACCCAGACACACAGAACGACTTCCTGTCGGCCACCGCTGGGACAGGACAATCGTAACAGACAAACAAACAGATAAGCAATCCTAACTGCACTAGGGAACCTGCCTAGTGCAGTCCCAGGAATTACTCTAAGCTAATCTTTAAACAATGAGCAAGGCTGACACTCCAGGAGTTTTACACAGGACTAACCCTTATGACCAGCGAAGGTTTGTGATATCACATGGAATTTATAGTACAAACCTCCAGAGGATGTGGCTAGGAAATTTGCATGACAAACGTATGCAAATTCCCCAGCAGCAGCAAGCTTCAAAACTGACAAAAGGACTCTCTTCCAGAGACCTGCAGAATGCAGACCTGAACAGTGGTCAGCTGAGCGGATCATTACAGAAGATAAGGGAATTGGTCGGCACTTGATGCTACTTTGCAGCCTATGGGGGGGGGGGGGGGGGGTTAGGTGACTTACTGTGCCTCCAGACAACCAGACAGCAATTGTAGAACCAATCGGAAGGAAAAGTCCGGGCACCAGATAAGCTGCGGATCACCACTTTATTTCTTCCCCCATCCAAACGTACTGATAAACAAAAAACACAGCGTTTTAACGAGACGAGCTCGCTTCCTCAGAGACCAGGTGATCTGCAGCTTATCTGGTTTCCAGACTTTTCCTTATGATTGGTTCTACAATTGCTATATGCAAATGTGCAGCTGCTGCACTTGGTTCATTTCTAATCTGCGTAAACTTTTCATCAACTTGGAATTCTCAGCAGCTCACTGACCATCCCTAATGATAATTCTTCCTCCCCTCAGAATTCTCTAACAGGAAGTGATGATGTTTCTCTATTTGCAGCGCAGAGTCCCAGCATCAGGAACCTCTCAGAGACTCGTCTCTCTGTATCCATAGACTGTACAACGGATGATGATGTCACTGGACAAGAGTCTCCTGCAGAGATCCTGGTTGCCGATCAGGAGAGATTGCACACTAGAGAGAAGCCCTTTTCATGTGCTGAGTGTGGGAAATGTTTTGGACATAAAGGAAACCTCGTCAAACATGAGAGATCCCACACAGGTGAGAAGCCCTTTTCATGTGCTGAGTGTGGGAAATGGTTTGGGCATGAAGGAAACCTCATAAAACATGAGCGATCCCACACTGGTGAGAAGCCCTATTCATGTGCTGAGTGTGGGAAATGTTTTGGGCATAAAGAATACCGTTTAAGCCATGAGAGATCTCACACAGGTGAGAAGCCCTTTTCATGTGCTGAGTGTGGGAAATGTTTTGGGCAAAAAGGACATCTTTTAAGCCATGAGAGATCCCACACAGGTGAGAAGCCCTTTTCATGTGCTGAGTGTGGGAAATGTTTTGGACATAAAGGAAACCTTGTCAAACATGAGAGATCTCACACAGGTGAGAAGCCCCTTTCATGTGCTGAATGTGGGAAATGTTTTCGGCAGAAAGGACACCTTTTAAGCCATGAGAGATCTCACACAGGTGAGAAGCCCTTTTCATGTGCTGAGTGTGGGAAATGTTTTGGATTGAAAGGAAACCTTGTCAAACATGAGAGATCTCACACAGGTGAGAAGCCCTTTTCATGTGCTGAGTGTGGGAAATGTTTTGGACATAAAGGAAGTCTTGTCAGCCATGAGAGATCTCACACTGGTGAGAAGCCCTTTTCATGTGCTGAATGTGGGAAATGTTTTCAGCAGAAAAGACACCTTTTAAGCCATGAGAGATCTCACACAGGTGAGAAGCCCTTTTCATGTGCTGAGTGTGGGAAATGTTTTGGATTGAAAGGAAACCTTGTCAAACATGAGAGATCTCACACAGGTGAGAAGCCCTTTTCATGTGCTGAGTGTGGGAAATGTTTTGGACATAAAGGAAGCCTTGTCAGCCATGAGAGATCTCACACTGGTGAGAAGCCCTTTTCATGTGCTGAATGTGGGAAATGTTTTCGGCGGAAAGGACACCTTTTAAGCCATGAGAGATCTCACACAGGTGAGAAGCCCTTTTCATGTGCTGAGTGTGTGAAATGTTTTGGATTGAAAGGAAACCTTGTCAAACATGAGAGATCTCACACAGGTGAGAAGCCCTTTTCATGTGCTGAGTGTGGGAAATGTTTTGGACATAAAGGAAGCCTTGTCAGCCATGAGAAATCTCACACTGGTGAGAAGCCCTTTTCATGTGCTGAATGTGGGAAATGTTTTCGGCGGAAAGGACACCTTTTAAGCCATGAGAGATCTCACACAGGTGAGAAGCCCTTTTCATGTGCTGAGTGTGGGAAATGTTTTGGATTGAAAGGAAACCTTGTCAAACATGAGAGATCTCACACAGGTGAGAAGCCCTTTTCATGTGCTGAGTGTGGGAAATGTTTTGGATTGAAAGGAAACCTTGTCAAACATGAGAGATCCCACACAGGTGAGAAGCCCTATTCGTGTGCTGAGTGTGGGAAATGTTTTGAACGTAAATCACTGCTTGTGAGACACGTGTGTTGAATGTGGGAAATGGTTTGACCATAAGTTTTCTTTTCCAGTGTTTCTTTTTACTTCTTGCAAAGCGCACATGGCAGCATTTGTACACTGAATCCCGAGGACTCTTTCATGCGGTGCATTGGATTGTTGCTGCTCTTTGGCTGTCTATAGTACAGACCAAACGTTTTCTTTATTTTCATGACTATGAACATTGTAGATTCTCACTGAAGGCATCCAAACTATGAAGTAACACATGTGGAAGTATAGTACATAACCAAAAAGTGTGAAAGAACTGAAAATATGTCATATTCTAGGTTCTTCAAAGTAGCCACCTTTTGCTTTGATTACTGCTTTGCACACTCTTGGCATTCTCTTGATGAGCTTCAAGAGGTAGTCACCTGAAATGGTCTTCCAACAGTCTTGAAGGAGTTCCCAGAGATGCTTAGCACTTGTTGGCCCTTTTGCCTTCACTCTGCGGTCCAGCTCACCCCAAACCATCTCGATTGGGTTCAGGTCTGGTGACTGTGGAGGCCAGGTCATCTGGCGCAGCAGCCCATCACTCTCCTTCCTGGTCAAATAGCCCTTACACAGCCTAGAGGTATGTTTGGGGTCATTGTCCTGTTGAAAAATAAATGATGGTCCAACTAAACACAAACTGAATGGAATAGCATGCCGCTGCAAGATGCTGTGGTAGCCATGCTGGTTCAATATGCTATCAATTTTGAATAAATCCCCAACAGTGTCACCAGCAAAGCACCCCCACACTTTCACACCTCCTCCTCCATGCTTCACGGTGGGAACCAGGCATGTAGAGACCATCCTTTTCTGCGTCGCACAAAGACACGGTGGTTGGAACCAAAAATCTCAAATTTTGAGTCATCAGACCAAAGCACTGATTTCCACTGGTCTAATGTCTATTCCATGTGTTCTTTAGCTCAAACAAGTCTCTTCTGCTTGTTGCCTGTCCTTAGCAGTGGTTTCCTAGCAGATATTCTACCATGAAGGCCTGATTCACACAGTCTCCTCTTAACAGTTGTTCTAGAGATGTGTCTGCTGCTAGAACTCTGTGTGGCATTGCTCTGGTCTCTAATCTGAGCTGCTGTTAACCTGTGATTTCTGAGGCTGGTGACTCGGATGAATTTATCCTCCGCAGCAGAGGTGACTCTTGGTCTTCCTTTCCTGGGGCGGTCCGCATGTGAGCCAGTTTCTTTGTAGCTAAGACAAAGGGACACCGAGAGCCCAATATAGTGTAGTATGCACTGGACAATGTGGAATGTTAGTAAAGTGAGGTAAATATACTCACAAACAAAGGTTACCACTAAGGCAACCACTGTGTAGGCAGGTGAGGAGATTAGTCCAGTCCTCACTCAGGATAAAAAAAGTAGCTCTCTGTAGTACAGGAAAAGTAGGGCTTAGCACCCCTCCACCAGGAGTGGACTTGATATGTAGATAACGGAACAGAGGCGCCAGCAGGATAAAAACATATATTAAAAGTTCTAAAAATGCTATCGAGGTATCGGTGGACTCACCTCGCGAAAGCAGACACGTAACAACTGTCTGACAAGCATCAAAACATTTATTTATAAATACCCCAAAGGTGCGACGCGTTTCGCAGGCAAAGCCCGCTTCCTCAGGCAATAGAAGGGGATCACAAACAGAGGCGCTAAACCCGTCCTACACGAGCTACTGTTTGTGATCCCATTCTATTGCCTGAGGAAGCGGGCTTTGCCTGCGAAACGCGTCGCACCTTTGGGGTATTTATAAATAAATGTTTTGATGCTTGTTAGACAGTTGTTCCGTGTCTGCTTTCGGGAGGTGAGTCCACCGCTACCTCCATAGCATTTTTAGAACTTTTAATATATGTTTTCATCCTGCTGGCGCCTCTGTTCCGTGATCTACAGTTTCTTTGTAGCGTTTGATGGTTTTTGAGACTGCACTTGGGGACACTTTCAAAGTTTTCCCAATTTTTCGGACTGACTGACCTTCATCTCTTAAAGTAATGATGGCCACTCATTTTTCTTTACTTAGCTTCTTTTTTCTTACCATAATACAAATTCGAACTGTCTATTCAGTAGGACTATTAGCTGTGTATCCACCTGACTTCTCCACAACGCAACTGATGGTCCCAACCCCATTTATAAGGCAAGAAATCCCACTTATTAAACCTGACAGAGAACATATGTGAAGTGAAGACAATTTCAGGTGACTACCTCTTGAAGCTCATCAAGAGAATGCCAAGAGTGTGCAAAGCAGTAATCAAAGCAAAAGGTGGCTACTTTGAAGAACCTAGAATATGACATATTTTCAGTTGTTTCACACTTTTTGGTTATGTACTATACTTCCACATGTGTTAATTCATAGTTTGGATGCCTTCAGTGAGAATCTACAATATTCATAGTCATGAAAATAAAGAAAACTCTTTGAATGAGATGGTGTGTCCAAACTTTTGGTCTGTACTGTATATCAAACTCTTTCGACTCCTCGTCAGGCATTTACAGGTTGTGGCATTGGCTGGTTGAACGCTGTGCTACCACATATTGTGCGTTTGTTGAGTTTACTTGGTGTTTAATAGGTATTTTGACAGAAATCCAAAGGAACCTGGAACCTTTCTTCTACTGTGCGGAGAGTATGGAGAGTGCTGGAGTGTGTGCTGCTCCCCCCAGTCCCCTGTAAGCCCCAATGCAAAACAAATTAAGACGGCACTAACTGGGATGGAAGCTGTGGCTTCCCTGAAAAGTACAACATCAGTAAAATACAATGGGCTCGATTCACAAAGCGGTGCTATCCCAGTTAGAGAATTTAGGCATGATAACCATTTCACCACGCTAATGAAAAGCCAGTTTAGGCATGATAAGTTTAGGCATGATAAGTTTAGATAAGTGTAGATAGCGCACAAAGTCCCGCACGCAAAGCAGGGCCATTAAACTCTATGCGAAGTGCACCAGACTTTGCTAGCTCAAAACTTTTGATCAGCTGTGCACTGCGGTGCTAACCCAGTTGGTGCTTAAACTTATCACACCTAAACTTATCACTCTTAAACTTATCATGCCTAAACTGAGTTTAGGCATGATAAAGGGCTTTTCATCAGCGTGCTAACTGTTAGCACCGCTTTGTGAATCAGGCCCTATATGTGCAAAAATATTTTGCATGAAACCAGGGAACTAAACACTTAGCAGTTTCGTACTCCTGTGAGGCGTTATGTGATGTCATGTATAGAAATGGTGCATTTGCCTCTGAAGGCACAAACATGTGAAAATACTCTCTTAAAATGTATCATAAAGCGAGGAAATTAGTCGGAGAGGATGGTTCTAACTGTTTGCTGAGTGCCCCACTATGGTGCAATCCGAATTTGTCAGAATTTGCTTCCCTTAGTGATGGGGGAATCTGGATCCGGAGGGGGGTAAATATATTCACCACTTGTACCATAATAATCATTGTAAATCGTGGTCACAAATGGTAGTGGAATTTCACCTTCCTAGGCATTCCCGATTCAGGTACTGTCACCTCAGGCATGCAGCCCAATGTGGGGGTGTGACTGCTGACCTGGTCCCGGCACTGTGGAAAGCTGGCTGCTACATAAGGAAAGCCTTATATCCAGGTTCTGCTCCAGTCTTGCTGACTATGAATATGCTCATAGACTAGCTAAGACTGTGGCGTTATGGGAGGGATGGGGAGAGATTTCTGGGGAGGAATGGACTGACTATGAGGACACATATATGAAGATGGTAATTTGCTCTCGAGATAAGTTGGTTCAACTGCACTGGTTTCACCAGATATACTTTACTCCTGTTACAATATCCAAAGGGGGGGGGGGTGAGTGATGTTTGTTGGAGGTGTGGTCACAGCCCAGGTTCCTTTAAGCATATGACTTGGGACTGCAGCTCATCCAATCATCTTCCAAGAGTCTTCCTGTTGTGTCCTCTTATAAGTCTTGTCTGTTGGGATTGAAAGAGGACTGGTCCTTTAAAAAAGAGAAAAAAAAATTGGTTAGACTGTTGTTCTTTTATGACTAAATTTCCATTGCTCTAGAGTAGAAAAAACTTCTGAACCCGTCTCACTTTATGGATGCACTTAGTTAATACTTCTCTTCCGTTATATAAACTGACCTGGTTGGTGAGAGGGGCGAGCTCCTCATTGGGTAAGGTCTAGAAGCCCTGGTTGCAATGTACTGGTTAAGCCATTCATAATCTAGATGCATCTCCCAGCATTGTGCACTCCCTCTGATAAATATTCGGATATGTGCTTGTGGTTCCTCCACACCACACCTCTGTGATGCTTTGTGCAGCCCTGATCTGGGATTTCATACTGGTCCATAGATTTTATGTGTGTGACTTGGTCAGCTTATGATGCAATCCTGTATGTTCTTCATGCTACTGAATGCCTATATGTCTATTTACTTGCTTTTGTATAATCTTGTATATCTCTGTGATATAGCCTGATATAACCTAAATATGTCTTGTACTGTCAATGGGTTGTTTTGTGTTGCTGTTGTGCATTTTGATAAACAATAAAAAGATTTTTTTTAAAAATCAACCGTTTTGGTCAATGATGAATCCAAACATTTTGGCAGTAACAGGGTACCCACAAAATGCACTCATTGGTACAGATAACAAAAAAACATAAATCACCATAACTGGAGAATACTTGGAAACAAAGGTCAGGGATTAAGGATCAGTGATTTATTTTTCAGAACAACTTGCTGTAGCTCGGTTATCATACATTTGCCACACATTTTTTAGCAATTCCATTGCTAACACAAATATATAGTCGTCTTGGAGACATAAATAAGGCTTTCCTCCTGGAGGTATAAATACTGGTTTCATCCTGTCTGGTTTTGAGGTACATTGTTGTGAAACAGGACGGCTTCAATTACAGCACCCAATACTTTGTTAAATAAATTAATATATTACAAACACAATCATTACCTACAAAAGTGCAAACTTGCAGGCCAACAAAATGTATAGCATAGAGGTAGAGACATTGGTGCAATCAGGGCCATTTCTAGCCTTTTTTCACCCCCGGCAATACATTTTGTCACCTCTTAAAGAAGAAAAAACATTGAACACATTCCATATGATATAAACCATGTGCCATGTAATACATGCTGCCACTATGCAACTCCAATAATAAAACAAAATTTTCTTGATGGCGTGCTAACGTGAATTATAGCGTGAAAGCAAAAGGTAACCCGCACAACAATTTGCGTTAGCGTGCGTTCTCGCTAAATTTTGCGCGTAAAAACGCAGCAAAACTTGTGTGAAGTGCATAGTGCGGCCGTGATAACAGTAATCACGCTTTAGTGAGTCAGACCTACATTTCTGATGCAGAGCTGGGGAAGCTCTATCTTCCTATGTTAGTTACTGCAGAGTGAGCCGCAGGGGAAGCCTTTCAGTGCTGCGTGCCGTGTCTTCCTCTTGCATCCTATGTGCTCATGCTGGTTAGTGTGATCAGCTTCACTCCAGCTGCCAATGTCATGGCAGCCAGAGGGACACTGATTATGCTAAACAGCATGAGCACATAGGACGTGAGAGTAGGTCACATGACACGGAACCCGGCATTGATGTGGCTTCTACCGCGGCTCATAGCATGGGGGGTATAGCAAGAGGTGGGAGCAGAAGCAAGGAAAAATAAGCCTGGTGAAGGCTTCCCCTGTGGCTCACTCTGCTATGGAAATGCACATAATGGGGGTACAGAGAGAAGTCTGTTGGCAGAAAAGCACAGACTGCTATTACTCTACTGTGGTTATTATACAGAAGACCCCTTTTCCCTCATCCTGGCACACCTTGCATAAAAGATGCTGGGGAAGGGGGATGCAGGAGGCAGATACATTTCACATGGATTAGGCCTGAAAGATAAATCGAAATTAAACCGAAATCGCGATCACCAAGGTCAAAGCAGCAATTTCTGTGATTACGTCATTTTCGCATGGGGGGAGTTTGAAGAAGCGGCTTCAAACTTACCCCAAGTCCTGACGCGTGAGGCCCGCAGCATTGGCAGTGTTGGACATACCTTCCACATTAGTCCAACACTGTCCATCCTCTCTTGCCATCTGCTGACTCTTGTACATACTTCCTGGTCCCTGTATGTCACTTGACATACAGGAAGTATGCCATGCATTAGAGCCTGCAGGAGACAAAGTGGATAGACTGGGCATCGCTGTACTTTTGCTGGAAGCTATGTCCAGCACTGCTGCAGCTCAGGGGCACAGAAGAGACAGAGGGACAAGGGGACAAGGCACAAAGGGGAAAAGATAGAGACCCAAAGGGGACACAAAGGGGTGCAAAGAGAGACACAGTGCACAAAGAGAGACGGTGATAGAGGCACGCAGAAGAGGGGAACAGTGCCTGATTTGAAGGAAATCATGAATCGAAATTGCGATTCCTGACAGAAATCACTCAATTACATTTTTCCTAAAATCGTTCAGGCCTAACATGGATTACTGTTCTTATGGAGGGGAACAGAGACAGATATAGGCTGCCTGTTCTGATTACTTGGTTGAGAGGGGGTGAAAGATACTGGCTGCACAGTTACATGGCTTACGAAGGGGGAGTGGATAATTGCTGCACTTTGGGACTTGGAGGGTTACTGGCTGCAATTGGGGACCAAGAAGAGATATTGTTTGCAATACTTTTTACAGGCAGCCATTAAACCCTCCTGGTCCCCAAGTGGAACCAGTAACTTTACTAGGTAGACTTATACTGGAGTCAATAAATCCCAGCATTAGACAATCAGAGATTGGGGTCAACTTATACAAGAGATCGACTTATACACAAGGTCCGAGCATATACGGTAGTTATTATAGTTAGCAATATTGGAGTTCTAATTTAAAGGATACCCGAGGTGAGATAGACTTGTATGTATAGTGCCTAGCAAACAAATAACTATGCTGTGTTCCTTTTTTTCTTTCTCTGCCTGAAAGAGTTAAATATCAGGTATGTAAGTGGCTGACTCAGTCTTGACTCAGACAGGAAGTGACTACAGTGTGAACCTCACTGATAAGAAATTCCCCTTTCTATCTCTTTCTTGCTCTCAGAAGCCGTTTTCTGCTCGGAAAGTGTTTTATAGTTGGAATTTCTTATCAGTGAGGGTCACACTGTAGTCACTTCCTGTCTGAGTCAAGACTGAGTCAGCCACTTACATACCTGATATTTAACTCTTTCAGGCAGAGAAAAAAAGCATAGTTATTTGTGTGGTAGGCACTGTACATACACATGTCTATATTATCATGTCACATGTCACCTCGGGTATCCTTTAAAACAATCCACACAAGAAGGATCCTCTTTCTGAAGCAGCGTCTGTGACTACAGCACCAATGTCTGTAGCAAGAGCAAATAGTCCATAAGCCAAGGGCTAGATTGGTAAAATATCATAGCTCCCAACTGTCCCTCTTTAGGAGGGACAGTCCCTTTTTAGGAGCCTTGTCCCTATGTCTCTCTTTCCCCCTCATTTGTCCCTCTTTCAGGACTTTGTCCCTTTTTCTATATGAATATATATATTTCTATACTAAAATGTATTTGATTGACGCTAGACTTTATTCCCATCCTTTAAATTGATATATTACTAATTTTAAAATGTTACTATGAAGGAAAATTAACCAGGATAGAAAGGACCAGCGTGGTTTGAATTATAAAACAACATGTTTTTCTTATGAAAGGTTTATGGTATGTGTGACTAGGGGCGTGGTGGAGGCGTGACTTAAGTGTCCCTTTTTCTCATCTCAAAAAGTTGGGAGGTATGAAAATAGTAGTAGTATGGATTAACCTTTCTACTTGGTCCAATTAGAGAGATCTTTTTTCAAGAGTAGCAAAATTAGAGTAAAGCACTGGGCACCGGTGCGAATGCTTCCAAAGTTTAATTCCAACCGGTACATAAAGTTAGAGCAAAAGAAAGTAAAGGGATGGCCTAACAGCCATTTCACGGGTCTCCTCGCTTTGTTAGAGGCACATGGATAAACAGAAGAGCTGTTCCCCTGGTTTATATTGCATGGGGATTGGGACCGCCCATTCTGGGTGCGTGTCATCAGCCACTGTGGCCAATCAGGATCTAGTGCTTTCTTGCAATCAGTGTGCTGTGTCTGCTGGGCTGGGATCACATGAGCGGGCCTCTGGGTCAGGTGGCATGTGGTCTCCATAGTAACAAGTCACATCAGATCTTTCCTTGGCTGTGCACAATGCGGAAGCAGCCGCTTGCCACTGGTTGCCATGGGGACAATCACACTTGGTGATTAAACCTCCGGGGGAACTACCTGAAAACAGAAAGAATAAACAACATTAATAAAATAAAAAGCGGCCATTCCTACCAAGAATTACTGACTTAAAAGACGTGAAAGGAATGCATAAACAAGCAAGCATAGCAGTACAATGAACTAGATCGGTATATTGTCCCTACACGATACAATCAAAATAGCGCAGGGTAAAAAACAATTCAATAACATTCCAAAAATCAAAATATCTAATTTCCCTCATAAAAACCCAGAGGTCCGCATGCTTTAGTGAGTGAAATATATCTAGCCGCCTCCTGTCCTAGCAATGTCTCATGATCCCCTCCTCTCTGTGGCAGATCAACAGTTTACAAGCCTGTGAACCTAAGGAAGGATTTTTTTTACCCCATGTTCATCTGCCATGTGTTGAATTAGCCTGCTTGCTCCTTTTTTGGTCTTATGTAAGTTTACATGCTCTTGAAAACGTGTACAGAGCCGGCGTGTCATCATCTCTGTATAAAATCAGTCACAGGGACAGAGGATTGCTGATACAGTGAACACAGACTGGCAGAAAATCCCTAATCACAAGTTTCACCCCCCATAGAGACTCTCTTACCTGGTATGAATTGAGCGCAGTGGTTACATTTGCCACATTTAAAATTACCTGTGGTCTGGAATGTGTTAGCTAATCCGGCTGTCTCTGTGCCCTACACTCACTTTTTACAAGTAGATCCACAATGGTTTTGGCTCTATGGAAGGTAACCAAGAGTCTGTTAGGAATTCTGTCCTTTCTTTCAATTTATCCCAGTTTCTACAAATTGCGGTACAGATTGTTTTTCACCATTGGGGAGAATTCAAAGATAAAGGGGATGTTAGCATTCTCTCCCCGCCCCCTCCCCCACCCCCACCCCCCGCCAGTCTTACTCAATCTTTTCCTCACCGACTCTCAACTGAGAAGTCCCTCGGAAAATTCTGTATTTGACGCAGAGTAGGGTTACAATCTCTAAAGAGCAGAAATCACATTGCATTGCTAAATTGGAGGCATAAAGTGCTTTAAGAAACATCTTGCATGTGTATACATCGATCATGTGGTGTAAGTAGTGTAATGCTTCACACTGACAGACAAAACTCGCACCGCCACAAACAGCCGCAAAGCGTTGTCATTAGTTGACACTATCTTGTGCTGCGTACAAACACCTGTGCCTTCTCAAGTTAGGAATGTGAAAGCAATCTCTAATCCAACAAAACTAAGATCACGGGTGTAAAATCCGTGATCACGAATTCGGTTTCAGCTACCGTCGCCCAAAATCCGCCAACTTTAACCTGCCTGGCGTTCTGATTCCCGTTTTTTGAACATTTTTTTTTTTATCATGTAGCTAGCCTAGCGCTAGCTACATGATTCCCCCTCCCTGCGGCATCTTCCCATAAGGAAATCCCGTTCTGAACGGGATTTCCTTGAGGGCTTCCCCCGTCGCCATGGCGTCACAGGGAGTCCCGATCAACCCCTCAGCGCTGCCTGGCACTGATTGGCCAGGCAGCGCACAGGGTCTCGGGGGGGGGGGGGAGGGCCCTGTATCACGGCAGGTAACGGCGGATCGGCGGCGATCAGGTAGGACACGCAACAAGCAAAGTGCTTGCTGCGTGTTTAAAAAAAACAAATTATTCAAATCGGCCCAGCGGGGCCTGAGCAGTGACCTCTGGCGTCTCTCAGGACGAGCTCAGCTCGTCCAGAACGCTGGGGAGGTTATGGGTTAATAGCAAAGCCCCCTTAAATGCCAGAATCAATACATTTGCAGGTTATGTTAAGAAGAAAAGTGGGAGCAAGGGGAAATTTCTTTTTTTTCAAGAAGACCTTATACTTTTTGAGAAAATCGATTTTAAAAGTTCAAAGAAAAAAAAACCATACATTTAAATGACGGTCAATGACAGATCGTGGGAAATATTTCCCAGCAGTTAATAGCAAAGGCCCCTTACATCCTAGCAACACCAAATTTGCAGGATATGTTAAAAAGATAGTGGGAAACAAAATATATATATATATATATATATATATATATATATATATAAATATTTTTGGGGAATGTTCTGAGTGTGGGAAATCTGAAAAAAAAATGACGTGTGGTCCCCCTTCCTGAGCTTCTGTAACCCCTTGTCCCCCATGCAGGCTGGGATAGCCAGAATGCGGAGCCCCGGCCGATTGGGGCTTCGCACCCTGAGGTATACCAGCCCGCATGGTCCATGGTATGGGGGTGCTCCGGGGGAGAGGGGCGGCCAAGCCTTCCCCTCTCCCCCCTGAGCCCTTGTCCAATCTATGGACAAGGGGCTCTTCCCCACCTCCGGTGCCCCAGGAGGAGGTGGGGGCGACAACTCCGTGGGGGGGTTCATGGTGGCATCTGGGAGTCCCCTTTAAGAAGGGGACCCCAGATGCCCACCCCCCCTCCCAGGAGAAATGAGTATAGGGGTACAAAGTACCGCTTACCCATTTCCACAAAGGGTTAAATGAAATAAAAACACAACCACGAAAAAAGTCCTTTATTAATCTTAATTAAAGCGGTTTAAAATTTTCAACAAAAATGTGTTTTCCTACTTTTTATAACCCATACAATTATCATATTTGCTTTTGTGCACAAGTTTTATTATTCATTTAATAAACACAAGAGTAATAAAGTGCTCACAAACCACAATACACAAATACAGCAAGACAAGCCCAACAGGGCCAGCAAGGGATAGAACAATACACCAGTAAGAACGAGTGGAGCGCTAGCCTGTTAAGCAGTTCATTAGGTAATAGTAGATAGGAAAAGCGCTCAAAAGTCCAATCCCATAACTCAATTGAAACAATCTTCAGAGTATCTCACAGAGATCATAATACAGTTCAGATAATAGGAAGTGGCACCCCAGTACCACTCCCCCAAGGTAGAACGACTCACCAGATGAAATGGCCTAATTGGGCCCGTCTGCGCTTTAGGGGTATTAGCCACCCCTCAGCCTCTCCGGCAAGCCTCCTCCACTGTATGCTTCCAGATCAGTTGTACCTCCAGGAGAAAAGCACAAAGAGACTCTTCACATAACGTAAAAGGGGGAGATCTTCCCACGTTTATTAAGATAAAAAAGTAACAAAGTTATGAGCAGAGTACTAGCGCGGTGTGGGACTGAGGATTAAGCAACCAAAGCCTGCTATACGGCAAAAAAGTCGCATCCCACCCGTACAAAGGTCTGCACAGATGGAAACCGCCGCTAGATCAAACACCGTGTGGCGTGTGCCGAACAATCACCGCGTCCAATGATGTCAGACATCGCGCTGCTCCGTAGCTCCGCCCTACACGTTTCATCACTATGGCGACTCATCAGGGGCCCCTGATGAGTTGCCATAGCGACGAAATGCGTAGGGCAGAGCTACGTAGCAGCGTGACGTCTGACGTCATCGGACGCGGTGATTGTTCGGTGTTTGATCTAGCGGCGGTTTCCTTCTGTGCGGACCTTTGTACGGGTGGGATGCGACTTTTTTGCCGTATTTTATCGTAGCCTCCCTGGCGGTAAGTCCGACCTGAGCACGGGCTGTGATTTGTATGTGCGCAGCGGTAAGCCCGTGCTCAGGTCGGGCTGTGAGGAATCTGGCTCCTGATGTGTTTAACTGGGTCCCGCGCGCGATTATCGCTGCCAGCGGGACCCAGGTTTCTCCCCTCTCACCTCTTTTTCAATTGTTTCGGCTGCCGGGATCCCCAAGTCCCCTCTATTCTTCCGGGGTCCCAGCGGCCAATCAGTGCGCGGTTGCGGTGGGGACGTGGTGATGTCACGCGGCGGGGGCGGGCCTAAGTTTTACAGTGGACCTGACGATGTTCAGGTCCAAAACTATTGTAAAGATAAGAGCGCCCTGTGTCCCTGTGTGTCTGCATATATATATATATATATATACAGTGGGTTGCAAAAGTATTCGGCCCCCTTGAAGTTTTCCACGTTTTGTCATATTACTGCCACAAACATGAATCAATTTAATTGGAATTCCACATGAAAGACCAACACAAAGTGGTGTACACATGAGAAGTAGAACGAAAATCATACATAATTCCAAACATTTTTTTACAAATAAATAACTGCAAAGTGGTGTGTGCATAATTATTCGGCCCCCTTTGATCTGAGTGCAGTCAGTTGCCTATAGACATTGCCTGATGAGTGCTAATGACTAAATAGAGTGCACCTGTGTGTAATCTAATGTCAGTACAAATACAGCTGCTCTGTGAGGGCCTCAGAGGTTGTCTAAGAGAATATTGGGAGCAACAACACCGTGAAGTCCAAAGAACACACAAGACAGGTCAGGGATCAAGTTATTGAGAAATTCAAAGCAGGCTTAGGCTACAAAAAGATTTCCAAAGCCTTGAACATCCCAAGGAGCACTGTTCAAGCGATCATTCAGAAATGGAAGGAGTATGGCACAACTGTAAACCTACCAAGACAAGGCCATCCACCTAAACTCACAGGCCGAACAAGGAGAGCGCTGATCAGAAATGCAGTCAAGAGGCCCATGGTGACTCTGGACGAGCTGCAGAGATCTACAGCTCAGGTGGGGGAATCTGTCCATAGGACAACTATTAGTCATGCACTGTACAAAGTTGGCCTTTATGGAAGAGTGGCAAGAAGAAAGGCATTGTTAACAGAAAGCATAAGAAGTCCTGTTTGCAGTTTGCCACAAGCCATGTGGGGGACACAGCAACCATGTGGAAGAAGGTGCTCTGGTCAGATGAGACCAAAATGGAACTTTTTGGCCAAAATGCAAAATGCTATGTGTGGCAGAAAACTAACACTGCACATCACTCTGAACACACCATCCCCACTGTCAAATATGGTGGTGGCAGCATCATGCTTGGGGGGTGCATCTCTTCAGCAGGGACAGGGAAGCTAGTCAGAGTTGATGGGTAGATGGATGGAGCCAAATACAGGGCAAACTTGGAAGAAAACCTCTTGGAGACTGCAAAAGACTTGAGACTGGGGCGGAGGTTCACCTTCCAGCAGGACAATGACCCTAAACATAAAGCCAGGGCAACAATGGAATGGTTTAAAACAAAACATATCTATGTGTTAGAATGGCCCAGTCAAAGTCCAGATCTAAATCCAATCGAGAATCTGTGGCAAGATCTGAAAACTGCTGTTCACAAACGCTGTCCATCTAATCTGACTAAGCTGGAGCTGTTTTGCAAAGAAGAATGGGCAAGGATTTCAGTCTCTAGATGTGCAAAGCTGGTAGAGACATACCCTAAAAGACTGGCAGCTGTAATCGCAGCAAAAGGTGGTTCTACAAAGTATTAACTCAGGGGGCCGAATAATTATGCACACCCCACTTTGCATTTATATATTTGCATTTATATATGTGTGTGTGTGTGTGTGTGTATATATGTATGTATATGTGTGTATATGTATGTATGTGTGTGTATATATATGTATGTGTGTGTATATGTATGTGTGTGTGTATATGTATGTATATGTGTGTATATGTATGTATGTGTGTGTATATGTATGTATATGTGTGTATATGTATGTATATATATATATATATATATATATATATATATATATACACCACACACACACACATGTAGGTACATGTATGCATATGCTTGGTCATACATACATACATACACATACATGTATGTTCATACATGTACATACATACATGCATGTACGTGTATGTTTGTATGTACATGTACGTACGTACATGTATGTACATGTGTATATATAGAGAGAGTTTAGCCTCATTTGTCTCTAATCACAAGTTGTAATTTCATCTCTCCCCTGTGTCACCTGACTGCCATGGCAGAGATGGCAGAAAAGCTTATTTGAAAGCACAGGATAGTAACAATATAGCCATTTGATTCCCAACTGCTTCTGACCTAAGTGCTTCTGCCATACTGTTACCGATTTTTGCCCTGACTGCTTTCTGCCTGCCGCCTACACCGACCTCTGCCCTGATTTTGACTACTCTCTTATTTGTACAGTTTCAAAATTTTTAAGTGTCTTAATAAATTTAATTAATTCACAAAATGTGTGTTTTTGTCTTTTATTTATATGCAGAATGTCTACCAGGCTTTTATTCTGTCATATTTTGGTAAATTATGACTTAAGAATTGGAGGCTTAAAATTCTAGAAAAAATGTACCGCTTTTGACTCATAATTCCAGACACAAATGCACCGCCAGGGAGGTTAATAAACGTGGGAAGATCTCCCCCTTTTACGCTATGTGATGCGTCTCTTTGTGCTTTTCTCCTGGAGGTTCAACTGATCTGGAAGCATACAGTGGAGGAGGCTTGCCGGAGAGGCTGAGGGGTGGCCAATACCCCTAAAGGTGAGTCCTTCTACCTTGGGGGAGTGGTACTGGGGCGCCACTTCCTATTATATAAACTGTATTATGATCTCTGTGAGATACTCTGAAGATTGTCTCAATTGAGTTATGGGATTGGACTTTTGAGCGCTTTTCCCATCTACTATTACCTTATTATTCATTTAGCCATTATAACTTCCCAAAGTTCAGTTAATTTATTTTTAAAGCTGCTGGTGCATTGTATTCATAACTGTTGTAATTCTGTTGTGAATGCAGCCACCAGTGATTTCTGACCTGTGTTTCACCCCATTACTCATCAACTAAAGTCCTGCACAGCTAGAGAATGTTTACATAAATGTATCAAGTAAAGAATGTGTACACAAGATAAGCTTAACAGCAGTTCGGATGTGGGTTCTTCCTGCAGAAGAAAGAGTCGGCCCTGTGATGTAACCCTTTGAATGCTGTTTTACTAAAAAAAAAAAATCTTTTAGAGCAAAGAAGAAATTCTGGGTTATATTCCGCTTTAAGATGAAGGTTTTAGGGTGCCCATACATGGTACAATTTTTCATTATTTTTTGATTAGATAATTTAGTTTGATTATTCCGTTAGATCGAATATAAAGATTTTTCCAGCATGTCCGATCTGATTTTTCTCAAAAGAACGGAATAATCTTTCAAATTTCTTGATCGAAAAAAAAAATATTTTCAACTTTCATTCAATTCGATCATTTAGATAGAATAAATGGGATAATCAAACGTTTTTATTGTACCATGTATGGCCACCATAAGAGTGGGATGTTTCGTATTGATTTCTTGGAAAAACAGGCCAAGCTCCTCCTCAGACCCCGTCCAACCAAAGAACAGGTCGTCAATGAATCTGCAGTATCCTCGGATGCTCCCGGGAGATGAAACATCCCACTCTTGCATTCAAAATGGAATATAGTGCGGAGTCGCTTCACTTTCTCGACGTAGAAATTAGATTGAAAGGCGACGGTTTCGAGACGGATTTATATTGAAAAACTACAGACAAGAATGGTTTCCTATTGGCCACTAGTTGCCATCCAAAACAATTGATTAATGGACTCCCTAAGAGTCAATATATTCGATTGAAACGTATCACATCTGATGATACTTTATATTGAAAACTGGCCAAACTCCTGATTTTGTGACAAGAGGCTACAATCAGAGAGGATGTGAGGAACTAGTGAAAGAGGTGGGAGCAATGGATAGAGGAGCACTGAGAACGTACAGCGTACATGCTAATGAGGATGGTGACACTGATGTAAATTTCATTACTACGTTTTGCAGGGAGTCCTCGATTCTGCGTGACACTGTCCTGCAGTTTTGGTCGCTGGTGGAGGCGGATCCCCAGCTTGCCCAGATCTGCCGAGTTCCACCCAGATTTGTTTACCGTAAGGGTAAATCTATCAAAGACCAATTGGTAAGGGCCGATATTGGGAGGATTAAATTACCCCGCCAACTATTTTTGGCTACCCCTTGGAAAGGCACTTTTCCATGTCTTAATTGCCAACATTGCAACAGTATTATTAGGGGCCCCAATGTCCAGAGCATGAGATCAGTAAAGCCCATTCCCATCAGAGACTTTGCCACATGTGACACTAGAGGTGTCGTGTATCTCATCAAGTGCCCTAGCGGTTTGCCCTACGTGGGTCAGACCTCAAGGGACATCAAAACGAAGCTCAACGAACACAAGAGCAATATACGCAATCCTGAATTGCTAAAAGAGAAAGGGGAAATGGATGCGGGAAAAAAGAGGGAATATCCCCTAGCATGACATTTCGCTGAATGTAATCATAATGTGAGCCAGCTTCGGTGGCAGGTACTTGAAGTGGTCCAACATCATGAGGGAAGAGGATTTAGAAAGGAGTTGCTTAGACATGAGGCTTGGTGGATGGACAGGCTGGGATCGCAGTTCCCCGGCGGCCTCAACGAGGACTTTAGTTTAAAGGGAACCTAAACTGAGAGGGACAATTATTTTTCCTTTTAAAATAATACCAGTTGCCTGATTCTCCCTCTGATCATGTGTCTCTAATACTTTTAGCCACAGCCCCTCAACAAGCATGCACATCAGATGCTCTGACTGAAGCCAGACTGGATTAGCTGCATGCTTGTTTCAGGTGTCTGATTCAGCCACTACTGCAGCCAGAGATCAGCAGGACTGCCAGGCAACTGGTATTGTTTAAAAGGAAACGTCCATATCCCCCTCAGTTGAGGTTCCCTTTAACCTCCTTGCCGGTCTAAAAAATCCGGCAAGGAGGCAGCGCCGCACTTTTTTTTTTGTTTTTTAAATCATGTAGCGAGCCCAGGGCTCGCTACATGATAGCCGCTAAGCGGCGGCATCCCCCCACCCACTCCGATTGCCTTCGGCGATCAGAGTATGCAGGAAATCCCGTTGAGAACGGGATTTCCTGCAGGGCTTCCCCGGTCGCCATGGCGACCGGGCGGGATGACGTCACCGACGTCATAGACGTCGTGACGTCAGAGGGAATTCCGATCCGCCCCTTAGCGCTGCCTGGCACTGATTGGCCAGGCTGCGCAGGGGTCTGGGGCGGGGGGGGGGGGGGGGCGGCGCGGCGGGTAGCGGCGAATCGGCGGCGAGCGGCAGTGATCGCGTACTACACGCAGCTAGCAAAGTGCTAGCTGCGTGTAGGGAAAAAAAATTATGCAAATCGGCCCAGCGGGGCCGGAGAAATCCTCCTGCGCAGGTTACCCCGAACTGTGTTCGGGATAACCGGCAAGGAGGTTAAGGTGCTTCTTATAATTGGTGTTTGCAGTGCTGGTCGTAACGGAAAAATCTACGCTTACGGATCATTACGCGTAATTTTACGCTGTTACGCATTACGCAATTACGGTTACGGCGTAGGAAATTATCTACGGTACATCACTGTAATTACGCGTAAACTTACGCAATTACGCGTAAGGATACCGTAATGAAGGCGCTTACACTACGATGTTACGCGTAGTGCCGTAATACCCATTAATGCGTATTTTTTGACGCATGCGGACGATATGTACGCAATAGCCGTCAATGTGACAGTTATTGTGTACATATCATTCGTATGCGTCAAAACGTACGCTTATACTGAAGGGCGGGAGAAGATACTATTGGTTGCTTAGGATGTTGACTGATTGGCTACTCTTAGAAAATGGGAGATTTTATGTTAGTAATTACGCGTAAAATTACGCGTAAGTGTTCGTAAAATTACGCATGCCTAGCAATTACGGTAGACAGTGTAATTACGATACCACTTACGGTCTTACGAGTAAATAATTACGCGTAAGACCGTAAGTTACGCGTAACGCTTACGCGTAAATTTACATTGAATTACGATGCGTAATTACGCTCATGCGTAATTTCGGCCCAGCACTGGGTGTTTGTCCTTTTGACAGTAAGGGTTTAAATTTTGGAAAAGTGTTGTGCCCGCCCCCAATTGCTGGGAGGGGTGTGTCTATGTAAGTTTGTCTATATGTAAGCTTCAGTTTGTTTGATGGTTGAACACTTGAGAAAGGGCATGTAGCCCGAGACATTGTGCTTTCAGTTTGCTGTACAACCACATAAATATGAAATAAATACAGAAGAGTTTCTCTTTAAGGGTCGAGTCCGGATCTGATTGTTTGTGTATGGACAGGAAAGCTGAACGAACATGAGGAGGACTGAGAGGGGGAGGTGAGGTCTTCTCTGCCAGTCTTTTTTAGCTGTGCTGTTTAGCAGGGTCATGTACAAGAGGATATGAATGAGGGATTAGAGAGATCAGTGTTCAGAGAGGGAGAGTGGAAGAGGAGAGGAAAGTCACAAGGGCAGTCTGATCCTGACTGGAGAGCTTGTTGTAGATTGTATTTGTAGACATCACCCAACTTGTCTGTCCTGTTCACTGATCATCATTATCATCCACCATATAGCTGACATGCAGTGAAGGGAGAAGAGCTCTGTGTTTGATGCTCAACTCTGGTTCATTTTAAAATAGACATCCCAGTCCAGACAAATTCTCCAGAAATTCTGCCTCTTCCTGGTGTAAGAAACTGTAACTTCCTGTAACTATGGTGACACGTCCATACTACATCTCCAGCAATGAAATGCATCTGTACAATTAAGATTTTGTTCAATGAAGAGAAACATTGAAACACTAATAGTATTAGATGGCTGAGTGGAGAGGATTCCGCAGAGGCTGCAGTTAGCATATTCACCACAAGATGGCAATCTCACATCTCCCAGGTGGAACGCACAGCCTGGAAATAATGAAACCAAAGACAGGAAGAGGCGTAACGGGAGGAGGAGAAGTTACAGCCAGGAGGTGGAGGGAAAGCACGGAGTAAGGTTTGTCTATATATAAGCTTCAGTTTGTTCGATGGCCCGAAACATTGTGCTTTCAGTTTGCTGTACAACCACATAAATATGAAATAAATACAGAAGAGTTCCTCTTTAAGGGTTGAGTCCGGATCTGATTGTGTATGGACAGGAAAGCTGAATGAACATGAGGAGGACTGAGAGGGGGAGGGGAGGCGATGTCTGCTCCGCCAGTCTTTTTTAGCTGTGCTGTTTAGCAGGGTCATGTACAACAGAATATGAATGAGGGATTAGAGAGATCAGGGTTCAGGGAGGGAGAGTGGAAGAGGGGAGGAAAGTCACAAGGGCAGTCTGACCCTGACTGGAGAGCTTGTTGTAGATTGTATTTGTAGACATCACCCAACTTGTCTGTCCTGTTCACTGATCATCATTATCATCCACCATATAGCTGACATGCAGTGAAGGGAGAAGAGCTCCGTGTTTGATGTTCAGACAAATTCTCCAGAAATTCTGCATCTTCCTGGTGTAAGAAACTGTAACTTCCTGTAACTATGGTGACACATCCATACTACATCTCCAGCAATGAAATGCATCTGCACAATTAAGATTTTGTTCAATGAAGAGAAACATTGCAACACTAATAATAATAGATGGCTGAATGGAGAGGATTACACAGAGGCTGCAGTTAGCATATTCCCCACAAGATGGCAATCTCACATTTCCAAGGTGGAACGCACAGCCTGGAAATAATGAAACCAAAGACAGGAAGAGAGAGAAAGATCAGGGTTCAGGGAGGGAGAGTGGAAGAGGGGAGGAAAGTCACAAGGGCAGTCTGATCCTGACTGGAGAGCTTGTTGTAGATTGTATTTGTATTGTATCACCCAACTTGTCTGTCCTGTTCACTGATTATCATTATCATCCACCATATAGCTGACATGCAGTGAAGATAGGAGAGCTTTCTGTTTGATGCTCAACTCGGGTTCCTTTTAAAATGGACATCCCAGTCCAGACAAATTCTCCAGAAATTCTGCCTCTTCCTGGTGTAAGAATCTGTAACTTCCTGTAACTATGGTGACACATCCATACTATATCTCCAGCAATTAAATGCAGATCTGTACAATTAAGATTTTGTTCAATGAAGAGAAACGTTGCAACACTAATAGTATTAGATGGCTGAGTGGAGAGGATTCCACAGAGGCTGCAGTTAGCATATTCACCACAAGATGGCAATCTCACATCTCCCAGGTGGAATGCACAGCCTGGAAATAATAAAACCAAAGAGAGGAAGAGGCGTAGCAGGAGGAGAAGTTGCAGGAGGTGGAGGGAAAGCACGGATGGAAGAGGTAATCGTGTGATTGTTGTTATATATTGAGCAGAGCAGAGGTCGGGGTGGACATACTTTGTTACAGAGGAGATCACAGTACACCTGTCACTATCCTGATCATCCCCCTTGAAGTAACTGCCATACAACTACCCAACCCAGGCTACCCAATATGGGGCACATCTGGCTAACTATATGTTTGGGGCTACCTAATGTGAGATACATCTGGCTACCTATATTGGAGGGCTACATAATAATGGATACATCTGGTTACCTATATTGGTAGCTACCTAATATGGGGCACGTCAGGCTCCCTATATGAGGGTGGCTACCAAATATGTGGCAAATATGGCTACCTATATTGGAGGCCTACATAATATGTGACTGACTGCTTTATTCCCTGTCTGGTGATTAGTGATTGAATATCGATCGACTATTTACTGCTATTGTGTTTCCTGTTTATTGATTGCATACATAACTGTCTCCCTACATCGTCTGCTGGGCCATGCTCTTTTCCAATTATGTACTATGTTCCCAAGGAACGCATGGCCAGACTCCCACCTCCATTATACGGAGCCCCCACCTGCGCTCCCCCTTCTCCCCCTCACCGCACTTCTGCTGGGAACACCGATCAGCTGTGCTCTCTGATGCCAAGGCCCTAAAGAAGTCCATCTGGGGCCACATCCACCTCCTCACTGAAGCTGATTCACAGGCAGAGAGCGCCACAGAGGCAGACTTGCAGGGGCTCTCATTAGACTATCCATCCTCTGGCCATCCCATCCATCTTTCTAGCAAACGATCCCTCCCAAGTAAGCTCAATGAGCTCCTGTCACTCAGCTCCTGGCTCAACAATAACACCCCAGATAACCCATTACATCTCCCAAACATTAGCCTCTTCCAAGCCCGATAGAGACGTTATATTATCTGGGAAGGAGAGAGGAGGCGGCATCTGCTTCTACATCAGCTCCGCGTGGTGCCCAGCCACTACCATTTTTACTAAATTCTGCTCCTCCTCATCAACTTCACACCCACATACTCACCAAGAGAGTTCTCCTCCTTTGTACTCACAGGAGTCTACACCCCTCCCCCTCAAGCTCCCCCCCCCCCCCCCCTCCCCGACACGGATGTCAAGAAAGACCACTACCTACTGCCTTATCCAACTAATCCCCACCTACAGTAGTTGCCTTAAGTCCTGCATGGATGCAGAATGCTGAAAGGTGCCAAATTCTGTTCGGCAGGCATTTAAGTGAGACCAGAGGCAAATATTGCATATTATGGATACAAGAGCACCAAAAAAATAAAAGTATCTAAAAAGTTTAAAACATGACAGAGGTGCCTGCCGCTTCTACTGACCATATCTGTTATTACTCTGTTATTGCCTGATGAAGCGAGATCAAACATGCAAAACACGATGCATTGTCCCCTGGTGTATGTAAATAACCTTGTTCTATTTGACAAACGCATTGGCAATATTTGTGTCTACTTGGAGGAGGCACGTCCACCACTGCCTCCTCATGTTTTAAACTTTTTAAAAAAAACTTTTATCCTTTTGGTGCCTATGTATCCATACTACGCTATATCAAGTTCACCCCTGGTGGAGGGGTGTCACCCCCTTTTTTTTCCTCATCTACGGAGAGCGACTTTTTTGAGTGGAGTCAGGTCAAATCTCCCCACCTGCCTATACAGTGGTTGCCTTTGAGGTAACCCTGGTTTATAAGTATAGCTTATTACTCTTGCTGCAAAATCCCAGAAAACACAGCGCTCTCCTGAAAGCCATTAAAAGCTAAGCTGTTAAACGCCGGCATTCTTGGAAAAAAACAACAGCATTTGAACGAGATGCTGAGCAGAAGCCTGTGTGAACCAGCCCTTATACTTCATTTTTACCACCAGTACATACTACACTTTATTTGGCTCTTGGCGTCCCTACTCTGTGTTCTGAGGCAAATATTAACCCTTACTGCCAAACACGTACCAGGTACGTTGTGGCAGGTAAATGCTTTAACTGCCAGCAATGTACCTACTATGTTATTGGGATTTTTGCCCCCTGGAAAGCAGTGGGAAGGGGGCCGACATCCTCCCTCCCTCCCTTACTCCACTGCCCCCCCCCCGCCTCCCTGCATGACTGGATCAGCTGTCAGGTGTGCAATTACTCACCCGATTGCTCCTCCATGTAGCGTGTCCCACGCTGGCAGCCATTCTCTTTCTCTTCCCGTAGTAACAACGCGTCATGCAGAGAGGAGAGAGGGGACACCGTGTGGAGCCAGCGATCGGGTGAGTTTATTACACACCGACCGCTGCGCTCCAGCCATGCATGGGGGCCCATGTGGAGGGAGGGTGATGTGAGCCCCCCTCCCCGCAGTGGCCCCTATATCTGCTACCCTACAGCTGGAAAAAAAACACTTATTTTTATAAAAAACACACACACACACACACACACACACACACACACACACACACACAAGCATTGGGGGGGCGCGATCAGACCCCACCAACAGAGAGCTCTGTTGGTGGGGGAAATCATTTGTGTGCTGTCGAGTGGCCCTGCAGCTTGGCCTTAAAGCCGCAGTGGCCAATTTAATGCAAAATGGCCTGGTCTTTAGGGGGGGTTTAACACTGAGGTCCTCAAGAGGTTAATAGGATAATTGGATAGGGGTGCAAATTTAGAGCTTGCCACAGGCGCTATTACCCCTAGATTCGCCACTGCATGTGGGTAGCTTGGAATGAACAACCAATCTTAATTTGTTTAAGGCATGAAAGAAACTGAGAAAAAATTTGTCTGCCAGTTTTCTTTCTAGAAAAGCATTTAGACTGAAGTTTGAACCTTAACCACTTGAGCGGTGTGGATAAGCTCAGCTCGTTCATACCGCCGCAGGGGATCGCATGGCCCCAGGTGAGTTGTTTTTTTTAATACAAATTGTTTTAGATCACATAACTAGTACTTGGCTAGCTACATGTAGCCCCCAATCGCCGCCAGCACCCTCTGATCCAACAACCATGTTCTCAATGAACCCAAAAAACTCATTATCAAAGCTGAATATTTTTGAAAGTAGTTTTTAGTTTGTTTTTAGTTTTAGCTATTTTAGGGGGATATCTGTGTGTGCAGGTGACTATTACTGTGCATAGTTATTAGGCAACTTAACAAAAACAAATATATACCAATTTCAATTATTTATTTTTAACAGTGAAACCAATATAACATCTCAACATTCACAAATATACATTTTTCCAGTAACCCTCCAGGACAGGTATACTACGAGATCTGACCCCTCCCAGGAAACAGGAAACATCCAATAGATCTCTCTATAAGTACAAACCCACCGCAGGTGTCCGGCAGTATGGATGTTTCCTGTTCCCTGGAACAGGTCTCTCTATAGTATGTCGGAGTCCTGGAGAGCCTGGGTGGCTAGGGGCTAATGGCGGCATGCTGCCTGGAGGAAATGCACAGTGGTTACAAGGTGGATGGATGCCGGGCAGCTTACCTCTTCATACCGCAGGATATCGGAAGTGTGGGGAAGAGAGGGCTGCGGCGAAGACGCTGTTCGCGGAGGCGGCTGGCTGAGAAGTGGGCGTTGGGGAACAGAGCGGTGGGCAGGAGGCCGTGCGCATTGATTCCCTCACCTAAGATGGCGGAACGGACGTTTCCGGTTTCCGTAATGACGTCACTTCCGCCCGCCAGTACAGAAGAGCCGCAGCGTCTTGGCGTCCTCTCTCACTAATTCGAAAACAGTGTGAGAGATGGACGCGCCTCAGGATGCCAGGGATTCTAAGCAGGAGGCTAAGAAAGATCCCAGGGCAGACAAACCTGAGGGAGAAGCCATTAAAGACGCAGGAGCGGTGAGATTGATGGTGGTTCTCTTATTTTTAACAGCTAGCCTTAGCTGTTTTTTAAGGAGATGTCTATGTATTTAGTTACATCTGTCTTCAGTTGTTTTTGACAGGGGTATGGTTGTTTCTGCTTCTATCTTTTACAGAGCAATACTTCTGATAAGCCCAGGTCAAAGCGGTGCCCAACATGTAATGTTAAACTTGCACATAGCTGGGTCAAAACTCTATGTCAGGCTTGTACTATAACGGTACTCAATCAGGAGTCAGCCACATCGTATAAGTATTTAATGAATGCAATGAGAAATGAAATGTCAGAATCTATAAAAGCATTTAGAGATGCAATGGCGGTTTCTGTGTCGCCAGCACCAGTGGCTAATATTGTACCTGATAATGCCTCGGGCTCGGTTGGGGTTGAATCTAATAACACGATACCAGCAGGAGTTCCCTCAGCACCTCCAGAGAGTAGAGATATGCCGGTTGAGGGGGCAGCTGATACTGCCGAGCGGGGGGCTGTACATAAAAAAGCCGTTTTCAAATCTAATAGGCAGGTTTTGTCTGACTCAGAGCCAGAAGATGTTGAGTTTGAGGATGTTTCTGATTCTGAGGAAAATGATGATGATGTTGAACTAAATTCTGATAAACCTACAAGATTTAAATTTGCAGCAAACGAGACAGAGGAATTGCTAAAAGCAATCTATGAGGCTTTGGATTTAAAGGCAGAGAAGCCTCAGACAACTTCGGTTCACGATGAATTGTATGCAGGGATGGAAGGCGAGCAACCCTTGGTATTTCCGGTACATACATCAACAAAAAGTTTGATTAATAGTCAGTGGAAGAACCCGGACAGAAAAGTATTTTTGTCCCGGGGATTTAAGCGTAGGTTTCCCTTCGCAGAAGAAGACAGCAAACATTGGGACAAATGTCCCAAATTGGATGCAGCGTTTTCTCAGGTGAACCGTGAAAACGAGTTGGCTTTTTAGGATGTAGGTAATCTCAAAGAGCCATCAGATAAGAAAGCAGAATTTGCATTAAAGAAAACCTGGACTGCTATTGGTGCAAATTTTCGACCTGCAGCAGCTACGACGGTGGTTGCCCGTACGTTAAATCTTTGGATGCGGCAGGTTGAAAGGCACATCAAGATTGGTTCAAGTAAAGAATTGATTTTAAATTCATTCATGGTTATGTTCAAAGCAATCCACTTTATAATAGATGCGGCGTCGGAATCAATCCGACTAACTGCCAGGGCCGCAGCGTTAGCTAATGTGGCTAGAAGAAACCTTTGGATAAAAACATGGGAGGGTAGTACTATATCCAAAAGTAAAGTATGCACAATACCGTTCTCGGGGGATTTATTATTTGGACACGAATTAGAAGAAATTCTTGAACGCACGGCTAATAGGAAGAAATCTTTTCCAAAGAAAAAGGTAGTTCAACAGACAAAGAAATTTTTTCGTCCGCCCGGTCAGTTTAATAAAACAGGCCAACAGAATAAACGTAAGCAGTGGTCATTTAACAAAGTTCAGAGTAAGCCGAACGCCTTGTTTAGAGGCACGGACGCTCAGCCCAAGCGGAAGTGACAACGAAAGTCAGGTGGGAGGAAGACTGGGAAGATTCCTCTCATACTGGAAAGCGGTCGCGACAAGTCCTTTTATAATAAATCTGATCGAGAACGGATACCACATAGTGTTTCAGGAAAGACCTCCGAAACGTTATGTGGTAACAAAGCCAGAAAAAATTATAGAGAATTCAAAGGATCTCGAGCATATTCTGCAAGAGATGTTGCAAAGGCAAGTACTGACAGTTGTCCCGATAGGCGAGGAGAAAAGAGGATTTTATTCAAAAATCTTCATGGTCAGGAAGCCGACAGGGAAACTTCGAATGATTTTGAATCTCAAACCAATAAATCCATTTATAAAGCATGCCAAGTTCAGAATGGAATCAATTTATACCGTGCGGAATCTCCTGATTCCGGGAGGTTACATGATAAGTATCGATCTGAAGGACGCATACTGGCATGTGCCGGTCGAGGAAAAGTCTCAGGCGTTTCTGAGATTCGCGGTGAACGACAGGAACGGTATTCAACATTACCAGTTCCGTTGCCTCCCATTTGGAATAAAGTCGGCACCTCGGATTTTTACGAAGGTTATGGCAGAAATTGTGGCAGAGCTTCACAGGAAGGGGATCATGTTAATCCCGTACCTGGACGATCTATTGGTTCAAGCAGATTCAGTTCACAACTTGTTAGGTCACAAGGAAATAGTGATGGCAGAGTTGCAGAAAGCAGGATGGGTGATCAGTACCGAAAAATCACAGATGGAGCCATCACAGATTATTCAGTTCCTGGGATTTTTAATAAATTCAGTGGAACAAAGGATATTTTTGCCCGAACAAAAGGTGATAAAGTTGATACAGGAGACAGAGAGATTCAGAGCCCTGTCAGTTATATCGATCCGGGAAGCAATGAGTTTTCTGGGTCTGTTAACTTCATCAGCGCCAGCAATACAATGGGCAATGCTCCACACAAGAATATTGCAGATGTGGATATTAAAAAACTGGGGAAAGACAGTTCAGACGCTAGATCAAATGGTAAAAATACCAGATCAGGTAAAATTATCACTACTGTGGTGGGGGAAGAGTCAGGTTCTATCACAGGGAAGGCTGTGGCAGTTCCCAACCGAGATAGTGTTGACAACGGACGCAAGCATGTCAGGTTGGGGAGCACACGTACTTACATTCGAGGTGCAAGGTCTCTGGGATCAGTGTTTGAAAATTCAGTCTTCAAACTACAGAGAACTGATGGCAGTAAAGTTAGCCATAGTGGCAGCAATGCATTTGTTAAGAAACAGGCATGTTCAATTAAGAACAGACAACGCAACGGTAGTTGCTTATGTAAACAGACAGGGGGGAACAAAGTCGTTCAAGTTACTAGAATTGACTTTGGAAATTCTAACATTGGCAGAAGACAGCCTAAAATCCCTGACAGCAGTGCATCTAAAGGGGTCATTGAACAATCAGGCGGATTTTCTAAGTCGCACACAGACATCAAACACGGAATGGACCTTGAATATAGAGGTGTTCAGATGGCTAGTCGAGATGTGGGGAGTACCACAAATAGATTTATTTGCAAACAGGGAGAATGCGAAATGCAAACATTTCTTCTCTCTGAATGCGTCGGATCATCCAGTAGCAGTAGATGCTCTAGCCCAGAAGTGGGAATTCAATCTGGCGTATGCATTTCCGCCTCTGAACATATTGCCTCTGGTTCTCAGAAAAATATGGAAATCAGGCACAACAGTTATATTAATTGCACCAGATTGGGACAAAAGATCATGGTATCCACTAATGTTGAAGATGAGGATAGCCGGTCCAATACGATTACCCATGTCGAACAAATTAATCACAGTACAGGGAGAGAATATAGTTCACCTAACAAAGTGGAATCTAACGGCTTGGTTAGTGAGAGGGTTATCCTCAGGGGAAAAGGACTGTCAAATAGGGTGATTGAAACCCTTTTAAATAGTCGCAAATTGAATACCCGTAAGATTTATAATAAATATTGGAGAACTTATAACCTGTGGTTACAGGAGTCTAAGTTTGAGTCTTCTGAAATTGGCACAATTTTGGAGTTTTTGCAAAATGGAGTTGATAGCGGTTTGGCCCTAAGCACTATTAGGGTCCAGATATCAGCGTTATCAGTTTTTTTAGACAAGCGATTAGCGGAGGATCCTTTAATTATTCGTTTTTTGAAGTCGGTGGACCGTAAGAGGCCGGTTCGGGTGAAGCCTTACCCGAAATGGGATTTATCGACGGTTTTGAAAGCATTAACAGTTTCTCCTTTTGTGCCAACAGAGGACTTAGATTTGAGGTTCCTAACGCTCAAGACGGTTTTTTTGATAGCCATAACTTCAGCAAGACGTATTAGCGAGTTAGAGGCATTATCATGTAAGGAACCTTTCTGTACAATATATGATGACAGAATTATTCTCAGAACCAGTGAAGAATTTTTGCCTAAGGTTGGTGACAGATTTCATAGATGCCAGGAGATCATACTTCCTTCTTTTTATGATAACCCTATAAATGAGAAAGAAAAGACGTGGAGTACATTAGATGTTAGGAAGTGTCTGATAGAGTATCTCAGTAAAGTAAAAGATATCAGAAAGTCAGATAGTTTGTTTATTAATTTTTCTGGTAAGATGGTTGGTCAGAGGGCTTCAAAAAAGACGATAGCTAGATGGATCAATTTATGCATTGTGGAAGCCTATAAGATTAGCAATTTAGAAGTGCCGGGTGAGGTAAAGGCTCATTCTACCAGGGCAACTGCCACGACCTGGGCTTTCAGAGCAGGGGTGTCTCCAGTGGAAATTTGCAAAGCGGCGACATGGAAGAACATCAACACATTCATGCGCCACTACAAGCTAGATCAGATGACTGCTAAAGATCAGGAGTTTGGAAGAAAAGTCCTGCATGCGGTCAGCCCGCCCTAAGGTTGGTGATGTTGTTGTTTTCTCGCTCATCATCTCGTAGTATACCTGTCCTGGAGGGTTACTGGAAAAACCCTAAGCTAGCTAACGGGTAGATTTATTTTAGGTAACCCTCCAGGACAGGTTACGAACCCACCCTGGTAAAATAAATGTATTTATTATAACATATATATTGTGAGATATGTGTTGTTAACAGAGTTCAGTTTATATTATAGGTAGTCTGGTGTGTAGACCGTGTTCAGGGTTTCTTGGATACATACTGCCGGACACCTGCGGTGGGTTTGTACTTATAGAGAGATCTATTGGATGTTTCCTGTTTCCTGGGAGGGGTCAGATCTCGTAGTATACCTGTCCTGGAGGGTTACCTAAAATAAATCTACCCGTTAGCTAGCTTAGGGTTTCAGACATTCAAAAACAAAACAAAAACAAATCAGTGACCAACATAGCCACCTTTCTTTGCAAGGACACTCAAGCCTGCCATCCATGGAGTCTGTCAGTGTTTTGATCTGTTCACCATCAACATTGCATGCAGCAGCAACCACAGCCTCCCAGACACTGTTCAGAGAGGTGTACTGGTTTCCCTCCTTGTAAATCTCACATTTTATGATGGACCACATGTTCTCAAAGGGGTTCAGATCAGGTGAACAAGGAGGCCATGTCATTCGTTTTTCTTCTTTTATACCCTTTCTTGCCAGCCACGCTGTGGAGTACTTGGACGTGTGTGATGGAGAATTGTCCTGCATGAAAATCATGTTTTTCTTGAAGGATGCAGACTTCTTCCTGTACCACTGCTTGAAGAAGGTGTCTTCCAGAAACTGGCAGTAGGACTGGGAGTTGAGCTTGCCTCTATCCTCAACCCCGAAAAGGCCCCACAAGCTCATCTTTGATGATACCAGCCCAAACCAGTACTCCACCTCCACCTTGCTGGCGTCTGAGTCGGACTGGAGCTCTCTGCCCTTTACCAACCCAGCCACGGGCCCATCAAGACTCACTCTCATTTCATCAGTCCATAAAACCTTAGAAAAATCAGTCTTGAGATATTTCTTGGCCCAGTCTTGACGTTTCAGCTTGTGTGTCTTGTTCAGTGCTGGTCGTCTTTCAGCCTTTCTTACCTTGGCCATGTCTCTGAGTATTGCACACCTTGCGCTTTTGGGCACTCCAGTGATGTTGCAGCTCTGAAATATGGCCAAACTGGTGGCATCTTGGCAGCTGCACGCTTGACTTTTCTCAGTTCATGGGCAGTTATTTTGCGCCATGGTTTTTCCACACGCTTCTTGCGACCCTGTTGACTATTTTGAATGAAACGCTTGATTGTTCGATGATCACGCTTCAGAAGCTTTTCAATTTTAAGAGTGCTGCATCCCTCTGCAAGATATCTCACTATTTTTGACTTTTTTAAGCCTGTCAAGTCCTTCTTTTGGTCCATTTTGCCAAAGGAAAGGAAGTTGCCTAATAATTATGCACACCTGATATAGGGTGTTGATGTCATTAGACCACACCCCTTCTCATTACAGAGATGCACATCACCTAATGTGCTTAATTGGTAGTAGGCTTTCGAGCCTATACAGCTTGGAGTAAGACAACATGCATAAAGAGGATGATAAGGTCAAAATACTCATTTGCCTAATAATTCTGCGATCCCTGTATATACCCCCCCCCCCCCGGAACCCGCGATGGCGCAGCCTCTCCAATAGCCTCCAGGCGTCACCATGGGGAGGATCGGGACTATGCATGACGTCAGACATCATGTCTGATCGTCGCCATAGCGATGACAGAAGCTGTTCCGGGAAGTTTCAGTTCTCGCGGGACCGTGGATGGGTAAATATAGCCGGCGGCGATTGGGGGAATCAGAGCAGTGCAGCGGGACTTGGGGCACATGTGTAGCTAGCCTAGTGCTAGTTACACTATATAAAAGAAGTTTATAACAAACATTTCCCTCCTGCAGACGCATGGCCACAAAAATTGATTGCCAGGGAGGTTAAAAGACAATTGAAGTGAGAGGGATATGGGGGCTGCCATATTTATTTCCTTTTAAACAATAATAGTTGCCTGGCAGCTCTGCTGATCTATTTGGCTGCAGTAGTGTCTGAATAACCCCAGAAACAAGCATGCAGCTAATCTTACCAGATCTGACATTCTTGTCAGATACACCTGATCTGCTGCATGCTTGTTCAGGGGCTATGGCTGAACTTAAGCTGATAGTAAAATGTCTCTGGGGTACTCTGTACACTGGGCGTTATATATCCTCCAAGCTTTATGATATATTTGTTTAGTTATTTTATTCTTGCTCTGAATCAAAGCCTCAGACAGATTATCTGAAAATCCTTTTGATTTTAGGATACCCCACCACTCAGGTTCCATGCGGAGAGATGAAGAGGTCTGAGCTGAGCAGGGCCCGGTGTCAGGAGATCTGGACGATCCGGCAACAGGATAAATTCTGTTATTGCTGAACTCTGCAGTAGAGCAAACCATGGTCTTTAGGGGACAAAGAGCTTCTTTTACAATAGCTCAGGCCTGGTATCTCCGGATCTTGTTGAGAACCTGCAGTAATAAGTTTAGTGGAGGAACCACACAGATTAGATTAAATCCCCAATCCACCAAAAACGCATGCAGAGTCAAAGGATTGTCCTGTGGGCATAGAGAACAACATATTTTGCATTTTATGGGAAAAAAAACACCTCTGGGGTGCCCCAAAGAGCCAATATGTCCCTGTATCCTCATTGTTCACACATCATCTGTCGTGTGACCGCTGATCGGCTGAGATAGTCTGCCAGACAATTCAAAGACTCCTTCAGGTGTACTGCTCTTAGGCATTCATAATTCTGCTCTGCCTAGTGGGGAATCCGGCAAGTCTGGGACCAAAACAATTGTCTTCTCGTTTCATCCCCAAAAGTTCCCCCCACGCAAATGTATATATGCTATGATACTGCTGCTGTCAGTCCGTACAGTAACATAATATCAAAATATCTGTATGCTGAAGGACTTGCCATACAGCCTACAACCAACTCTCTGCTGTTCACTGATTCTGGATCCATGTGGACCTGTATTGTGCAAAAGTCCATGTGGGCCCCCAACCCCAAGAGCTGCCATCTGTCATGGTTGTCTTTTGGGATGGATAACTCCATAGGCCTTGATTCATAAAGTGTTACCGAACGCTTATTGAGCTTTTGGTAATTTAGCACTATCATTTAGCGGAAGTTAGTATTCATAAATGACATCGGATGTCAGTATTGTGTGTGCGGTATTCTGGCGTTAATTGTGCGGTACATTTTCCGAAACTAGTATTCAAGAAGCAGAAAAGGGGCGTGTCAGGGTGGTAAATTCCGAGCGCAATATCGCCCGCACTGCCCTGTCTTTATTTATGTTTCTGCAGTTGTTGTATCTAAAGGGAACCTGAACTGAGTAAAGTTATTTAAAATAAACACATGATGTAGCTGCAAATCAATATTACATCCTTACCTCGCTGTCAGTTCCTCTCAGAAGCTCACCATTTTCTTCTTACAGTGATCCTTTCCAGTTCTGACAATATTTTGTCAGAACTAAAATATACCAGTTACTGACAGTTATATATCAGCTGCTGTCAATTACAACTGAATGTAAAAGCTAATGCCCATGTTTCCCTATGGCTCAAGTGGGCAATATTGCAGTTTAACAGTGTGCTAACCAGGAAGCTGTTATGGGGTAATGGCCATTTTTTTTCAAAATGGTGGACAAAAAATTAAATTGATCACAGATGACAAACAGGACACAGGAGAGGAGAAAGATTGATGAGTAGACTACACAGGAGGTAAGTATGACATGTTTATGTTTATTTTGACTTTTCATTTGCAGTTCAGGTTCTCTTTAAATTGTAACTATTACTTCTTATGGAGCACATATGAACACACCCCTAGTAGCGCCAAAAGCTTTTTAGCCAGCCTCCATAGCCCACAATGCACTTTCCTTACCCACAATGCACTTGAAAATGTCTTTTATTCGATAAAAGATTGCTAGTGACAATATTTACCGCATGCTTACCGCATCATTACTGAACACTAGCCATCTTTTAACGAACAACTGCTGACAACTAAAAAGAATTGCTGAATACTACTAAGCATTCAGTAAATTTCACATGGGCTAAATTAACAAAAAGCAGATTTTTACCGCAAATTGTTTGATGAATTGAGGCCATAGACTTCCCTGGATAGATGAGGTGGATACTTTCACAACTTCTTGTCTAAGGATGTGAAGTTCTTTGTTCCAGACTTTGAGTATCCATTTTTGTAGGATCGTGGTGTGTAGTTGTCCCCACTGGAGTGCCAGGAATGTGGAGGTCAATATTCTCAGGACTGCCATGGCCTTTCCTATTGATATGGCCCCTGTATTCTAAAAAGAGAGAAAAGAAAAGACTTAAAGTGGATCCGAGGTGAACTTTTACTCATTGCATAATTGTGTTCCTTTCCTATTGTTTATAGGGCATTCCTCAAGCCAAATACTTTTTTGTTTTTGTTTTAATACTCTAATTCCCTATAAACTAAATAAACCACGCTCACAGGTTTTCAGAGAGCCTTGGCAGTAGCAAAGGGTCATGGGAGCTTAGTCTGGGCAGGAGGAGGGAGAGGTGTTACTAACCATTGATTTCAGAGGCAGAGGGGAGGAGGGGGGATTAGTTTTTTTTTTTTCTTGTAATAGTTAGTTTTTCATCTCGGAGACTACTGAATGAATGTTGTCCATTCAAAATCACCTGAATTGTACTGCTTCAACCTTTTCAGATTCAGGATAAAGTGAAATTGTCCCTGAGGTTTTTACAGAAGGAACACTAGGGGAATAATATCCCTGAAGTCTCTGACGTTTGGAGTGTGAGATTTTGGTGGGGGGGGGGGGGGGGGGAGAATGGAAGATGTCACAAGGAAATTTCTTGGGGTTGAGTGTTGACCGAGGAATATTTTCAGATGTGTGCTGAAGTAAAACACTGATGTAGGTAAATGGTAAACACATAGATGGCAGTTGTGCTGGTTGCTGTTTAGCAGTTAGATGTCAGGTGATCAGCAGGCTGGAGCCAGTGAGCTCATGCAAGTATATATAAAATCCAGCACGTTTCTGAAGATCATGAAGACAATTCAATCATGTTAAATAAGTTTTTACGAATCCCATTCCACAATTTAATCCCTCTGTTAATGTCTTAAAGGGGTTCTATGGAGGGGGTTAAAAAGACAAAATCTGACACTTACCTGGAGCTTCTATCGGCCTCCTGCAGCTGTCATGTCCTGCGCTATCCTCCATTCCCCACCACCGGTCCCACCCTAATCTAGCGTGGCCGCACACGTCATCGGGAGCATACTGCGCAGACGCAGTGCAAGAAAACATTGTACTGCGCCTGCACAGTAAGCTCCTGGTGACGCGTGCGGGAGTGAGCACTTGTGGTAATCACTGATGGACTGCCGCTGTGCATGTGCTGCAGTTGTGGCTTGTGGTAATCACTGATGGGCTGCCGCTGTGCATGTGCTGCAGTTGTGGCCTTTGGTAATCACTGATGGACTGCCGCTGTGCATGTGCTGCAGCTGTGGCTTGTGGTAATCGCTGATGGACTGCCGCTGTGCATGTGCTGCAGTTGTGGCTTGTGGTAATCGCTGATGGACTGCCACTGTGCATGTGCTGCAGCTGTGGCTTGTGGTAATCACTGATGGGCTGCCGCTGTGCATGTGCTAGAGTTGTGGCTTGTGGTAATCACTGATGGACTGCCGCTGTGCATGTGCTGCAGCTGTGGCTTGTGGTAATCACTGATGGGCTGCCGTTGTGCATGTGCTGCAGTTGTGGCTTGTGGTAATCACTGATGGACTGCCGCTGTGCATGTGCTGCAGTTGTGGCTTGTGGTAATCACTGATGGACTGCCGCTGTGCATGTGCTGCACTTGTGGCTTGTGGTAATCACTGATGGACTGTCACTGTGCATTAGCTGCAGTTGTGGCTTGTGGTAATCACTGATGGACTGCCACTGTGCATGTGCTGCAGCTGTGGCTTGTGGTAATCAGTGATGGTCTGCCGCTGTGCATGTGCTGCAGTTGTGGCCTCTGAAAATCACTGATGGACTGCTGCTGTGCATGTGCTGCAGCTGTGACTTGTGGTAATCACTGATGGACTGTCGCTGTGCATGTGCTGCAGTTGTGGCTTCTGAAAATCGCTGATGGGCTGCCGCTGTGCATGTACTGCAGTTGTGGCATGTGGTAATCACTGATGGGCTGCCGCTGTGCATGTGCTGCAGTTGTGGCTTGTGGTAATCGCTGATGGGCTGCCGCTGTGCATGTACTGCACTTGTGGCTTGTGGTAATCACTGATGGACTGTCACTGTGCATGTGCTGCAGTTGTGGCTTGTGGTAATCACTGATGGACTGTCACTGTGCATTAGCTGCAGTTGTGGCTTGTGGTATTCACTGATGGACTACCACTGTGCATGCGCTGCAGTTGTGGCTTGTGATAATCGCTGATGGACTGCCGCTGTGCATGTGCTGCAGCTGTGGCTTGTGGTAATCAGTGATGGTCTGCCGCTGTGCATGTGCTGCAGTTGTGGCTTCTGAAAATCACTGATGGACTGCTGCTGTGCATGTGCTGCAGCTGTGACTTGTGGTAATCACTGATGGACTGTCGCTGTGCATGTGCTGCAGTTGTGGCTTCTGAAAATCGCTGATGGGCTGCCGCTGTGCATGTACTGCAGTTGTGGCATGTGGTAATCACTGATGGGCTGCCGCTGTGCATGTGCTGCAGTTGTGGCTTGTGGTAATCGCTGATGGGCTGCCGCTGTGCATGTACTGCACTTGTGGCTTGTGGTAATCACTGATGGACTGCCGCTGTGCATGTGCTGCAGTTGTGGCTTGTGGTAATCACTGATGGACTGTCACTGTGCATTAGCTGCAGTTGTGGCTTGTGGTATTCACTGATGGACTACCACTGTGCATGCGCTGCAGTTGTGGCTTGTGATAATCGCTGATGGACTGCCGCTGTGCATGTGCTGCAGTTGTGGCTTGTGGTAATCGCTGATGGACTGCAGCTGTGCATATACTGCAGTTGTGGCTTGTGGTAATCGCTGATGGACTGCAGCTGTGCATATACTGCAGTTGTGGCTTGTGGTCATCGCTGATGGACTGCCGCTGTGCATGTGCTGCAGTTGTGGCTTGTGGTAATCGCTGATGGGCTGCCGCTGTGCATGTGCTGCAGTTGTGGCTTGTGGTAATCACTGATGGACTGTCACTGTGCATGTGCTGCAGTTGTGGCTTGTGGCAATTACTGATGAGCTGCCACTGTGCATATGCTGCAGTTGTGGCTTGTGGTAATCACTGATGGACTGCCACTGTGCATGTGCTGCAGCTGTGGCTTGTGGTAATCAGTGATGGTCTGCCGCTGTGCATGTGCTGCAGTTGTGGCTTCTGAAAATCACTGATGGACTGCTGCTGTGCATGTGCTGCAGCTGTGACTTGTGGTAATCACTGATGGACTGTCGCTGTGCATGTGCTGCAGTTGTGGCTTCTGAAAATCGCTGATGGGCTGCCGCTGTGCATGTACTGCAGTTGTGGCATGTGGTAATCACTGATGGGCTGCCGCTGTGCATGTGCTGCAGTTGTGGCTTGTGGTAATCGCTGATGGGCTGCCGCTGTGCATGTACTGCAGTTGTGGCTTGTGGTAATCACTGATGGGCTGCCGCTGTGCATGTGCTGCAGCTGTGGCTTGTGGTAATCGCTGATGGGCTGCCGCTGTGCATGTACTGCAGTTGTGGCTTGTGGTAATCACTGATGGACTGCCGCTGTGCATGTGCTGCAGCTGTGGCTTGTGGTAATCACTGATGGGCTGCCGCTGTGCATGTACTGCAGTTGTGGCTTGTGGTAATCACTGATGGGCTGCCGCTGTGCATGTGCTGCAGTTGTGGCTTGTGGTAATCGCTGATGGGCTGCCGCTGTGCATGTACTGCACTTGTGGCTTGTGGTAATCACTGATGGACTGCCGCTGTGCATGTGCTGCAGTTGTGGCTTGTGGTAATCACTGATGGACTGTCACTGTGCATTAGCTGCAGTTGTGGCTTGTGGTATTCACTGATGGACTACCACTGTGCATGCGCTGCAGTTGTGGCTTGTGATAATCGCTGATGGACTGCCGCTGTGCATGTGCTGCAGTTGTGGCTTGTGGTAATCGCTGATGGACTGCAGCTGTGCATATACTGCAGTTGTGGCTTGTGGTAATCGCTGATGGACTGCAGCTGTGCATATACTGCAGTTGTGGCTTGTGGTCATCGCTGATGGACTGCCGCTGTGCATGTGCTGCAGTTGTGGCTTGTGGTAATCGCTGATGGGCTGCCGCTGTGCATGTGCTGCAGTTGTGGCTTGTGGTAATCACTGATGGACTGTCACTGTGCATGTGCTGCAGTTGTGGCTTGTGGCAATTACTGATGAGCTGCCACTGTGCATATGCTGCAGTTGTGGCTTGTGGTAATCACTGATGGACTGCCACTGTGCATGTGCTGCAGCTGTGGCTTGTGGTAATCAGTGATGGTCTGCCGCTGTGCATGTGCTGCAGTTGTGGCTTCTGAAAATCACTGATGGACTGCTGCTGTGCATGTGCTGCAGCTGTGACTTGTGGTAATCACTGATGGACTGTCGCTGTGCATGTGCTGCAGTTGTGGCTTCTGAAAATCGCTGATGGGCTGCCGCTGTGCATGTACTGCAGTTGTGGCATGTGGTAATCACTGATGGGCTGCCGCTGTGCATGTGCTGCAGTTGTGGCTTGTGGTAATCGCTGATGGGCTGCCGCTGTGCATGTACTGCAGTTGTGGCTTGTGGTAATCACTGATGGGCTGCCGCTGTGCATGTGCTGCAGCTGTGGCTTGTGGTAATCGCTGATGGGCTGCCGCTGTGCATGTACTGCAGTTGTGGCTTGTGGTAATCACTGATGGACTGCCGCTGTGCATGTGCTGCAGCTGTGGCTTGTGGTAATCACTGATGGGCTGCCGCTGTGCATGTACTGCAGTTGTGGCTTGTGGTAATCACTGATGGGCTGCCGCTGTGCATGTGCTGCAGTTGTGGCTTGTGGTAATCGCTGATGGGCTGCCGCTGTGCATGTACTGCAGTTGTGGCTTGTGGTAATCACTGATGGACTGCCGCTGTGCATGTGCTGCAGCTGTGGCTTGTGGTAATCACTGATTGGCTGCCGTTGTGCATGTGCTGCAGTTGTGGCTTGTGGTAATCACTGATGGACTGCCGCTGTGCATGTACTGCAGTTGTGGCTTGTGGTAATCGCTGATGGACTGTCACTGTGCATGTGCTGCAGATGTGGCTTGTGGTAATCACTAATGGACTGCCGCTGTGCATGTGCTGCAGTTGTGGCTTGTGGTAATCACTGATGAGCTGCTGCTGTGCATGTGCTGCAGTTGTGGCTTCTGGAAATCACTGATGGACTGCTGCTGTGCATGTGCTGCAGCTGTGACTTGTGGTAATCACTGATGGGCTGCCGCTGTGCATGTGCTGTAGTTGTGGCTTGCATCTGTAGGTAAATTCTGCCTGGTAGATCATTTTCAATTTATTTTTGAAGCAGCTCACAAGCTTAAATTTGGCAGCGCATCTGCCCTGAGAGATCACCAACCCCCAGCAAATTGTTATTTTGTGTTCTCTGTTTATTAATACTTATGTTTTACATATATAATTTCTTATACTTTTTAGAACTCAGATCTGAGCTCAAAGAACAAGAGACATATGTGAGGAGTGGTCAGCAGTCCATGGAGGAGGGTGACATGATGAGGACAGTGAAAGAGGAAGAAGAAGAGACATATGTGAGGAATGATCAGCAGTCTGTTGAGGAGGTTGGCATGATGGGGTCAATTAAAGAGGAAGAAGAAGAGATGTATGTGAGGAGTGATCAGCAGTCTATGGATGAGAGTGACATGATGAGGACAATTAAAGAGGAAGAAGAGGAGACGTATGTGAGGAGTGATCAGCAGTCTATAGAGGAGGGTGACATGATGAGGACAATTAAGGAGGAAGAAGAGGAGACTTATGTGAGGAATGATCAACAGTCTATGGAGGAGGGTGCCATGATGGGGACAATTAAGGAGGAAGAAGAGGAGACGTATGTGAGGAATGATAAGCAGTTTATGGAGGAGGGTGCCATGATGGGGACAATTAAGGAGGAAGAAGAGGAGACGTATGTGAGGAGTGATCAGCAGTCTGCAGAGGAGGGTGACATGATGGGGACAATGAAAGAGGAAGAAGAGGAGACGTATGTGAGGAGTGATCAGCAGTCTGCAGAGGAGGGTGACATGATGGGGACAATGAAAGAGGAAGAAGAGGAGACATATGTGAGGCGTGATCAGCAGTCTGTGGAAGATTTAATAAGAGTGATTACTGAAAAAGAAGAAACATATGTGAGGAGTGATCAGCAGTCTGCAGAGGAGGGTGACATGATGGGGACAACTATAGATGAGGACCCTCTTCCAGAAAGCAGAACAGGTGAGTTATCAACATTAAATATTGAATATCTTTAGTTGATATGACTGTGTCACTGCTCACAGACTGGCCATATTAGGGGTGTAAACGTTAGATTTTTCTCATCTAAAACTTTCTTTCTTAATTGTGTTTAATGACAGTTTAGTAACAGTCACAGTACAGTCACCCTGATGGCTTTGGAGTGCCCTGTTGTGTTTTGTCACACAAAGCATTACCGGCCTGTAATAAGCTGATAACGGCCACAATACATAACTGTACACAGTTTGGACACAGTAGGGGTGACTTGGTGTTACTAGCCTGTAATATGCTGATGATGGTCACTGTACATTACCATATACAGATTTGTAACAGTAGGGGTGACTTAGGGTTACTGGCCTGCAATTCTGGCCTTGCAGGCAAATCATGACAAGTGTGCCCCCTGCCTGAGTCTCTAGAAGAGTGTAAGCTGGGGGGTGTTCTGTAAGAGGCACGGCCACTTGTGCTGCAGACAAATCAGGACAAGTGTGCTCCCTGCCTGAGTCTCTAGAAGGGTGTAAGCTGGGTAGTGTTCTGTAAGATGCACGGCCACTTGTGCTGCAGACAAATCATGACAAGTGTGCTCGCTGCCTGAGTCTCTAGAAGGGTGTAAGCTGGGGGGTTTTCTGTAAGACACACGGCCACTTGTGCTGCAGACAAGGCAGCCATATGCTTAGGCCCTTATCACCATGTAACAAATGTATAACTTGTGTGTGTCATGTATGACATATTCAGGCAGGGATCACACTTGGGGTAATTGCAGCCATTCTGCTGTGATAAATCACATGAGAAAACTCAAGTAATGCTTTCCTGTGGACATGTATGGTCATTTGTTAAAATGTAAGTTTTTCGGCATGCGGGAGAAGAAAACGTTGTTGCTTTTTTCACACTCTGCATGCAATTCCTATTGCTGTCAGACAACCGCTGCAATGAGAATGGGAATAGGAGAGCAGCAAAGGCTAGACAGATACTGGTGATAAGGGATTTGATTATTAGGCACACAGATAGGGTCATCTGTTGAAGAAACCGTGAATGCCATACAGTGTGTTGTCTCTCGGGTGTTTGGGTTCGGCATATAGCGGAACGCATTGGCAAATTATTGGGTGGGGCTGGGGAAGACCCGGCTGTCATGCTACGCATTAGTAACAATGATAAAGTTAATGGGAGATGGAAGGTCCTCACAAATGACTTTCAGCTACTTGGAGATAAACTTAAAGCAAAGACCTCCAAGGTGGTATTTTCTGAAATACTACCAGTGCCACGCGCTACATCTGAGAGACAGAGGGAGCTTAGGGAGTTAAATAAGTGGCTGAGAAATTGGTGCAGGAAGGGGAAGGGGGGTTGTTCCTGGAGAACTGGGCTGACTTTGCAGATGGCTACAGGTTCTTCTCCCCAATGCAGCAGGGATGGGCTACACCTAAATGGGGAGGGTGCAGCTGCATTGGGGTGAAGTTGGATAAATGGTTAGAGGAGAAACATCTCAATGTGTTGACAAGATAAGGTTAAAAAAAACCAGTTGTAGCCTAATATTACAGGGAATGGATAGGGGGTGGGGGCAGTGTAAAAAGTAAGGAGGTAGTGCAAAGTTCATGAAGCCCATTAAATGTAACCAAAATTGGAAAATGTGGTGGTAAAAATATAAAGTGCATGGTAACCAATGCTAGGAGAATTGCTAATAAAATGGATGAAGCAAAGTTCGTTCTGATCGACAAAGGCTATGATATTGTGGGAATAACAGAGACATGGATGGATGAAAGCCATGACTGGATAGCAAATTTAGAGGGATACAATGTGTTTAGGAAGGACAGAGCAGGGAGAAAAGGTGGAGGGGTTTGTCTCTTTGTTAAAAACTCTTTTACAGCTGCCATGAACGATGAACTGGATGAAGATTGTGAAGATGTGGATTCTGTTTGGGTAAATATTCATGGTGGAAATAATGGTTAATTGCTTATTGGGGTGTGCTTCATGTCGCAATATATTCATGATACTGCCGAATGGCAAATACTACAGCAGATTGACAGAACTACAAGTAAAAGTGAGGTCATAGTTATGGGTGATTTTAACTATTCAGACATTGATTGGGATATTGAAACTACTCATTCCAGTAAAAGTGGCAGATTTCTGTCATCCCTACAGAACAATTGACCAGATAAAAGACAAGATAATGTATCAAATGTGCAGGTTCAAGAACATTTGGGGAATAGTGATCACAACATAACATTTGATCTGGTGATTGATAGGTCACAGAACAGCGGAGCATCTAAAACTATAAAGTGTAGAGAAGCAAAGTTAAGTCAACCCAGGCAGGCACTAAGTTCGGTGGACTGGGATAAAATAATTCAGGGGAAGAAAACTGAAGGAAATATTCCATATGGAAACAAAATGTCTAGGAATAACAAAGAATGCCTCTTTGGATGAATGGAAAGGTTAGAGATAAAATGAAGTGGAAAAATAATGCTTATAAGGCCTTAAAACAGGAGGGGACCGAGGCTGCATAAAGCAATTATAAGATGCAATAAAAGTTGTAAAAAAGACATTAGGGTGGCAAAGATTGAAACTGAAAATCAAATCGCTAGGGATATCAAATCTAACCCAAAGAAGTTTTAATATTAATTTTAATTTTAATATTAAATATTTAATGCAGGAAGGAGTGAAGGCAAGACTAAATAAAATAAAAATGGATAAGGCACCTGGCCCGGATGGCATGCATCCTCGGGTCCTAAGGGAATTAAGTTCAGTTACTGATAAACTCCTTTATCTTATCTATTTGTGACTCCTTTTCAACTGGCAGAGTTCCAATAGACTGCTGTACAGCCCACGTTTTCCCATTATTTAAAGTGACACTGAAGCGGGAAAAAAAAAAATGATGATATAATGAATTGGTTGTATAGTACGGATAATTAACCATTTATGACGCCTGGACATGATCCTCACGTCCAGGCGGCTGTTGCAATGCTGATGCGCGCTCCCGCGGGCACGCCCGTGCGCCCCGTGGTGTCCCCTGGTAGCCCAGGGATCAATCAATAGGAACATGGTTCCTGTTCATTGATCCGAGTCCCCAGCAGAAAAACCGACGGCCTCTCATAAGAGGCCTCGGTCTTCCTGAAAAAAAAAAAAAAAGTTTCCGCTTCCGAGAAGCTAGGAGGACTGGAAAAATAAACAAACTCATTGTGGCCATCTTGTGGCCAAATAGTAAACTACATCTACATACTTTTTTTAGTACAAGAAGCACATATTACATTAAAATTAACTGTTTATTTCCCACACCAAAAATTACCCAAATAAAATTTTTAATGAAAAAAAAAATTACAATAAACACAAAGAACATAAATAGTTACCTAAGGGTCTGAACTTTTTAAATATGCATATGAAGAGGGTATATTACGACCATTTTTTAAATTATAAGCTTGTAAATAGTGATGGACGCAAAACTGAAAAAATGCACCTTTATTTCCAAATAAAATATTGGCACCATAAATTGTGATAGGGACAAAATTTAAATGGTGTAATAACCAAGAGAAATGGGCAAATAAAATACGTATGTTTTAATTATGGTAGCATGTATTATTTTAAAGCTATAATGGCCGAAAACTAAGAAATAATGACTATTTTTTCTTACTTTTCGTGTTGCATTTAAAAAACAATAATTCTTAGCAAAATGTACCACCTAAAGAAAGCCTAATTAGTGGCGGAAAAAACAAGATATAGATCAATTCATTGTGATAATTATTGATAGTTATTAGCAAATAAATGGGAGGTGAAACTTGCTCTGTTGCATAAGGTGAAAAATCCCCGCGGGCTGAAATGGTTAACAGAACATTAGTAGCAAAAAAAATAAATAGTCTGTTTATTTTCAGTTACATAGTTTTGTTTTTTTTATAACATTGCATCATTCTCTAATATTTGCAGTTTACACTCTATGCTCAGCACTGTAAATGATTAAGATGTGGAATGTATTGCCAGAGGAAGCAGTTATGGCAAATTCTATATCTGCATTTAAAGGGGGCTTAGAAGCAGTGCAGTTTCTAGGCTAAAATACACCCAGGGCGAGGGTGTAAAAATTGCGCCCCCTCCACCGGAGCAAGGTATGGGTGCCCGCAGTATAGGTTAGCCAGGTCTAGTTGCACTTAGTATAGGTCCCCCCAGTATAGGTAGCCAAGAATAGGTACCCCAGTATAGGTAGCCAGCTATAGGTCCCCCCAGTATAGGTAGCCAGGCATAGGTGAGCCAATATAGTTGCCCCTGGTATAGGTTAGCCAGATAGGTGCCTCCAGTATAGTTGCCCCCAGTATAGGTTAGCCTGGTAGGTGCCTCTAGTATAGGTAGCTAGTATAGTTGCCCCAGTATAGGTTAGATAGGCAGGCGCCCCAGGTATAAATTAGATAGGTAGGTGCCCCAGTAAAGGTTAGCTAGGTGGGTGCCTCTAATATAGGTAGCCAGAATAGTTGCCCCCAGCATAGGTTAGATAGGTATGTGCCCCTAGTATATGTTAGTTAGGTAGGTGCCTCCAATATAGGTAGCCAGTATAATTGCCACCTGTATAGGCTAGCTAGGTAGGTAGGTGCCCCCAATACAGGTTACATATGTAAGTGCCCCCAATACAGGTTACATATGTAAGTGCCCCCAGTATAGGTTAGATAGGTAGCTGCCACCAGTATAGGTTAGATGGGTAGGTGCCCCTCAGTATAGGTTAGATAGGTAGGTGCCCCCCAGTATAGGTTAGATTAGGTAGCTGCCCCCCAGTATAGGTTAGGTTAGATAGCTGCCCCCCAGTATAGGTTAGATAGGTAGCTGCCCCCCCCAGTATAGGTTAATTAGATAGGTAGCTGCCCCCAGTATAGGTTAGATTAGGTAGCTGCCCCCCATAATGGAGCGGGGAGCCGGAGCCATGGGGGAGGGCAGCCCAACCTCTCCCTCCCTTCCTCTCCTCTCTCGGGACACCCTCCGTGCTCCCCCCTCAGATGCAGAGTGAGCAGGAAGCGCTGTATTCAACTCACCTCCCTGCATTCCAATCACCACTCTCTCGCTGTCAGTCTCCTCTCTGCATACACGCTGATACACACGCTGCTTCCGGCTAAACAGGAAGCAGCGTGTGTATCAGCGTGTATGCAGAGAGGAGACTGGCGGCGAGAGAGCAGCAATTGGAACGCAGAGAGGTGAGTTGTATACAGCGCTTCCTGCTCACTCAGCATCTGAGGGGGGAGCACGGAGGGCGGCCCGGGATAGTAGAGGAAGGGAGGGAGAGGTCGGGCAGCCCTCCCAGTGGCTCCGGCTCCCCCCTCCATTACAGCGCCCCCCTCCCAACAGCGCTGAGGGTGGCAGCACGGCCCTAGAAACGGGCATGCTTAGATGCTTTCCTTGCATTGAAAGACATCCATGGCTATAATTACTAGGTAATGCCCAGTGGTGTTGATCCAGGGATTTTATCTGATTGCCATCTGGAGTTGGGAAGGAATTTTTTCTCTTTTAGGGCTAATTGGACCATGCCTTGTAAGGGTTTTTCGCCTTCTTCTGGATCAACAGGGTTATGTGAGGGAGTAGACTGGTGTTGTACTTTATTTTCTGGTTGAACTCGATGGACGTATGTCTTGTTTCAACCCAAATAACTATGTAACTGCTGCCAGCTGGCCGTCATGTGCGGAAAACGCAAAGAATTATCCGCCAAAAACCAGCAGCCATTTTCAGCGAACTCAGGTGTCATCCCTGCCTCACTGTAACAATGTGTGTGAAGCATGTTCTGATGTCTCTGTATGTGTGTTAGTGTCTGTTGTAAATAAAGTTGGTTTAAATGAAAAAGTAAAGTGTATTTGTTTGATTGGTATGAACTGAGCATGTGCAGATATGACATCATATGCACACCTCCCAACTTTTGTAGCCAGAAAAAATGGACACTAAGACCCGCCCCTTTCACACCATTAGCTATGACCATTTTGCAGCCATGTGCCCCTTAAACAGCTCCTTTCTTTCTACTGGTCCCCCTCCCACACCTAAACTATTCCTTGCTGCCTAGTAACCCCCTCTTCCCCAGTACAGTTTCCCTGCTGGTGGGTTTCCCCTTCGCTCCCAAACAGCTTCCCTCCTCCCGATCCCACAGCTTCCCTGGTGGTGGTGGGCTTCTCCCTCCACAGCTTCCCTGGTGGTGGCTGGCTTCTCCCTCCACAGCTTCCCTGGTGGTGGCTGGCTTCTCCCTCCACAGCTTCCCTGGTGGTGGTGGTGGTGGGCTTCCCCCTCCTCTACAGCTTTCCTGTTGGTGGTGGCTCCCACCTTCCACCTGCACAGCTTCCCTGGTGGTGGTGTGCTCCCCCTTCTTGTCTGCACAGCTTCCCTGGTGGTGGTGTTAGTGCCCCCCTCCTGTGCTCCCCCCACTTGTCAGTATAAGTGCAGAGTATGGTGATGTAGTAGCCTTGCATCTCTTACCTCTCTAGCACTGTGAATTCTCCAGCCACTGACCCCCTTAGTGTCCGGCATCTCCATTTCCTCATATCATTATGCGACACACGAGAAGATGCCGGGCACTAGAGGCAGCAGTGACAGGGAGGTTCAAAGCGATGTAGAGGTGAGATATGTGCGGCTTTCATTGCACAATACTCTGCATTTATACTGCACACATAGATCACCTAGAACACACAGTACGGTCACACAGGTGTTAATGTGACATGGTAACAGTACACGCTGACCACACAGCAGGCAGTGACCAGCCTAGGGGTATTGGAACAAATCTAATTTTTTAGGGGGCACACGGACATCACCTACAACAAGCAGTACGGTCACACAGATGTTGAAATGACACGGTAACAGTCAGTACACTTTGAACACACAGCAGGCCAGACAGTGACCAGCCAAGGGGTGTTGTCACAAAACTTATTTATTTTTTTGGCCCACAAAGATCACCTAGAATTCACAGTACGGTCACACAGGTGTAAACGTGACATGGTAACAGTACACGCTGATCACACAGCAGGCAGTGACCAGCAAAGGGGTATTGCCACAAATGTCTGCCACACTGTTCTTTTTGGGCAACTGATATCCCTGATAAGTCAGTATGGTCGGTCACACGGGTCCTGCTGTAATGCTGTATGAGGGTAACACAGCATGCGTCGTGTCACAAGTGTCAGACACGAAATTACTTTTGCACAGGGCGGCGGGCTGTAACCGTGACACAGCCACACACTATACTGTATATGGTGGTGTTGTGTTGCTACAAGACATCACAAGAAAGCAACTACCAATAATAACTAGAGCAGGGTTAATGTCTCTGGATTTTTGTGGTTAGGAGGAGTCCTCAAATGGACTATTGGGGGGTCCGCTAGTTGGTGAACTGCAAGTAGCAGAGCAGCTAGGAAGCAGATATACAGCACAATATTACAATACAGCCTCTCTAACACTGTCCCTGTATCAGCAGCAGCAGCTCCTCTCCCTACACTGACTGCTACACAGCACTATATCACACTACAGCCTCTCTAACACTGTCCCTGTATCAGCAGCAGCAGCTTCTCTCCCTACAGTGACTGCTACAGAGCAATATATAACACTACAGCCTCTCTAACACTGTCCCTGTATCAGCAGCAGCAGCTCCTCCCCCTACAGTGACTGCTACACAGCACTATATCACACTACAGCCTTACTAACACTGTCCCTGTATCAGGAGCAGCAGCTCCTCTCCCTACACTGACTGCTACACAGCACTATATCACACTACAGCCTTACTAACACTGTCCCTGTATCAGGAGCAGCAGCTCCTCTCCCTACACTGACTGCTACACAGCACTATATCACACTGCAGCCTCTCTAACACTGTCCCCGTATCAGCAGCAGCTCCTCCCCCTACACTGACTGCTACACAGCACTATATCACACTACAGCCTCTCTAACACTGTCCCTGTATCAGCAGCAGTTCCTCTCTCTACACTGACTGCTACACAGCACTATATCACACTACAGCCTCTCTAACACTGTCCCTGTATCAGCATCAGCTCCTCACCCTACACTGACTGCTACACAGCACTATATCACACTACAGCCTCTCTAACATTGTCCCTGTGTCAGCAGCAGCTCCTCTCCCGACACTGACTGCTACACAGCACTATTACACACTACAGCCTCTCTAACACTGTCCCTGTATCAGCAGCAGCAGTTCCTCTCTCTACACTGACTGCTACACAGCACTATATCACACTACAGCCTCTCTAACACTGTCCCTGTATCAGCATCAGCTCCTCACCCTACACTGACTGCTACACAGCACTATATCACACTACAGCCTCTCTAACATTGTCCCTGTGTCAGCAGCAGCTCCTCTCCCGACACTGACTGCTACACAGCACTATTACACACTACAGCCTCTCTAACACTGTCCCTGTATCAGCAGCAGCAGCTCCTCTTCCTACAGTGACTGCTACACAGCACTATATCACACTACAGCCTCTCTAATACTGTCCCTGTATCAGCAGCAACAGCTCCTCCCCCTACAGTGACTGCTACACAGCACTATATCACACTACAGCCTCTCTAACACTGTCCCTGTATCAGCAGCAGCAGCTTCTCTCCCTACACTGACTGCTACACAGCACTATATCACACTACAGCCTCTCTAACACTGTCCCTGTATCAGGAGCAGCAGCTCCTCTCCGTACACTGACTGCTACACAGCACTATATCACACTGCAGCCTCTCTAACACTGTCCCTGTATCAGCAGCAGCTCCTCCCCCTACACTGACTGCTACACAGCACTATATCACACTACAGCCTCTCTAACACTGTCCCTGTATCAGCAGCAGCAGCTCCTCTCCCGACACTGACTGCTACACAGCACTGTATCACACTACAGCCTCTCTAACACTGTCCCTGTATCAGCAGCAGCAGCAGCTCCACTCCCTACACTGACTGCTACACAGCACTATATAACACTGCAGCCTCTCTAACACTGTCCCTGTATCAGCAGCAGCTCCTCGCCCTACACTGACTGCTACACAGCACTATATCACACTACAGCCTCTCTAACTCTGTCCCTGTATCAGCAGCAGCAGCTCCTCCCCCTACACTGACTGCTACACAGCACTATATCACACTACAGCCTCTCTAACACTGTCCCTGTATCAGCAGCAGCAGCTTCTCTCCCTACACTGACTGCTACACAGCAATATATAACACTACAGCCTCTCTATCACTGTCCCTGTATCAGCAGCAGCTCCTCGCCCTACACTGACTGCTACACAGCACTATATCACACTACAGCCTCTCTAACACTGTCCCTGTATCAGCAGCAGCAGCTCCTCCCCCTACACTGACTGCTACACTGCACTATATCACACTACAGCCTCTCTAACACTGTCCCTGTATCAGCAGCAGCAGCTTCTCTCCCTACAGTGACTGCTACACAGCAATATATAACACTACAGCCTCTCTAACACTGTCCCTGTATCAGGAGCAGCAGCTCCTCTCCCTACACTGACTGCTACACAGCACTATATCACACTACAGCCTTACTAACACTGTCCCTGTATCAGGAGCAGCAGCTCCTCTCCCTACACTGACTGCTACACAGCACTATATCACACTGCAGCCTCTCTAACACTGTCCCCGTATCAGCAGCAGCTCCTCCCCCTACACTGACTGCTACACAGCACTATATCACACTACAGCCTCTCTAACACTGTCCCTGTATCAGCAGCAGTTCCTCTCTCTACACTGACTGCTACACAGCACTATATCACACTACAGCCTCTCTAACACTGTCCCTGTATCAGTATCAGCTCCTCACCCTACACTGACTGCTACACAGCACTATATCACACTACAGCCTCTCTAACACTGTCCCTGTGTCAGCAGCAGCTCCTCTCCCGACACTGACTGCTACACAGCACTATTACACACTACAGCCTCTCTAACACTGTCCCTGTATCAGCAGCAGCAGCTCCTCTTCCTACAGTGACTGCTACACAGCACTATATCACACTACAGCCTCTCTAATACTGTCCCTGTATCAGCAGCAGCAGCTCCTCCCCCTACAGTGACTGCTACACAGCACTATATCACACTACAGCCTCTCTAACACTGTCCCTGTATCAGCAGCAGCAGCTTCTCTCCCTACACTGACTGCTACACAGCACTATATCACACTACAGCCTCTCTAACTCTGTCCCTGTATCAGCAGCAGCAGCTCCTCCCCCTACACTGACTGCTACACAGCACTATATCACACTACAGCCTCTCTAACACTGTCCCTGTATCAGCAGCAGCAGCTTCTCTCCCTACACTGACTGCTACACAGCAATATATAACACTACAGCCTCTCTATCACTGTCCCTGTATCAGCAGCAGCTCCTCGCCCTACACTGACTGCTACACAGCACTATATCACACTACAGCCTCTCTAACACTGTCCCTGTATCAGCAGCAGCAGCTCCTCCCCCTACACTGACTGCTACACTGCACTATATCACACTACAGCCTCTCTAACACTGTCCCTGTATCAGCAGCAGCAGCTTCTCTCCCTACAGTGACTGCTACACAGCAATATATAACACTACAGCCTCTCTAACACTGTCCCTGTATCAGCAGCAGCAGCTCCTCCCCCTACAGTGACTGCTACACAGCACTATATCACACTACAGCCTCTCTATCACTGTCCCTGTATCAGCAGCAGCTCCTCTCCCTACACTGACTGCTACACAGCACTATATCACACTACAGCCTCTCTAACACTGTCCCTGTATCAGCAGCAGCAGCTCCTCTCCCTACACTGACTGCTACACAGCACTATATCACACTGCAGCCTCTCTAACACTGTCCCTGTATCAGCAGCAGCTCCTCCCCCTACACTGACTGCTACACAGCACTATATCACACTACAGCCTCTCTAACACTGTCCCTGTATCAGCAGCAGCAGCTCCTCTCCCTACACTGACTGCTACACAGCACTATATCACAATACAGTCTCTCTAACACTGTCCCTGTATCAGCAGCAGCAGCAGCTCCTCTCCCTACCCTGACTGCTACACAGCACTATATCACACTACAGCCTCTCTAACACTGTCCCTGTATCAGCAGCAGCAGCTCCTCTCCCTACACTGACTGCTACACAGCACTATATCACAATACAGTCTCTCTAACACTGTCCCTGTATCAGCAGCAGCAGCAGCTCCTCCCCCTACACTGACTGCATGCCAATTTAATGCAAATGTGCAATGAAGATAAGGGAATTGGTCAGCACCTGATGCTACTTTGCAGCCTATAGGGGGTGAGGGGGGGGGGGGGGGGTCAGGTGACTTACTGTGCCTCCAGGCAACCAGACACCATTCGTAGAACCAATCGGAAGGAAAAGTCCGGGCACCAGATAAGCTGCAGATCACCACTTTATTTCTTCCCCCATCCAAACGTACCGATAAACAAAAACACAGCGTTTCACGAGACGAGCTCACTTCCTCAGAGACCAGGTGATCTGCAGCTTATCTGGTGTCCAGACTTTTCCTTATGATTGGTTCTACAATTGCTATATGCAAATGTGCAGCTGCTGCACTTGGTTCATTTCTAATCTGCATAAACTTTGCATCAACTTGGAATTCTGAGCAGCTCACTGAACATCCCTAATGATAATTCTTCCTCCCCTCAGAATTCTCTAACAGGAAGTGATGATGTTTCTCTATTTGCAGCGCGGAGTCCCAGCATCAGGAACCTCTCAGAGACTCGTCTCTCTGTATCCATAGACTGTACAACGGATGATGATGTCACTGGACAAGGGTCTCCTGCAGAGATCCTGGTTGCCGATCAAGAGAGATCACACACTAGAGAGAAGCCCTTTTTATGTGCTGAGTGTGGGAAATGTTTTGGACATAAAGGAGACCTTGTCAAACATGAGAGATCCCACACAGGTGAGAAGCCCTTTTCATGTGCTGAGTGTGGGAAATGTTTTGGGCAGAAAGGAAACCTTTTAAGACATGAGAGATCCCACACAGGTGAGAAGCCCTTTTCATGTGCTGAGTGCGGGAAATATTTTCAGCGGAAAGGACACCTTTTAAGCCATGAAAGATCCCACATAGCTGAGAAGCCGTTTTCATGTGCTGAGTGTGGGAAATGTTTTGGATTGAAAGGAAGCCTTGTCAAACATGAGAGATCTCACACAGGTGAGCAGCCCTATTCATGTGCTGAGTGTGGGAAATGTTTTGGATGGAAAGGAAACCTTGTCAAACATGAGAGATTGCACGCAGTTGAGAAGCCATTTTCGTGTGCCGAGTGTGGGAAATGTTTTGGGGATAAAGGACACCTTTTAAAACATGAGAGATCGCACACAGGTGAGAAGCCATTTTCGTGTGCTGAGTGCGGGAAATGTTTTAGAGAGAAAGGAAATCTTGTCAGCCATGAGAGATCTCACACTGGTGAGAAGCCATATTCATGTGCTGAGTGTGGGAAATGTTTTCAGCGGAAAGGAAACCTTTTAAGCCATGAGAGATGCCATACAGGTGAGAAACCATTTTCATGTGCTGAGTGTGGGAAATGTTTTGCTGAGAAAGGAAACCTCATCAAACATAAGAGATCCCACACAGGTGAGAAGCCCTTTTCATGTGCTGAGTGTGGGAAATTTTTTGGACATAAAGGAAACCTCGTCAAACATGAGAGATACCACACAGTTGAGAAGCTCTTTTCATGTCCTGAGTGTGGGAAATGTTTTGGAGAGAAAGGAGACCTCAAAAAACATGAGCGATCCCACACAGGTGAGAAGCCCTATTCATGTGCTGAGTGTGGGAAATGTTTTGGAGAGAAAGGAGATCTCAAAAAACATGAGAGATCCCACACAGGTGAGAAGCCCTTTTCGTGTGCTGAGTGTGGGAAATGTTTTGGGCGTAAAGGACACCTTTTAACCCATGAGAGATCGCACACAGGTGAGAAGCCATTTTCGTGTGCTGAGTGTGGGAAATGTTTTGGAGAGAAAGGAAACCTCTTAAAACATGAGAGATCCCACACAGGTGAGAAGCCCTTTTCATGTGCTGAGTGTGGGAAATGTTTTGGGCGTAAAGGACACCTTTTAACCCATGAGAGATCCCACACAGGTGAGAAGCCCTATTCGTGTGCTGAATGTGGGAAATGTTTTGAACGTAAATCTCTGCTTGTGAGACACGTGTGTTGAATGTGGGAAATGGTTTGACCATAAGTTTTCTTTTCCAGTGTTTTACTTCTTGCAAAGCGCACATGGCAGCATTTGTACACTGAATCCCGAGGACTCTTTCATGCGGTGCATTGGATTGTTGCTGCTCTTTGACTGTCTATAGTACAGACCACAAGTTTGGACACACCGTCTCATCCAAAGAGTTTTCTTTATTTTCATGACTATGAATATTGTAGATTCTCACTGAAGGCATCCAAACTATGAATTAGCATATGTGGAAGTATAGTACATAACCAAAAAGTGTGAAACAACTGAAAATGTCATATTCTAGGTTCTTCAAAGTAGCCACCTTTTGCTTTGATTACTGCTTTGCACACTCTTGGCATTCTCTTGATGAGCTTCAAGAGGTAGTCACCTGAAATGGTCTTCCAACAGTCTTGAAGGAGTTCCCAGAGATGCTTAGCACTTGTTGGCCCTTTTGCCTTCACTCTGCGGTCCAGCTCACCCCAAACCGTCTCGATTGGGTTCAGGTCTGGTGACTGTGGAGGCCAGGTCATCTGGCGCAGCACCCCATCACTCTCCTTCCTGGTCAAATAGCCCTTACACAGCCTGGAGGTGTGTTTGGGGTCACTGTCCTGTTGAAAAATAAATGATGGCCCAACTAAACGCTAACCGGATGGAATAGCATGCCGCTGCAAGATACTGTGGCAGCCATGCTGGTTCAGTATTCCTTCAATTTTGAATAAATCCCCAACAGTGTCCCCAGCAAAGCACCATCACACCTCCTCCTCCATGCTTCACGGTGGGAACCAGGCATGTACAGACCATCCATTCACCTTTTCTGCATCGCACAAAGACACGGTGGTTGGAACCAAAAATCTCACATTTTGAGTCATCAGACCAAAGCACAGATTTCCACTGGTCTAATGTCCATTCCTTGTGTTCTTTAGCTCAAACAAGTCTCTTCTGCTTGTTGCCTGTCCTTAGCAGTGGTTTCCTAGCAGATATTCTACCATGAAGGCCTGATTCACACAGTCTCCTCTTAACAGTTGTTCTAGAGATGTGTCTGCTGCTAGAACTCTGTGTGGCATTGCTCTGGTCTCTAATCTGAGCTGCTGTTAACCTGTGATTTCTGAGGCTGGTGACTCGGATGAATTTATCCTCCGCAGCAGAGGTGACTCTTGGTCTTCCTTTCCTGGGGCGGTCCGCATGTGAGCCAGTTTCTTTGTAGCTAAGACAAAGGGACACCGAGAGCCCAAAATAGTGTAGTATGCACTGGACAATGTGGAATGGTAGTAAACTAAGGTAAATATACTCACAAACATGGGTTACCACTAAGGCTACCACTGTGTAGACAGGTGAGGAGATTAGTCCTGTCCTCACTCAGGATTAAAAAGTAGCTCTCTGTAGTACAGGAAAAGTAGGGCTTAGCACCCCTCCACCAGGGGTGGACTTGATATGTAGATAACGGAACTGAGGCGCCAGCAGGATAAAAACATATATTAAAAGTTCTAAAAATGCTTTGGAGGTTAGGTAGCGGTGGACTCACCTCCCGAAAGCAGACACGTAACAACTGTCTGACAAGCATCAAAACATTTATTTATAAATACCCCAAAGGTGCGACGCGTTTCGCAAGCAAAGCCCACTTCCTCAGGCAATAGAAGGGGATCACAAATAGAGGCGCTAAACCCGTCCTACACGAGCTACTGTTTGTGCTGTAAAAATGTCCTGGTGGGACGCAGCGGTGGTTGCCATGGCAGCAGAAAGGGGACTGGCCAAAATAGCCGGCAAATATGCATAAATATGGCATCTCCGCCTCCCCCTTACATCAAACACTCTGATGAAGTCCGCGGTGGGCGGGGCCAATACCTGCAATGTGATCTGAGCCTCTCCGTGTTTCTTGAACTCTCAGCCGGAAGGGTTTGCCTATTGGGATTAGCACACCGCTACTCCTTGCTGCGGACGCACAGCTGGGTTGAGAGGCTGGTGAGCGAAGAAAACTATTACATGGATACCCGGGAATCCTGACCGGAGCAGCGCGGTGGGACTGGTGAGATACCGACCGCTGTGTATTCAGTAAAGCGAAGTTTCTAAACAAACATAGGAATCCCTAGTGAGCTGAGGAGGAAATCTATGCAGCAAACCTGGCTACCCTTGTCTCCCCACTCTGAGATTATCGTATTTGGTAGCGGTACCAGTGTGGTTGAGGGGTGTTTGTGGTATGCTGGGTTGTGCATGAACGGAGCGCTCCACATGTTATTTTAATTGTTTTTAGGACGGAGATTTCATGTATATGCAATTGTGAGATTAATAAAGCTGTTGATATTTTGTGGTATCCCCAGGGTGGTCACATTCATTAAGTTGTTGCAGTTAGGTTGGTTGCTGTGACCCCCCCCCCCCCCCTAATGTTAATGGTGTGGGACCGTAAAGCAAAAGGGTGAGATAGACAGTGATTGTAATTTGGATATGAGGAAGCGGGCTTTGCCTGCGAAACGCGTTGCACCTTTGGGGTATTTATAAATAAATGTTTTGATGTTTGTCGGACAGTTGTTCCGTGTCGGCTTTCGGGAGGTGAGTCCACCGCTACCTCCATAGGATTTTTAGAACTTTTAATATATGTATTTATCCTGCTGGCGCCTCTGTTCCATGATCTACAGTTTCTTTGTAGCGTTTGATGGTTTTTGAGACTGCACTTGGGGACACTTTTTCAAAGTTTTCCTAATTTTTCGGACTGACTAACCTTAATTTCTTAAAGTAATGATGGCCACTCGTTTTTCTTTACTTAGCTGCTTTTTTCTTACCATAATACAAATTCTAGCAGTCTATTCAGTAGGACTATTAGCTGTGTATCCACCTGACTTCTCCACAATGCAACTGATAGTCCCAACCCCATTTATAAGGCAAGAAATCTCACGTATTAAACCTGACAGGGCAAACCTGTGAAGTGAAAACCATTTCAGGTGACTACCTCTTGAAGCTCATCAAGAGAATGCCAAGAGTGTGCAAAGCCGTAATCAAAGCAAAAGGTGGCTACTTTGAAGAACCTAGAATATGACATATTTTCAGTTGTTTCACACTTTTTGGTTATGTACTATACTTCCACATGTGTTAATTCATAGTTTGGATGCCTTCAGTGAGAATCTACAATATTCATAGTCATGAAAATAAAGAAAACTCTTTGAATGAGACGGTGTGTCCAAACTTTTGGTCTGTACTGTATATCAAACTATTTCGACTCCTCGTCAGGCATTTACAGGTTGTGGCATTGGCTGGTTGAACGCTGTGCTACCACATATTGTGCGTTTGTTGAGAGTTTACTTGTTTAATATGTATCTTGACAGAAAGGAAAAGGAACCTGGAACCTTTCTTCTACTGTGCGGAGAGTATGGAGAGTGCTGGAGTGTGTGCTGCTACCCCCAGGCCCCTGTAAGCCCCAATGCAAAGCAAATTAACAGACGGCACTAACTGGGATGGAAGCTGCGGCTTCCCTGGAAAGTACAACATCAGTAAAATACAATGGGTCTGATTCACAAAGCGGTGCAAAGTGTTTACACGCCTGTGAAAAGCCCAAAACTTTGCGCGCGATCAGCAGCACAAAGCGGTGATAACTCAGCTAGTGCAAAGGTTATCACGCCTAAAGTCTTTTAGGCGTGATAACTGGGTTATCACCGCTTTGTGAATCAGGCCCAATATGTGCAAAAATATTTTGCAGGAAAACAGGGAACTAAACACTCAGCAGTTTCATATTCCTGTGAGGCGTTATGTGATGTCATCTATAGAAACGGTGCATTTGCCTCTGAAGGCACAAACATGTGAAAATACTCTCTTAAAATGTATCATAAAGTGAGGAAATTAGTTGGAGAGGATGGTTCTAACTGTTTGCTGAGTTCTCCACTATGTGGTAACAGGAGAAACAAAATAGGAATCCGGGCACCAGCCAACAGGATATACTGCACACAACACCTTTAATACATCCCCAATATGGGGATGTATTAAAGGTGTTGTGTGCAGTATATCCTGCTGGCTGGTGCCTGGATTCCTATTTTGTTTCTCCTGTTACCACATTGTATGCTGTTTGATCCGGAGGCACAGCTTCCAAACTCCTGCTACCCCCTTGGGTCTGCCACCCAGGGCATTTAGTGCCACCCTACGTGTCTACCCTCTACTGAGTTCTCCACTATGGTGCAATCCGAATTTGTCAGCATTTGCTTCCCTTAGTGATGGGGGATTCTGGATCCGGAGGGGGGTAAATATATTCACCACCTGTACCTAAATAATCATTGTAAATCGTGGTCACAAATGGTAGTGGAATTTCACCTTCCTAGGCATTCCCGATTCAGGTACTGTCACCTCAGGCAGGCAGCACAATGTGGGGGTGTGACTGCTGACCTGGTCCCGGCACTGTGGAAAGCCGGCTGCTACATAAGGAAAGCCTTATATCCAGGTTCTGCTCCAGTCTTGCTGACTATGAATATGCTCATAGACTAGCTAAAACTGTGGCATTATGGGAGGGGGAAAGATTTCTGGGGAGGAATGGACTGACTATGAGGACACATATATAAAGATGGTAATTTGCTCTCGAGATAAGTTGGTTCAACTGCACTGGTTTCACCGGATATACTTTACTCCTGTTACAATATCCAAATTCTCAAAGGGGGGTGGGGGTGAGTGATGTTTGTTGGAGGTGTGGTCACAGCTCAGGTTCCTTTAAGCATATGACTTGGGACTGCAGCTCATCCAATCATCTTCCAAGAGTCTTCCTGTTGTGTCCTCTTATAAGTCTTGTCTGTTGGGATTGATAGAGGACTGGTCCTTAACCTCCCTGGCTGTAAGCCCGACCTACGTTCATGCTAGCCGCCGGAGAGGATCGCATGGCCCCCCTGAGTGTTTTTTCAAATAGAATTTGTGTTAAATGGTTCAGCTAGCACTTCGCTAGCTAAATATCCCTCCCAAGTCCCTCCGGTCGCCTCCGATTGCCTCCGATCACCGCCGGTATACGTACCCCCCAGGAATCCCGCAATGGCGCAGCCTACCAATCAGCTCCCGGCTTCACTATGGTGAGGATCGGGACTGCGCATGACGTCATGATGTAGATGACATCATGTCCCGATCGTCGCCATAGCGACGAGTGACGCTGATTGCTGAAGTTGCAGCTCTTGCGGGATCGCGGACGGGTAAATATTGCCGTCAGCGACCGGGGGGATCAGAGGGGCGCTGGGGGGCTTGGAGGGGAATATTTAGCTAGCGAACTGCTAGCTGGGGCATTAAAAACAAATTTTATTTTAAAAAATCCTCCCGCAGACGCAGCATTGGACACTGTGTACCGCCAGGGATGTTAGACTGTTGTTCTTTTATGACAAAATTTCCATTGCTCTAGAGTAGAAAAAACTTCTGAACCCCGTCACACTTTATGGATGCACTTAGTTAATACTTTTCTTCCGTTATATAAACTGACCTGGTTGGTGAGAGGGGCGGGCTCCTCATTGGATAAGGTCTGGAAGCCCTGGTTGGAATGTACTGGTTCAGCCATTAATAATCTAGATGCATCTCCCAGCATTGTGGACTCCCTCTGATAGATACTCGAATATGTGCTTGTGGTTCCCCCACACCAAACCTCTGTGATGCTTTGTGCAGCCCTGGTCTGGGATTTCATACTGGTCCATAGATTTTATGTGTGTGACTTGGTCAGCTTATGATGCAATCCTGTATGTTCTTCATGCTACTGAATGCCTATATGTCTATTTACTTGCTTTTGTATAATCTTTTATATCTCTGTGATATAGCCTGATATAACCTGAATATGTCTTGTACTGTCAATGGGTTGTTTTGTGTTGCTGTTGTGCGTTTTGATAAACAATAAAAATATATTTTTTTTTAAATCAACCGTTTTGGTCTATGATGAATCCAAACATTTTGGCAATAACAGGATACGCACAAAATGCACTCATTGGTACAGATAACAAAAAAACATAAATCACCATAACTGGAGAATACTTGGAAACAAAGGCCAGGGATTAAGGATCAGTGATTTATTTTTCAGAACAACTTGCTGTAGCTTGGTTATGATACATTTGCCACACATTTTTTAGCAATTCCATTGCTAACACAAATATATAGTCGTCTTGGAGACATAAATAAGGCTTTCCTCCTGGAGGTATAAATACTGGTTTCATCCCGTCTGGTTTTGAGGTACACTGTTGTGAAACAGGACTGCTTCAATTACAGCACCCAATACTTTGTTAAATAAATTAATATATTACAAACACAATCATAACATACAAAAGTGCAAATTTGCAGGCCAACAAAATGTATAGCATAGAGGTAGAGACATTGGTGCAATCAGGGCCATTTCTAGCCTTTTTTCACCCCCGGCAATACATTTTGTCACCTCTTAAAGAAGAAAAAACATTGAACACATTCCATATCATATAAACCATGTGCCATGTAATACATGCTGCCACTATGCAACTCAAATAAAAACCGTAGGTATTATGTCACCCACACTACAAGTTCCAACATCATTTCCCCACAGAACAATTTCAGGTATCCTCTCCTTGCCATTACAAAATCATATTATCAAGCAAGACAGTATTCATTTCAGAATACTTATTCACAAACATTATGAGATATGCAAATACGATGCCGCCTGTTAGGATAGATGTGGAGCGGAGGGGGTATATCATGACATTGAAGGGCTGACATAGTGAGATGGTACAATAGTTTAGGGATCCATAAGCAGTTCTGGAGATAAGCACAGTATGTAGGTGAGACAAGATAAGAGAAGTGGAATGGAGGAAGGAAGGATAGTAGGTGGTCAGAATTGATGACATGGATGAGTGGATAGATATGAGCAGAACTGAGACAGTGCATTGCAGCATTTTCTCGTGTAAAGTTTTGCGAGCGCAAAATTTTCTTGCTGGCGTGCTAACGTGAATTATAGCGTGAAAGCAAAGGTTAACACATGGAAAAATTTGCATTAGCGTGCGTTCTCGCAAAATTTTGCACGTAAAAACGCAGCAAAACTTGTGTGAAGTGCATAGTGCGGCCGTGATAACAGTTATCATGCTTTAGTGAATCAAGCCCTATATGTGAGTCAGACCTACATTTCTGATGCAGAGCTGGGGAAGCTCTATCTTCCTATGTTAGTTACTGCAGAGTGAGCCGCAGGGGAAGCCTTTCAGTGCTGTGTGCCGTGTCTTCCTCTTGCATCCTATGCGCTCATGCTGTGGTTAGTGTGATCAGCTTCACTCCAGCTGCCAATGTCATGGCAGCCAGAGGGACACTGATTATGCTAAACAGCATGAGCACATAGAACATGAGAGGAGGTCACATGACACGGAACTCGGCATTGATGTGGCTTCTACCACGGCTCGTAGCATGGGGGGTATAGCAAGAGGTGGGAGCAGAAGCAAGGAAAAATAAGCATGGTGAAGGCTTCCCCTGTGGCTCACTCTGCTATGGAAATGCACATAGGAAGTATACCATGCATTAGAGCCTGCAGGAGACAAAGTGGATAGACTGGGCATTGCTGGACTCTTGCTGGAAGGTATGTCCAGCACTGCTGCAGCTCGGGGGCACAGAAGAGGCACAACAGGGGCAAGATAGAGATCCAGAGGGGACACAAAGGGGCACAAAGAGAGATGGTGAGAGAGGCACACAGAGGAGGGGAACAGTGCCTGCTTTGAAGGAAATCATGAATTGAATCGAAATCGCGATTTCAGACAAATCACTCAATTCAATTTTTTCCTAAAATCGTTCAGGCCTAACATGGATTACTGTTCTTATGGAGGGGAACAGGGACATCTGTCTATAGGCTGCCTGTTCTGATTACTTGGTGGGGAGGGGGTGAAAGATACTGGCTGCATAGTTACATGGCTTACAAAGGGGGAGTGGATAATTGCTGCACTTTGGGACCAGGAGGGTTACTGGCTGCAATTGGGGACCAAGAAGAGTTATTGTTTGCAATACTTTTTATGGTGCAGCCATTAAACCCTCCTGGTCCCCAAGTGGAACCAGTAACTTTACTAGGTAGACTTATACTAGAGTCATTAAATCCCAGCTTTAGACAATCAGAGATTGGGGTCAACTTATACAAGAGATCGACTTATACACAAGGTCCGAGCATATACGGTAGTTATTATAGTTAGCAATATTGGGGTTCTAATTTAAAGGATACCCGAGGTGACATGTAACATGGTGAGATAGACGTGTATGTACAGTGCCTAGCACACAAATAACTATCAGTCACAAAAAGAAATGAAAACATCCCGCACTGCAGTAAACAATGCAGATCAATCAGAGGAACAATACAGGCTGCCCGTACTACACCCTGCGCCCACTGCCATCCATATGCCTATGGTAGGACTGTATTGTTCCTCTGATTGATCTGCTTTGCTGTATGCACGCTATTGAACACAGTCTGGATGAAATGCCAATCCCGTTTACTGCAGTGCCGGATGTTTTCATTTCTTTTTGTGACTGAAGTTTGATACTTTGCCATCTCATCCTGAGCACGCTGATGGGGCCATAGGTGTATATACGTGTCACTCCTGCCATAATTCAATGAGCAGTTTCTCTATGTAGTGCTGACCACTAGTTGCTTTTCCTCCATTGAACACAAATAACTAGGCTGTGTTCCTTTTTTTTCTTTCTCTGCCTGAAAGAGTTAAATATCAGGTATGTAAGTGGCTGACTCAGTCCTGACTCTGACAGGAAGTGACTACAGTGTGACCCTCACTGATAAGAAATTCCCCTTTCTATCTCTTTCTTGCTCTCAGAAGCCATTTTCTGCTAGGAAAGTGTTTTATAGTTGGAATTTCTTATCAGTGAGGGTCACACAGTAGTCACTTCCTGTCAGAGTCGGGACTGAATCAGCCACTTACATACCTGACATTTAACTCTTTCAGGCAGAGAAAAAAAAAGAAACACAGCATAGTTATTTGTGTGATAGGCACTGTATATACACATGTCTATCTTATCATGTCACATGTCACCTCGGGTATCCTTTAAAACAATCCACACAAGATGGATCCTCTTCCTGAAGCAGCGTCTGTGACTACAGCACCAATGTCTGTAGCAAGAGCAATAGTTCATTAGCCAAGGGTTAGATAGGTAAAATACTAGTAGTAGTATGGATTAACCTTTCTAATTGGTCCAATTAGAGATATCTTTTTTTCAAGAGTAGCAAAATTAGAATAAAGCATTTCCAATGCTTCCAAAGTTTAATTCCATCTGGTACATAAAGTTACAGCAAAAGAAAGTAAAGGGACGGCCTAACAGCCATTTCATGGGTCTCCCCGCTTTGTTAGAGGCACATGGATAAACAGAAGAGCTGTTCCCCTGGTTTATATTGCACGGGGATTGGGACCACCCCTTCTGGGTGCGTGTCATCAGCCACTGTGGCCAATCAGGATCTAGGGCTTTCGCACAATTGGTGTGCTGTGTCTGCTGGGCTGGGGTCATGTGAGCGGGCCTCTGGGTCAGGTGGCATGTGGTCTCCATAGTAACAAGTCACATTGGATCTTTCCTTGGCTGTGCACAATGCGGAAGCAGCCGCTTGCCACTGGTTGCCATGGGGACAATCACACTTGGTGATTAAACCTCCGGGGGAACTATCTGAAAACAGAAAGAATAAACAACATTAATACAATCAAAAGCGGCTATTCCTACCAGGAAATACTGACTTAAGATGTGAAAGGAATGCATAAACAAGCAAGCATAACAGTACAATGAACTAGATCGTTATATTGTCCCTACACGATACAATCAAAATAGCGCATGGTAATAAACAATTCAATAACATTCCAAAAATCAAAATATCTCATTTCCCTCATAAAAACCCAGAGGTCCGCATGCTTTAGTGAGTGAAATATATCTAGCCGCCTCCTGTCCTAGCAATGTCTCATGATCCCCTCCTCACCGGGGGAGATCAACAGTTTTGAAGCCTGTGAACCTAAGGAGGGATTTTTTTACCCCGTGTTCATCTGCCATGTGTTGAATTAGCCTGCTTGCTCCTTTTTTGGTCTTATGTAAGTTTACATGCTCTTGAAAACATGTACAGAGCTGGCGTGTCATCATCTCTGTATAAAATCAGTCACAGGGACAGAGGATTGCTTATACAGTGAACACAGACTGGCAGAAAATCCCTAATCACAAGTTTCACCCCCCAGGGAGACTCTCTTACCTGGTAGGAATTGAGCGCAGTGGTTACATTTGCCACATTTAAAATTACCTGTGGTCTGGAATGTGTTAGCTAATCCGGCTGTCTCTGTGACCTACACTCACTTTTTACATGTAGATCCACTATGGTTTTGGCTCTATGGAAGGTAACCAAGAGTCTGTTAGGAATTCTGTCCTGTAACTTGGGAGATTCTTTCAATTTATCCCAGTTTCTACAAATTGAGGTACATATTGTATTTTACCATTAGGGAGAATTTAAAGATAAAGGGGATGTTAGCATTCTCCCCCCCCCCCCCCCCCCGCCAGTCTTACTCAATCTCTTCCTCCCTGTCTTTCAACTGATTCACATCTGAGGAGGATCTGGCCCTACAGTAGGCTCTATCAACTCTATTAATCAATGGTAGTGGTTACCCCCGGGCCAGGAATCTCAGTCTTAACTCCTGACTCTGTTGTATAATGTCCTCATCTTTGCTGCTGTTCCTTCTAAGGTGTAGAGATGGCCCGAACATCAGATTTTGGTTTTGCGAACCGCTGCAAAAGTTCGAGTTCGCGCGACCCACCATAGACTTCAATGGGCAGGTGAATTTTAAAATGTACAGGGACTATTTCTGGCCACAAAAAAATATGGAAAAGGTGTTTCAAGGGGTCTAACACCTGGAGGGGGCGTGGCGGAGTGGGATACATGCCAAAAGTCCCTCGGAAAATTCTGTATTTGATGCAGAGTAGGGTTACAATCTCTAAAGGGCAGAAATCACATTGCATTGCTAAATTGGAGGCATAAATTGCTTTAAGAAACATCTAGAATGTGTATACATCGATCACGTAGTGTAAGTAGTGTAATGCTTCACACTGACACACCAAACTCGCACCGCCACAAACAGCTGCAAAGCGTTGTCATTAGTTGACACTATCTTGTGCTGCGTACAAACACCTGTGCCTTTTCAAGTTGGGATTGTGAACGCAATCGCTAATCCAACAAAACTAAGATCACAGGTGTAAAACCCGTGATCACGAATTTGGTTTCAGCTACCGTCGCCCAAAACCCGCTAACTTTAACCTGCCTGGCGTTCTAATTCCCGTTTTTTGCACATTTTTTTTTTTATCATGTAGCTAGCCTAGCGCTAGCTACATGATTCCCCCCTCCCTGCGGCGTCTTCCCATAAGGAAATCCCGTTCTGAATGGGATTTCCTTGAGGGCTTCCCCTCGTTGCCATGGCGTCACAGGGAGTCCCGATCAACCCCTCAGCGCTGCCTGGCACTGATTGGCCAGGCAGCGCACAGGGTCTCGGGGGGGAGGGCCATGTATCGCGGCAGATAACGGCGGATCGGCGGCGATCAGGTAGGACACACAACAAGCAAAGTGCTTGCTGCGTGTTTAAAAAAAAAACAATTATTCAAATCGGCCCAGCGGGGTCTGAGCAGTGACCTCTGGTGTCTCTCTGGACGAGCTCAGCTCGTCCAGAACGCTGGGGAGGTTAAGGGTTAATAGCAAAGCCCCCTTAAATGCCAGAACCAATAAATATGCAGGTTATGTTAAGAAGAAAAGTGGGAGCAAGGGGAAATTTTTTTTACAAAAAGACCTTATACTTTTTAAGAAAATCGATTTTAAAAGTTCAAAGAAAAAAAACGATACATTTAAATGCAGGTCAATGACAGATCGTGGGAAATATTTCCCAGCAGTTAATAGCAAAGGCCCCCTAAATCCTAGCAACACCAAATTTGCAGGATATGTTAAAAAGATAGTGGGAAACAAAATATATATATATATATATATATATATATATATAAAAATATTTTTAGGGAATGTTCTGAGTGTGGGAAATCTGAAAAAAAAAATGACGTGGGGTCCCCCCTCCTGAGCTTCTGTAACCCCTTGTCCCCCATGCAGGCTGGGATAGCCAGAATTCGGAGCCCCGGCCGATTGGGGCTTCGCACCCTGAGATATACCAGCCCGCATGGTCCATGGTATGGGGGGGCTGCGGGGGAGAGGGGTGGCCAAGCCTTCCACTCTCCCCCCGAGCCCTTGTCCAATCCATGGACAAGGGGCTCTTCCCCACCTCCGGTGCCCCAGGAGGAGGTGGGGGCGACAACTCCGTGGGGGGGTTCATGGTGGCATCTGGGAGTCCCCTTTAAGAAGGGGACCCCAGATGCCCACCCCCCTCCCAGGAGAAATGAGTATAGGGGTACAAAGTACCGCTTACCCATTTCCACAAAGGGTTAAATAAAATAAAAACACAACCACGAAAAAAGTCCTTTAATAATCTTAATTAAAGCCGTTTAAAATTTTCAACAAAAATGTGTTTTCCTACTTTTTATAACCCATACAATTATCATATTTGCTTTTGTGCACAAGTTTTATTATTCATTTAATAAACACAAGAGTGATAAAGTGCTCACAAACCACAATACACAAATACAGCAAGACAGGCCCAACAGGGCCAGCAAGGGATAGAACAATACACCAGTAAAAACGAGTGGAGCGCTAGCCTGTTAAGCAGTTCATTAGGTAATAGTAGATAGGAAAAGCGCTCAAAAGTCCAATCCCATAACTCAATTGAAACAATCTTCAGAGTATCTCACAGAGATCATAATACAGTTCATATAATAGGAAGTGGCACCCCAGTACCACTCCCCCAAGGTAGAACGACTCACCTTTAAGGGTATTGGTCACCCCTCAGCCTCTCCGGCAAGCCTCCTCCACTGTATGCTTCCAGATCAGTTGAACCTCCAGGAGAAAAGCACAAAAAGACGCTTCACATAGCGTAAAAGGGGGAGATCTTTCCACGTTTATTAAGATAAAAAAGTATAAAAAAGTAACAAAGTTATGAGCAGAGTACTAGCGCGGTGTGGAACTGAGGAGTAAGCAACGAAAGCCTGCTATACGGCAA